>NW_022589714.1:45810704-46138482 GCF_004348235.1 Phoca vitulina | reverse complement strand
AGAAAGAAAGAAAGAAAGAAAGAAAGAAAGAAAGAAAGAAAGAAAGAGCGGGGAGGGAGGGAGAAAAACGGAATAGGAGGTTACATAGAGCAGTGCCCTCTTGACTGGGTTGAGGCAAATACAGAAAACAGGTGTTGTGATTTGTCCTCCTCTGTTCTCTCCTCTTCAGGGAAAAAAATTAGAGCACTCAGAGTTAGGAGATAAAGATGCAGGAACGTTGAGCTAAGGACCTCCCTAGAATTCACAAAGTACAGTCATCAGTGAAAACTTTCCTACAGAAGAAACTGTAGCCTAGAAGGAAAATGGTGACTATCCGGAGTATGCTGTGATAAATGATCCGTAGCAAAGAGGTGGTCAACTGGGGCGCCTGGGTGGCTCAGATGGTTAAGCGTCTGCCTTCGGCTCAGGTCATGATCCCAGGGTCCTGGGATCGAGTCCCACATCGAGCTCCCTGCTAGGCGGGGAGCCTGCTTCTCCTTCTGCCTCTGCCTCTCTCTCTCTCTCTCTCTCACTCTCATGAATAAATAAATAAAATAAAAAAAAAAAAAGAGGTGGTCAACTCCAACTATGAAAAGGGCAAAGGCAGAAAACAAATTAATTTTTTGGCTGAGATAACATTTAGTGATCATTTTCCGTGGGTCAGGCTCTGTTCTAAGTGATCTACACGGATTATCTCATTTGATTTTCACAGCAACCTATTCTCTGACCCTTCGTTCACGTTTTGTCTCAGGGAATGTTTATCTGAGGGAAAGGCTGAGTATTGTCCACCTTCGGACCAGACCATAAAAGAGGTCATGGCACCCCCTGAAGCCAGCATGATGGCAGCAGCAGTGATGAGCAAGAATTCATCACAGGACAGGTCCGTTTGAGGGAAAGAAGTTGGGCTCTGGGACGCCTGGGTGGCTTAGTCTGTTAAGCGTCTGCCTTCGGCTCAGGTCATGATCCTGGGGTTCTGGGATCGAGCCCCGCATCGGGCTCCCTGCTCAGCGGGAAGCCTGCTTCTCCCTCTGCCCTGCTCCTGATTGATCTCTCTCTCTCTCAATAAATAAATAAATAAATTCTTTTAAAAAAAGAAGAAGAAGAAGAAGTTGGGCTCTGAGGGCAGTCCCCCACCCCCCACCAGGGAGCCCACATATCATTCTCTCTCCACTGCCTTCTCTCCTAATCAGGAGAAACAAAGAAATCAGCAGGAGTAGGGCTTAGATCATCACCTCTGGACGGTTCAAGGAGGAAAACCACCACTAAGGCAGAGGTTTTTCCTCCCTGATTGAGCATTAGATTCAGCTGGGAAGCTTTTAAAGTGCCTGATGCCCAGGCCACACCTCATGCCAATTAATCAGAATCTCTCAAGTTGGCGCCCAAGCAGCTGTGGTTCTTAAAACCGCACAGCTGAATCTAATATGCACCCCAGTTTGAGGGTGTGGAGCAACGTTTCTCACACTTTAATGTGCACGTAGATCTCCTGGGGTGTATGTAAAAAAATAGATTCTGATTCCAGCCCTGAGGCTGGGGTCTGAGATTTTGCACATTTGACCAGCTGCCAAATGATGCTGCTGTCTAGCTGTCCATGGACCACAGTTTGAGTAGCAAGTGTGAGATCAAATACTGGCTTTGACTCAGGTTCACAATTTTCAGATCTAATGTTTCATGATCTGGACGTTATTAATCCATGTGTTCTGCTAATTCCTGGGCGTCCCAGCCACTTGACAGCCATTGTTCTGTTTGCTCTTCCTCACTACCTGACTGGCCGTTGCTGGGGAAACCGAAGACTCACCTCTTGAACCATCCTACAATCGATGCTGTCCCCGATGTTTCTCAACTGCATGGCCAACTTGTGGATTATTTCCTCCTGGTGATGGTTCTGGCCAGTGCTACTCTCCTTGGGCTGAGAAGGCAGATCGTGATCTACACGGACAGAAAAGAGTTCAAAAGAGATTATTAACTATCTATAAATCACTCACCATTAGTCACTAAAAACTGTCTTAGACAATGAGAAGGATGAAATCTCATCATCAATGATTATAGAAAAGCAAAGTCTTATATTGGAATAGATTAGCTCTGTTCAATAAAAATGTAATTCAAACTACATATTAATTTCAAACTTTCTAGTAGTAACATCTAGTAGTAACATCAGTAATATATTTCACTTAAGATGGTATATCCAAAGTATTACCATTAAACATGTAATCAATATAAGATTATTACCAATATGTTTTACGTTCTTTTTATTATACTTAAGTCTTTCAAATCCAGCACAAATACCTACAGCACATCTCAATCCAGGTGCTATCCTGCTTTCCAAGTGGAAAATCTTGATCTGTATTTGGATTTCATGCAATTTACAGTTTATTTTTTTTTAAAGATTTTATTTATTTATTTGAGAGAGAGAATGAGAATGAGAGAGAGAGAGAGAGAGAGCATGAGAGGGGGGAGGGTCAGAGGGAGAAGCAGACTCCCTGCCGAGCAGGGGGCCCGATGCGGGACTCAATCCTGGGACTCCAGGATCATGACCTGAGCCGAAGGCAGTCGCTTAACCAACTGAGCCACCCAGGTGACCGCATTTTACAGTTTAAAAGGTAGATTCATACATCTGAGTTGTTCCAAACATACTTAAAAGTTTTCCAACAATGAAATCAAGCGTGAGTTTTTAAACTTAAATAAATTGTAAATAAATAAAACTTAAATTTTAGTTCCTCAACGGGCCACATTTCATGCGCTCAGGAAGCAAACATGGTTAATAGTGATTGTACTGGACAGGGCAGGTCTATATCTTTATAGTTTTGTAAAATAGAGTTTTCTACTTCATGCTTATATCCATGATCCTTGAATGAGTTTCTCCAAACCTTATTTGCTTCCAACAACCAATGAGTGTTTTGTTGGTTTTTTTTTAAAGATTTTATTTATTTGTTTGTTAGAGAGAGAGAGAGAGAGTGGGCGAGAGAGAGTGAGCAAGGGTATAAGCAGGGGGAGCAGCAGAGGGAGAAGGAGAAGCAGGCTCCCTGCTGAGCAAGGAGCCTGATGCGGAACTCGATCCCAGGGCACTGGGATCATGACCTGAGCCGAAGGCAGACGCTTAACCGACTGAGCCACCCAGGCGTCCCAACCGGTGAGTGTTTTTAAGCAACACTATGAGTAAACTGCTGTGCTGGCTGTTTTGGGGAGTTTACAAAGAATAAAGACATGGTTTCTGTCCTTAAGTTGCTTACAACCCACTGATTAGGGATGAAACAATTACCAAGTGCTTCAGGAATACAGAGGAGGAGGAAATAAATTTGGGCTAAAGTAGATATAAGTATGGCTTCATAGATCCGCCAAATTTTGCATTGAACCTATTTTGTTTCAATACAATTTGAGGACTTTGATTTTTCAGGCTTTGTACTGAGAGACTAAGCCCTCTCCTCACGAAGTCTAGCAGGAGAGAGACACAAACTACAATTCAACATGTTATATGTAGTAAGAGCAAGGTCTACACAGAGGAGTCAGGGCAGAGGTCCCAAAGAAAATGATAGAACTGAGTTCAGTCGTGGAGAATGAAGGATGAAGAATTAGCCAGAAGAAGGGAGAGATGGGGGTGGGGCGAGCTGGGGAGGAGTGGCAAACAAGACCTTCCACTCTATTCAATAGAGCAGGGGACCCACTGGGGGGTTTTCAGCAGGAAATGACAGGATCAGATTTGCTTCTAGCTCTTTCCCTCCAGAATTGGAGTGGAGATGGGTAAGACTTAAGGCAGGGAATGCATTAAGAGGCTACTGCAAAGTGCTGCAGAGAGATGATAGGAGTTGCCTTACAATAACTAGCATGCTTACCACACACCAGACCATACGGGCATTGTCTTACTGACTACTCCCTCGCAGTGACCCCCATGCAGTCATTACCCCACGCTACAAATGAGAGAGAGCTGCGGGTTAGGGCAGCACCTTTCAAACTTGGCTCCGCCTTGGAATCCCTTGGGGAGGCTTTTAAAATTTGCACTGTTCAGGCCTCACTCCATTCCAGTGAAATCAGTTGAGCCAAGCATCAGTATTTTATTTAAAGCTCCTCAGGTGGTTCCCATGGGCAGCCAGCTTTGTGGACTGGTGGTTTAGAGGGGTTGCGTAATTTCCCCAGGGTTTGAAAGCTCTTAAGTGTGAGAGGCAGGATTTAAACCCAGGTCTGCCTGGTTGCAGAGCCCATGCTCTTAAACCTCAGCATACAGAGCCTGAACTAGTACTAACCGGAAGTAATCTAACAGGGGTGGCGTGATGAGAACAGATTCTATAAATATTTAGGAAGCAGAATAGGCTGGAATTTGGCAATAGATTAGCTGAGAAAAGTGAGGGAAAAGGAGATTCTTACTTTTCCAGCTCAGGACACTGGAAACGTGATGGCACCATCACCCTGCACAGAGAATGAGAGTCAAGGGAGGACAGGTATAGAAGGCAGAGGAGGCAGGTTGAAAGAGGAAGATGGTAATTTAAATTCATTTATAAATTTGAGATACCTGTAGGACATCTTAGCGAGCATCTGGGATATATCTGAAGCAAAAAAAAAAAAAAAAAAAAAAAGGTATATATCTGAAGCTCAAGGGATGTCAGAACTTAAAGATTTAAGAGTTTAATTTCTTTATTCAATAAAAATGCAGGAGTGGATGAGATCTTTCAGAGTTTATATAGCTAATGGATAAGATTAATGGTTAACAAGGTAAGCAAAGGAGCAAAAGCCCACAAAAATGACTGAGAAGGAATAGTCAGAGTGGTAAAGGGGGAATCAGGAGAAACAGTGTTTCCTAACCATTTTTCAATGCTTGTTGAAAATTTCTTTCTCGGGGCACCTGGGTGGCTCAATTGGTTAAGCGTCTGACTTCGGTTCAGGTCCTGATCTGGGAGTCCTGGGATTGGGCCCCGCATCAGGCTCTACACTCAGTGGGGAGTCTGCTTCTCCTTCTCCCTCTCTCTCTATCCCTCCCCCCGCTCATGTTCGCTCACTCAGACTCTCTCTCCTCTCTCTCAAATAAATAAATAAAGTCTTTTTGAAAGAAAAGGAAATTTCCTTCTAAAATGTACTGATGGGCAATGTTACTTGGTTAACGATGGTATACACAATGTGACTGTGTGTGTGTATGTGTGTGTTGATGACCATGATTCTGAATCCTGAAACACACCTTAGAGTCCTTTCATTAAAGATGCCGATCATTGTCTGACTTGCCCACACCTCCTTCCAAAAGAATCTGCCATGTTGCCTAAGCAATCAAGCTTCTCCCATGTCCCCACCCCAACCCCAGGCCACAGCTGTTTGGATCAGAGATGGATAACTGACCCAAGAACATATAATCCACTGGCTGGCCAGGTAGTCAGAACCTCGCCCTGAAAAAGAACAGGGTCCCTTCCTCTCTGTTCAACGTTCAGGAGACTAAGAGAAAAATCGGCAGCAGGACCAGGAATGCTACAGGATTATGATGGGCCTAGGGTAATTCAAATCCATTTGCAAGCAAAAATTATGAAAGGGAAGGAAACATTGAAAGGAGAGATGGAGGAACCTGGTTGACAGAGAACTAAGCGAACACTTATTAGGAAAGCAAAACTCAAAGAAAAAAAAAAAAGACTGGCCCCAGAATTGCCTCAGAACCTGACCCCTCCAAGTTCAGTTCCTCACCAGCAACCACAGGTTTTTGGAGGTGACTGGAGTAGGTTTCTCTTCCCTGCAACCAAACGAATAATCATCAATATCCGTATCAATTATCATTGTCCAGAGCTGTCAAATGTAGGAAAAACTGCTTAGGAAATTGTGTTGGCTATAAACTGGCTTCAGGACAGACTTTGAAAGTGAAATTTAAAAATTAGGTTTCTGGGGTGGGGGGCACCTGGGTGGCTCAGTCGTTAAGGGTCTGCCTTCAGCTCAGGTCATGATCCCAGGGTCCTGGGATTGAGCCCCGCATCGGGCTCCCTGCTCAGCGGGAAGCCTGCTTCTCTCTCTCCTACTCTCCCTGCTTGTATTCCCTCTCTCGCTGTCTCTCTCTCGCTGTCTCTTTTATTTATTTGACAATAAATAAAATCTTAAAAAAAAAAAAAATTATGTTCCTGGGGCACCTGGCTGGCTCAGTCGGTGGGGCATGTGACTCTTGATCTCGGGGTTGTGAGTTTGAGCCCCATATGGGGTATAGAGGTTACTTAAACATACAATCTTTAAAAAATAAATAAATAAAAATAAAATATTTTTAAAATGATAAAATAAAATAAAAATTAGGTTCCTGGTACTAGTGGCTCTTGTTTCGGTTCTGGTCATTTACCTATTCCTCTTAAAAGTTGAATGCAGAGATACCTGGGTGGCTCAGTCAGTTAAGCATCTGCCTTCGGCTCAGGTCATGATCCAGGGTCCTGGGATCCAGCCCCTTGTCTGGCTCCCTGCTCAGGGGGAAGCCTACTTCTCCCTCTCCCTCTGCTACTCCCTCCCCTCCGCCCCCTCCAACCCCCCTCTTGTGCTCACACACTCCTAAGCATACTCTCTCTCTCTCTCAAATAAATAAATAAAATATTTTTTAAAAAGGTTGAATGCAAAATGGCTTCAAGGCTCTGCTGCACCCAACCTGTTTAGTCAGCATTATTTGCTGACTAAAGAGAGACCGGTATCCCTGTCCGATACACATTTACACAGCAAAATAGCTATGCCACCATATTATAAGAAATATTATAAGGTTACAGGAAAGAAATCATTAAATCAAAGCTCTAAAACAGTCATATATTGGAGAAGTAAAAAGTCTTGTGACAAGATGACCAAAATGAATTAAACATAAAAGTAAAACTCTGTATTTTCCAAGTATCGAATTTTTAATATCCAGAGGGAAAAAGTATCTTGCTCTATGCTGAAAAGTTGTGTGACTGTATACATGTGTATATCCACACAGAGTTCTGAAAATAAAATCATAGTCTAAATGGCCTACTGGGAAATTTGGGACAATCATGTGGTTACTCTTTTTGCAAGAATAATTCCTTCATAAAGCATATAATAAGCCTCAATGTATTGGAACTTTAAAAAAATATTGCTGTGTGTTGGGGCGCCTGGGTGGCTCAGTTGGTTAAGCGACTGCCTTCGGCTCAGGTCATGATCCTGGAGTCCCAGGATCGAGTCCCGCATCGGGCTCCCTGCTCAGCGGGGGTCTGCTTCTCCCTCTGACCCTCCCCCTCTCATGCGCTCGCTCTCTCTCAAATAAATAAAATAAAAATAAAAAAATAAAAAAATATTGCTGTGTGTTGAGAATCTTACATAAGAAACTTTGACCACCTGTCCCTTCAGTTGCGTTTAGGAAAACTTTCCAGCAAACATGCTTCTAAGATTTTATAAGTGTTTCTCTGCTGTGAATATTTTAATTTCTCCTATGGTGATCATGCTTTCATAATCTTGATTTTGTTCACTAAAAATTGAGATTTAGGGACTTCTGGCTCAAGGCTGGACACAAGCATTGGCTTCCCATTGCCCCTAATCCCTCCCAAGACACCACCAAAATGAATGTATAAAAAAAGAATAAAACCACAACAGTGAAAAGAATGGGAGACCAGGTCAACAGCAGATGAGAGATCTATAGGTGTTTCTGGAAGGCAGAAAGCAGATGAGACAAGATATGGACAAATGAGCCAGGCAGAGAAAGCACCGAGACCTCACCACAGGAGCTCCTGAGGTTTGGAAGCCCATTTACTCCACCAAAACCCCAGGGCTGGGAGAGGGAGAGCCCACATTGACCGGAAGTCTGATGGGGATCAGCTGTACCACATGGTACCCCTGACACCCCCAGGCCAATATACCTCACACAAACTTCAGGCAAAAAAACCCAGAGCGCTCTTCTCTAATGGAAGAGAACAAATCTTGTGGAGAATGCTAAAGCTTCTTTATGAATGTTGGTGCCTCAAATTAAAGGTCTCCTTGTTGTAGCATTTGGGGGACCTGGGGCTAGAAAGTGAGCTCCCTAACTCATCTCCCTAAAGTCCCCCCAACTCAGAGCCCTCCTATGCCCCCATTTGAGTCCCCACTCAGTGGGGAGTCAGTTAGGCAGAGTGGTAAAATTCTGAAGCCAGATCACTTGGGTTCAAATGTAAAATCCACTACAGATAACACTGTAACCTGGGACAAGTTATTTAATCTCTCTGTGCCTCAGTTTCTCCAACTGTAAGATGAGAATAGTAATGTACTATTTCATCAACCCTAAGATTTTTTAACGCCTCCAAAATCAGAATGTATTTTATAACCTATGGCATGTCATATTTAAACAACATTTACCTTCTTAGTGTAAGAAAATTATGTTATATTTTACAATTGATGTAATTATTAAGCCTAATGAAATATCATAGTAACTACCTCATAGAGAGGTTGTTGAGATGACTGAATGAGTTCATATATTTACCCTGCACAAGTGCCCCAAACATGGATAGACACTACATAAGTGTTAGTTACTGTTACCACCTAAGAAAACAGTCCTACTCACACAACAGCAGAAAAAACCCATACCAGCTACCCAGTCCATATTTCTTTAAAATAAAGGATCACTAGGCAATTGAAAAGGACCACAGAATGCAAGAGAAATACCAGAAAAACAAAAAAAAACTAATCCTGAAGAATACATGTAATTTAGGGAATGGAAGAGAATATTTGCCAATTCTAATGCATATATTTTGAGAGATTTAAGAAAATATCACATTCAAGAAACAAAAGAGAATGCTATGAAGAAAGAACAATCTTAGAACAAAATCTTTCCAATTGTAAAAATATGATTGCCAAAATTCAAAATACAATGCATGTTCTGAAAAAATAAAGTCAAAGGAAATCACTCGGGGGAAAAAAATCAGAAAGTGAAAAATATATGAGAGAAGAGATACGTGATGTAGAGGGCGAATATGGAAAGATGAGCATCTGATTTATCGGAGTGCCAGAAAAAGAGAAAGAGGGGGAAATTTCAAAGCAAACAGTGTAAGAGAGCTTCCCAAAGCTGAAGGACACCAAACTTCAGATTAGAAAGTACCCCCCCACCAACACACACACACACACACACACACACACACACACACACACAAAAGCCCCACCAAGTTCTCAGAACAACAAATAGGGAAGTAAAAACCTAACCTCCAGACCATATTAAAATTTCAAAACACTAGGCGTAAGAGATGCTAAAAATCTCCAAAGAGAAACACAGATTAGTTTGGCCACTGACTTCCCAACAACAATGAATACTAGAATATAAAGGAACCATTTTTGCCCTCAAGAATTTTATAAAAGATATTTTCAACCTAGAATTCTATGTCTAGCTGAACTCTCAATCATATGTGAGAGGCAAATGAAGACATTTGCAGATCTGCAAGGGCTCAGGAAGTTTTCTCCCATGCAGAATTCCTTAGGAGGTCTCCTGAGGGAGTATCCCAGTAACACCGAGTATGACTAAACCAAGAAAGAGAAAGACAGAAGATTTAGCAGAAGGTGAATCCAACCCAGGTGAAGGAAAGTCCCAGGATGACAGTGGGGCAAGAGGCCCAGAGAGAGACTAGATGGAGCCAGAGAACAGCTCTAGAAGGGCAGGCCCCTGAGCAAGGGAGATTTAGTAGAAGAGCTGGTATGGCTGAAAATTGGGGGAAACTCAAAGAAATGGAAACTATAAATCATGTGGCAGAAGAGAAGGAAAGGCAGTGAGAAAGTTCAGAAAACAATAAAAGGTCATACAGGAAGTTTATGGTCTGAATGTGCAGCAAATTTTAATGTGGCTTAAGTTGAAAATGAAGGAATTGTTTTTTAGTTCCTTTCAACAGGGTATTTCTCTGTGTTCACCTTCATGGCACTCTACCTATATGACTGGGCAAAATTTTAAGCAATTGCAGCTTTCGTCCCTTGTTTCATGGGTGATTACTTTGAGGAAAAAAATCATTCCAGTACATATGGATTTTATTGCTGGCAGCCACCACCCCTAAATCCCAGAGTCTTGCACAACCTTTTACCTTTGGATGCTGATACAACGGGTGGACAGAAATGAATGTGAAGACATGCCAACACATCTGCTTCCAGATTGGAAAACACATACCTCCCCTCTGCAGAGACAAACCACCTTTATCAGAATGCAAGGCCTCACCTCAAACTCAGTGGGACCTTTTCTTTTAGCTGAGGAAAGGAGCTTCTTTTAGGAGAGCTTGAAGCCATTAGCTAGTGCTTTAAGTTCAACCACTTTGAACATTGAAATCTGTCACGTGCAAAATCAACAGTCATTGTCTCATTTCACAGGACATATCTTTTCTTCATCAAGTAAACGTATTACAGTTGAATGTTCAATGGCTAACAATACCTGAGCTGAGTAATAATTTCAAAACAGTTTGCCTCAATTTAGCGGGACTACTGATCAATCTCAGGAAGGCTCAAAGTCTCTCACGAAGGACAAACTGCCCTTTTTAAAAAGGACTGCTGGTGTCACCCAGGATTGAAGTATAGCAAAAGAGAATTGGTCATGCAAGAAGGCTAAAAGGAAGTTTGCACGACAGTGAAGTGTGAATTTGAGCCACCAGACTAGATGAAGCATCAAGAAGTAGAGACTACCCTTCCAAGGGGTGCCCTGATGAAGGAAGGAGAGAGAACAGACAGTAGCAAGAGGAAGAGGTTTGTCGAAGGAATTTTCTAGGTTGAGAGTCTTGAGCGGGTTTTGTAGGTTGAGGAGAGGAATTAGAGCAGGAATAATGGAAACAGAAGATAGAGAAGAGCAAATTGTTGAGGCAAAGTCCCAGAGGTTTAGGAGCAATGAGGATGAAAGCACATGAAAAGATTAACTTTGAATCAAAGGTGAGGGGTGCGGGTGCGCCCTTCCTTTGAGGTAGAATAGGAGGTAAGATGTGACGTTCAGATAAAGAAGTCTGGGGCAAGGGAGAAGGAGATTCAGGTGTTTACCCCAACGACATCAATTTTGTACATGAAGCAGGAAACTACACCATCTGCTGAGAAAGAGGGGGATCCTGAAGTGGCTGAAATTAGTCACTAACAGAAATGGAAAAAAGAAAGCTGACCAGAGTTGTATAATAATAGGAGCTAAAGACAACCATCACTCCTCCCTCCCCAAAAAAGAGAAAGAAAACATGTGTATATATACTTGATGGGCATTCTCTTTCCAGCTGGTAGGTGTCCTAACCTTGAACCTAAAGAAAAGAAATTTTTATCCTATCCTCCCATAGGGGAAGCTTCAAGGCTTGGCCCAGTTATTTTCTAATGTCCTGTTCTTAGACAAGATACTTACCTTCTCTGGGCCTCAGTTTCCCCATTTGTTAAAAAAGACTCTACGATTATTATGAATATTAAAAACTGATGTTCATAAAGTGCCAGGTATATAATAAGCCTTATATTAAATATCTTAGTTATTACCACTGAACTTGGTATTAGGCAATATTTACATAGGTATAAAAATATAAAACGAGTTTACTGGTTTCTAACTTTTAGACTCAGCTGATAGACAAAGCATGGAAGAGTTGCTTGTGGCTGGTGGCCAGAATGTAAATGCTAACAACTCCGGCTATATAAAAATTTAAAAAAAAAGTGTAAGGGACAAATAGCAGGGTGTGGAAGGCCGAGTGAGCAAGAGGATAGGGAAATTAGTATCTGCGTCTTATAAAATGGGGAGTCATGTGATAGTGCTGAAAATATATGAAATGAGAAAGAGGAGTTTAAATTACTGAAGTTTCCAAAGACAACAAATAGAAGTTTTACAATAATAATTTAACTATCAACCATGAGAAGAGAGGGTATAGTAATGAGCTAAACCTCATTTGTCATGTTAAAGAATCAATGGGGGAAAAACGAATCAATGGATGGCACCAATTTGATAAACCAAGAGATAGAAGAATAAACACACATTATTTAGAACAGTGGTTCTCAACTGTGGCTGCACATGACGATCAACTTAGAGACTTAAAACAAAACAAAACAAAAAAAACAATTTTGTTGGTCTGGGAATAAAACTACACATTGTGTTTTTTTAAAACTCCCCAGATGATCCTAGCATACAGCACTGAGACTCACTAAACGGCACAACTGGAAACCATAGCCAGTTAAAGAGTTTCCCTTCTGGAAATGGGACAGTGGGATGGGGATGGAGGTGGAAGGAGAGGCTGGATACTAATTTAGCCTTCATTTATTCATTCATTCATTCAACAAATAATGTAGAAGGCCTTCTATGTGCCAGGCATAGGCCCTTTTGACCACAACATCTCTAGTACTAGTTGATTTTTTCTCATGGACATGAGTGCTTGGACAAAAAATTTTAATGCAACGAAAACACAGCATCATTACCTGAATCCACACATTTAAATACTTTGGGCAGCCAGTGAGAACCACTTCTGCTTGAGTACAAAGTGCATCACCTATGCAGGGTGATACAGTTAGAAAAAAAATCTTTCACAAGGGGACAGCCAGGCTGTGAGCTGACTGGGAAAAGACAAAGGGAAGAGTGTCTAAGGGCACTGGAGAGTACCCACTCTACTCCACAGGCCCCCTTTCCTACTGCCAGATGCCACTGAGCCATGGCTGCCTGGCTGGGTTCAAAAGTAAAGAGCTCTGAGGGTGCCCGGGTGGCTCAGTCAGTTGAGCCTCCAACTCTCGATTTCAGCTCAGGTCATGATCTCAGGGTCCTGGGATGGAGCCCCATGGTGGGCTCCGTGCTCAGCGAGGAGTCTGATTCTCTCCCTCTCCTTCTCCTTCTCCCTCTTCCCCTCTCTCTACTCATGCTATCTCTCTTTCTCTACAATAAAATAAAATCTTAAAAAAAAAAAAAAAACTGCTCTGAGGGCAACGGGCCCCAGAGTTCCCAAACCCTACAACAGGGTAGAGAGGGGGAGGGAGAAGATAGGCAGGGAGGGCCAGGGTCTCGGTGCATTAACTCCCCTCAGCCAAGAGTAAGCCCCTAAGAAGGTGGCTTATGTAGTAGGTGAAATATATGGCCCTTTGATAAAAATTGCAACCATTCTGCCTGTCATTTCAGTTTCTATTGTTGTTTTCAAGAGTATCATGAAACCTATACACATTAATGACATTCTCGTCTCAGGCCATTTTGGCATAACACCCTAATGATTAGTTGACACTCAACCAAGGATTATTTGAGGGTACCAGTGAGGTCTGAGAGCTCACCCAGGAGACAAGGTGCCCAGAGAGAAGAAAGGGCAACCAAGTAGGGAGACTCTCCAAATGGAGGTCACATACTTCATAATGGCTTTAGGGCCAACCCTGCCTGTGCCGATCAAAAGCATAAGGATTTGCATCTATTAGTTTAACTGATCAATTAACTGTCACCTGGGAAATACAAAATCCAGTATCTGCATCAGGAAGATGGAATACACGTTGGATACATTTTAGTAATGCACAGTGGGAGAAATGAGGAGCTATGTAGAAGCCAACAAGACTTGGGTAGCTCAACTGGGTAGGCAAAGGGGCAGAAAAGGAAGGACATGGAGAAAGGATGCAACAAAGGATTAAGTGTGCCAAAGAGAGAGATGTGTTTTGCATTCTGGAACTCAACATAATAACTATTTATATTTTGTGCATGTCTGACTAAGTGGTGAATTCCTTGAGGACTGTATCTATTTCATAACTCTGAGACCTAGCTCAGTGCCCTGCACATAGAAGGTCCCCAACAGATATTATTATGATTATAAAGATGCAGTTGCATAAGGGGGTGGAGAGAAAGGGACAGAAAATAAGGTTAGAGTTAGATGAAAAACGTTGGCTATTCTATAAGTTTACCTAAGAAAAGCCCTTTTAGTTTCTCTTGAAGACAAATCTTTCATTTAAACTTGTAAAATATCAACAATAATTCATATTCACATATTTTACCTCTTGGTATAGAACCTTATCAAAAGCCTAAAGATACTCCCACAGTTAGTGGTGGGAGTGAAATTGGTACAACCTCTGTGGGGGGCAATGTATCTATCAAATTTTACAAATGCAAATATGTACGATTATTTGTTGTAGCATTGGTTTCAATATTAAATGATTGGAAACAACCTAAATGTATATCAAGAGTAAACTATTTAAATAAATTGTTATATTCACACAATGGAATATTATGCCATTGTAAATAAGAATGACACTCTGCAAGTATTAATGCAGAAAGATCTACAAATCATATTGTTAACTGAAAAAACAAGGACAGTGTGCGTTGTATGCTACCTTTTCTCTAAAAAGGGAGGGGGTATAAAAATCTATATTCACGATTGTTCTTAGGTACATAAAGAATGCCCAAAAATCAAGAACAATGTTTGCCTATAATAAGGAGTCTTCAGAGTGGGAACTGAAGAGACAGGGAACAAAAATGCAACACTTTTCACCATATGCCAAAATTTTCATATTCTTTAGTTTACCCATGAAAATGTGTTTTTATAAGCAAACACTTATACGGCACTTAATGTCTCAGTCACTGTTGCAAGCCATTTAAAATCAGTAATTCATTTATTATTAATGTAACATAAATACTCAAAATTTAATTAATTTTTTTTTTTTTTTAGATTTCATTTATTTATTTGATAGAGAGACACAGCGAGAGAGGGAACACAAGCAGGGGGAGTGGGAGAGGGAGAAGCAGGCTTCCTGCTGAGCAGGGAGCCCGATGCGGGGCTCGATCCCAGGACCCTGGGATCATGACCTGAGCCAAAGGCAGACACTTAACGAACGACTGAGCCACCCAGGCGCCCCACTCATGAGATACTTTTTAAATTAAATTTTGAGGGGTGCCTGGGTGGTCAGTCGTTAAGCGTCTGCCTTCAGCTCAGGTCATGATCCCAGGGTCCTGGGATCGAGCCCCGCATCGGGCTCCCTGCTCAGCGGGAAGCCTGCTTCTCTCTCTCCCACTCCCACTGCTTGTGTTCCCTCTCTCGCTGAGTCTCTCTGTCAAATAAATAAATAAAATCTTTAAAAAATAAAAATAAAAAATGTATCTCATGAGTCTCATATTGTATTGTGGTTATACAGAAAAGTCTTTGTTCTTAGGAGACAAATTATTTAGAGATGGAATTATTTAGAGATGAAGTTAGTAGATCCACAGCTTTATCTTATAACTTCCTTTGTAGCAAAGAAAAACATCTGTACTTGCATTCGTGAGTATGTGTGTATATGAATGTAGAGACAGAGAGAGATAAAAAGATAAAGCAAATGTGCCCCCTCCACCAAAAAATGGTAAATTCATGCAAAGGGTATACGACTAACCATAGTCTTATGTGTGCAACTTTTTTGTAGATTTTAAATTTTCCAAGGTAAACGTTAGAAAAGAAAAAAAAACACCTCAGGAAAGTCCTTAAAAGTGAAATAAAACATTTCTATTTAGTTTCTATAAACTGTTTGGAGTGCTTTTCAAGGCTCTTAGAATATATCTTGACTTCTCTGTCCATCCTTCTTACTCTGTTTGACCAAATTTTACCTTTGAATCACATCTCAAAAATTACTTTCTCAATATGGCTTTTTTGAATCTTCCAAAATAATGTGATCGCTCACTACTGTGAATATCTATAGTGCTTTTAGTTCTATTGAGATACATCATACTCTAAATTTTGTTATAATCATTGAATGTTTTGGGACGCCTGGGTGGCTCAGTCAGTTGAGCGCCTACCTTCAGCTCGGGTCATGATCCAGGGGTCCTGGAATTGAGCCCCATTGTGGGCTCCCTGCTCATCCAGGAGTCTGCTTCTTCCTCTCTCTCTGCTCCTCCCCCTCTGTTTGTGCTGTCTCTCGCTTTCTCTCTCTCAAATAAATGGAATCTTAAAAAAAAAATCTTTGCATGCTTTTATTATATAAAACAAGAGATGATAATGTATATTAGATGTGTGTATTGCATACTTACCTATTGTACATACGTTGTCGATAACAATAATTATTAGTTATGAGTTACTCCCTAAGAACTTAACAATTGAAAGAAAAAAGAAGTGTCTTTGATAACTAGAGGCAAGATTAATTTATGTGTAGTGGAAATGAGTGAAATGGGCAGTCACTGGAAGAGGAGAGGCTATCAGCTCTCCCTTGCCCAATGGGCTCCCTCTGCCTGCAACTCCCACTGTCATTAACTCCTTCAGGTCTCAGTCCAGGGTTACATCTTGAGGGAAGCCTTCTCTAACCTCCCTGCTAGGTCAAAGCCCCATTATAGCATCTGGACCTCTTCTTAGCACTTATCACATTATATTTAACATTAGTATGTTTAATCGACTACTATCTGCCTCCTTTACCAGACTGTACGCTTCAGGTCGGAAGGGACTGTTAATGTTTTTGCTCACCACTGTCACCCCAGTACCTTGCACAGTGTTTGGAATTTAGTAGGCCCTCGTTTTTTTGTTTTTTGAATGAGTAAAAAATATGTCCATCTAGAGGAAGAGGGGGAGAGTTGATGAGACTTAGAAGAAAAGAGAGAGAGGCAAAAATGAGCATCCAAGCACTCTCAAAGGGAGAAAGAGGCTGAATAACTGGACTCTCTACCGACTTCTACAATCAATATACCCCATTTAAACTACTTATACACCTACATGCATACATATACACACACACATATACATAGTTCTGCCCTTTCCTGCCAGTAATTATCACATTTCTAGAAGTGGAAAAGCCCTCTTTTTGCTCTAAGTTTTGTTTTCCCAGGAGTTTCTCATTTCCCTTAAACGACGTTATCAGGATGGTTTCTCTGGACTTCCCAAGATCCTCCGCATACCCTCAACTTTTCTAAGAAAAGGCGGCTTCAAGTTCCCCTTACAAAAATTATGTTTTCTTTCTCCAAAGAGTTATACGTTCAAACGTGTCTCTTTCCCCAAAGGAACCGAGACACATTTTGGCTTCAGCGAGTCACTGAATAATGACTGGTGATTTCCATTTTCAATCTGTGTCCAAAAGCCAAAGAGGGGATAAGGGGACCTCTCAGTAATCAGCTTCCTCAGTAGGAGTTTTACGTGGAGCAGTACTTAAGACTTCTTTTTAAAAATATTTTATTTGTGGGGCGCCTGGGTGGCTCAGTCGTTAAGCGTCTGCCTTCGGCTCAGGTCATGATCCCAGGTCCTGGGATCGAGCCCCGCATCGGGCTCTCTGCTCCACGGGAAGCCTGCTTCTCCCTCTCCCACTCCCCCTGCTTGTGTTCCCTCTCTCGCTGTGTCTCTCTCTGTCAAATAAATAAATAAAATCTTTAAAATATATATATATTTTTTATTTGTCAGAGAGAGAGAGAGAGAGCACACACACACAAGCAGGGGAAGGGGCAGAGGGAGAAGCAGGCTCCACACTGAGCAGGGAGCCCGACGCGGGACTCGAACCCAGGACCCTGGGATCATGACCTGAGCTGAAGGCAGTCGCTTAATCGACTGAGCCACCCAGGCGTCCCTTTTTTTTTCCCCCCCTTCCTTTTTTTCTTGAAGGTTCTCAGCCAGAGAGCATCCGCAGGTCCTCCGAGCGACCGCCCGCGACCTTCGCGGGACCTCCAAGCCCCCGTGCCGCAGCGGCCGGCTCTCCGGCGGGAAGGCGCGCGCTCCGCCCCGCGGTTTTGGCGGCAGAGGTCACGTGGGCCCGCCGTGGCCAATGAGGGGCGCACACGGCGCTCCCGGCGGCCAGAAGCGGTCTCCCGCGCGGGCGGTGACGCGCCGGGCTCGCTCCTAGCCTCTGAAGCGAGAGGCCGCTCGGGAGCCCGGGCGCCCCAGCCCACCGCTCGGCGCCTCCCGTTACCCTGCGGCTTGGCGTTCTTGACGCCGTCCTGACACCTCCAGGGCCCTCTCGCACCGCCGCGTTCAGTCTGCACACCTCTAAATGCCCTAAAATATGAGGGGAGAAACGCGCCGCTCCCTCCTGCGCCGGGAAAAGAACGGGAGGGCAGTAGGGGGCTGGTGGCTGCCACCACCTCGCACTGACGGATCCCTTGCTTCTAATTGGCGCTGCCTGAACGCACGCCGGTGGCCCACCGGACTGAAACACCCGTCACAAATAAGATGTTACATACAGAGTAAAACGAGAGTTCTAGGCGGGAAAACAAGCGTAAATTAGGTTGTTGGCTGTTACTCTATAACTCGAACGTAGGAGCTTTATTCTTCACCCTGCTTCTGCTTTTGAAGTGAAACTGTAATTTGGTTTAAATGTGGCGACCGCCCAAAGGGCACCTCAGAAGGTGCTTGAGCAGGACTCTGTGAGGCTCAAATGGTAATAGCTGAGTGTGGAAACAACTGGAAAAAGTTTACAATAAAACAGAAGTTCCAGAATAGTGATAACGATCGCACGACTTTATGAATAGGCTAAAAACCTTTGGATTTTGCCCTTTAAAAGGTTGAACTTTATGGTGTACGGATCACATCTCAATTTAAAAAACAAAATATATGTCCTAGGAGGAATTTATAGGTGACAAAAATCTCAGGCTTTGAGAAATCATTGTTGACACCTGCACAGATCAAAATTCGGTATTTTAGTCAATTCAGTTATTTCTGGAAAACAGGTATCTTATTTGATATGTGGCAAGAGACTATCAGGATGCCTGAAATTTCCACTTTCTCAGTGGCATGTATTCCTTTAAAACTGGAGAACAGTCTGAGAATAGCTTTAATTATTCCTTTCAGGTATCTAGCATATTCTTAATCTAAAAGTCTAAACCCCCATAAATTTAACTCCTTAAACTCCAATACCCTAATGCCCTTCAAAACACGAGCCTTTAATTTTCCAACATTCAGGGGCGCCTGGGTGGCTCAGTTGGTTAAGCGACTGCCTTCGGCTCAGGTCATGATCCTGGAGTCCCAGGATGGAGTCCCATGTCGGGCTCCCTGCTCAGCAGGGAGGCTGCTTCTCCCCCTGACCCTCCCCCCTCTCATGCTCTCTCTCTCTCATTCTCTCTCTCAAATAAATAAATAAATAAAATCTTTAAAAAAAATTTTTCCCAACATTCAGGGGCATTTAGGAATCATGCAAATTTTTGCAAAACAAAAATTCAAGTTTGTATTTCCTTCATGTTCTTTCCCATATTGGCAAAATCAAAGAGGAACCTAAACTGCATTTTCTCTACTTAACAATGTAGACATTGTCAGGTCAAGTTAAAGACAAATCTGTATTAAAAGACAAATTTGATCTATTTTAGTTAATCTGGGATCATCTTCATGAGTTGTCACATCAACAATTCAGAGCTAACAGACACTAAGAGATTTATGAAGCAAAGCCAGTTTTAGATTTTTACCACCTCAGAACATTGATGAATAGATTTACCACTATCTTCTTACAGTTAATGTTTAAATAATCTATTTAAGGCCCAATTTTATGTCCTCGATACCAAGAAAAATACATGCTAAGTAGAATATTTATCTTAGCTTAACACAAATAATATCTTACCTGGGTTCCTTGACATGGCTGAAACTGGCTGGGAGCTGACAAGTCGGGTCATGTACTCCCTCTGAAAACTGTATTTCACCCACGGGGATTTGCAACAATTTGTTACTTTGGGAGAGGGATTCAGAAGTTCTTTAGGTTCACAAACAATGGTATCATGTTTTTTCTTCATGTTTTTTCCCTGTTGAAAAATACATCTTCAGAGAATTTCCCCATCAGTATATATTCAGTGTGTTTGATGAATATTGGTGTTCTAACAATACAAAAGCAGCATTTATTATATATATCTAAGGGTTATGGTTTTGAGTGGAAAATGGAACAGGGTAATTAAGTTCTTTTTCAACTTAGATAAACATCTTTCTATATTGTTGGTGTTTAGATCTGCAACACCACCCCGCATCCTCATCTCCAGGCAGTTTTTCTTCATCTTTTCAATAGCCGCATTCTACTAAGAGAGCAGTCTAAATAAGTATGCATAGAAAAACACAGAAGAATTAGCATAGCCAAAAGAAAATAGATTAAAAACCTAGAGATGGGGAGGGTTGAGTATGAAATAATTTTTGGTCCTACTTCCTTGCGTGTATATGATTTTGTATTCTCTCTTTAATTCTCCATATACACATAGTCCATCTCTACAGACTCTAATGAAGACTATTCTCCCACCCCCACCCCTTTTTTCTAATACTGCAGCACTAAACCAATACATTGAAGAATTGAATTAAGACTTTTGTTGTTTCCCCGTGCACTTAATTCTCTTGACTTAGGGGCGCCTGGGTGGCTCAGTTGTTGAGCGTCTGCCTTCGGCTCAGGTCATGATCCCAGGTCCTGGGATCGAGCCCCGCATCGGGCTCCCTGCTCTGTGGGAGGCCTGCTTCTCCCTCTCCCACTCCCCCTGCTTGTGTTCCCTCTCTCGCTGTGTCTCTCTCTGTCAAAATAAATAAATAAAATCTTTAAAAAAAAAAAATTCTCTTGACTTAAAGGTTGGCCACAGTTTCACTCTCTAGTTTACCTTCTAAATCTAAGCAGTTAATGGAAAGGGAAGGAATGGTTAGGAGAAGTCAGACAATAAAGAACAACTAAAGAAAGTAACAGGAGAGGTCTTCAGGAGCCTTAGATCAATGCTATCCAATAAAAATATGTGAATCACATATGTAATTTTAAGGTTTCTAGCAACTACACTAAACAAGTAAAAAGAAACATGTAAAATTAATTTTAATGATATGCTTTATTTACCCAAACATATCCCAAAAGAAATCCAAATATTATCATTCTAACAGGTAATCAATATAAAAAAATATTAATGAAATATCTTACATTCTTGTTAATGTACGTCTTCAAAATCCAGTATGTATTTTACACTTACAACACATCTCAGTTTGGACTAGCCACATTTCCGGTGCTCAGTAGCTACATGTGGCTAGTGGCTGCATTGCAGCTTTAGACAAAGAAGCAAGAACTAAAACAAAATGACTGAGAGAAAAGCAATAAGCAGTTATCTGAGCTATGCAAACCAAAAGGGGGTGGGAATTAGCAAGTAGAATTCTGCCTCATTATTTTTCAAAGTCACTACATTTTCCAGAGCAGAATGCTACTTGAATATTTTGATTTTTATAATCTGAGCCAGATTAGGGAAGAGGGAGCTGTGGGTTGAAGGGTTGTGGGTGTCTGGGCATTTTTGGCACCTTGCACAGCTTGACAGTTCTCTTTTTTTTAATCCTGTGACTTCTTTATTTTATAACTGAAAGTTTGTGCTTCTTAATCCCCTTCACCTATCTTAACAGCTTGACATTTTAACTATATGCATCAGACAACCTTCTGATCCTAATTTGATTTCTCAAGTAAACTTTCCTTTGGAAAAAGGACATGCTCTCCAGCTAATGCATCACAGACAAACTGGCCCTGGATAGAATTATTACATTACTAAATTAGTCAAAGTCGACAGTTGAGACACAGTTACAGAATGAGGTTCTTTTTTTTAAAGATTTTATTTTTTTATTTGAGAAAAACAGAGAGCATGGGGCAGGAGGGGCAGCGGGAGAGGGAGAAGTAGGCTCCCTGCCTAGCAGACAGCCCAAAATGGGGCTTGATCCCAGAACTCTGGGATCACAACCTGAGCTGAAGGCAGATGCTTAACCAACTGAGCCACCCAGGCACCCCCAGAGTGAGGTTCTTATCTGAAAGAGCCAGCTGATAGTCTTACCCATTTTGAAATTGTCACTTTGTGCTATGTATTCACATGACATTGCTAGATAACTGAGAATAAAATATCTAACCACAGTCTTTCAAAATAAACAATCGAGAATGTTGGAATTGGTTTTCCCCAAATAGGTGTGTTTTTTTTTTTAAGATTTTTTATTTATTTATTTGACAGAGACACAGCGAGAGAGGGAACACAAGCAAGGGGAGTGGGAGAGGGAGAAGCCGACTCCCCGCTGAGCAGGGAGCCCCATGTGGGGGCTCAATCCCGGGACCCTGGGATCATGACTTGAGCCAAAAGCATACACTTAACCGACTGAGCCACCTAGGCATCCCCAAAATAGGTTTTTATTATAATTTTTCCCAAACAATTCTGCAGGATATTAAGAGGTATTTATTGAAAAATAATCAATGCAGGGCACCTGGGTGGCTCAGTTGGTTAAGCGACTGCCTTCGGCTCAGGTCATGATCCTGGAGTCCCGGGATCGAGTCCCGCATCGGGCTCCCTGCTCAGCAGGGAGTCTGCTTCTCCCTCTGACCCTCCTCCCTCTCATGCTCTCTGTCTCTCATTCTCTCTCAAATAAATAAATAAATAAATCTTAAAAAAAAAAAAGAAAAAAGAAAAATAATCAATGCTAATTATATTTTTCCATCTAAAATTTATTTTTAAATATATGTAAGAAAAGCACTATGCTCTTTTACATAGTTGTTTGTATAATTAGATAATTGCCTTTAGGAAATGGCGTGCCTACCTGGAAACACCAGCAAATCCCAGGATTCATGAAAGCATGATAATGGATATGCACATGGAAGTGAGGCAGCTACTGAGCTGATGATGTATGTTGTCTATTTAATAATCATTGGCTTATTGTATTATTATTTCAATATATATTTATGATATTTTTCACTTAATAAATTATGTTATCTACTTTGGAAGTTGTTCTGATACAAAGTTTAAAGTATATATGAGTGAGTTTTTATCATTTCTTGAAGAAACTAATTCGTGTATGGATTTACATTTTGCTGTCTATGTGTGGTAGGCTGAATAATGGTCCCCCAAAGATGTTCACATCCTAATCCCCAGAACCTGTGGATATTTTACCTTATGTAGCAAAATGCGTTTTGCTGATGTGGTTAAGTTAAAGCTGTTGAGAAATATCTAATCATCCTGAGTTATCTGGGCACAACTTAATCAATCATATGGATCTTTATAAGAGGGAGGCAGAAAGGTCAGAGTCAGCAAAGGAGGTATGACAATGGAAGCAGAGGTCAGAGTGATATGAGAAAGATTCTATGAACCAAGAAATACAGGCAGCCTCTGGAAGCTAAAAAAAACTGGAAGTAAGGAAACGGATTCTCCCTTCAGCCTTCCAGAAGGAAGGCAACCTTACCAACCCATTTTAGACTTCAGACCTCCAGAACTATAAGGTAATAAATTTGTATTGTTTTTGTCACTCAGTCTCTGGTAATTTATAGCAGCAGAAATAGAAAATTTATACACTATGCTGATCTGAGTGCATATTACTATCAGTACACTATAATTTTAAAAGTGTTCATGTAAATTGTTTGGAGATGGACAAGAGTCCATTTGATAGTGTTTCTGTAATAATAATTAGACAATCATAACAACTAAGATCATGAAACTCTAAATAACTACTTATTGGTGGTAGCAACTGTAAATCCAACTTCTTTTTTTTAAGTAATCTCTACAGTCAACATGGGGCTTGACTGAACTCAAAACTCCAAGACCAAGAGTCGCACGCTCTACAGACTGAGCCTGCCTGGTGCCCCTAACTACAAATCTTTATAATGAGTAATATATGTTGATCAACAATGAAAAACACATATTTAGGGACACCTGGGTGGCTCAGTCAGTTAAGCGTCTGCCTTCGGCTCAGGTCATGATCCCAGGGTCCTGGGATCAAGCCCCTCATCGGGCTCCCTGCTCGGCGGGGAGCCTGCTTCCCCCTCTGCCTGCTACTCCCCCTGCTCGTGCTCTCTGGCAAATTAAAAAAAAATCTTAAAATATATATATATTAAATATAAATATAAAAAATAAAAAATAAATTTATATATTTTATATATATCCCCTACTAAACTAGGCATTGCACTACACACTGAGGATATAGCAGTCAGCAAGACAGAAATGGCCCCCTTCTAGCAGGGGAGGCAGACATATATACTTCATTAGAATCATGGTAGGTGTTATGAGAATATATTATAGGGAGTGAGCCTAACCTAGTCTGGGTGGTCAGATGGGACTCATCTAGGAATGATGTTTAAGCGGGGACCTAAAAGATGACTTGGAATTGGCCAAGAGGGAAGAGGAAGGAGGGGAAAAGAATGTCTCAGAGAGCTAGAACACCACATGCAAAAGCCCAAAGGCAGTAAAGACTTCAAGGCAGTTGAAGAACTAAAAATAAAAACAGTGGAGACTTTTCAATTCAAGATAGCTGAGATCTTCCCCATACCACTTCTCTCAAAAATAATAAGAAGGAAAAAGAAAAATACAGGTTCCATCTTTATTGAACTGGTAGTTGAACTGGTAGTCACCCCAAACCACAATACATGAAAATTGAAAATGGATTGAGGGTGGTGAAGGACTTAGCAGACTCAAGGAAAGTCAAGCCTAAGTGGTTGGAGAAGGAGAAACCAAGGAGAAGCAAGGCAGGTCACCCTGAGGAGCCCTGGAAAGACTCACGAACTAGAAGTAAAGTGCAGAGGGAAGTTAGAGTGGAGGTGGGAGGAGTGTAATGCTGAAAAGGGAGATTTGTTTGAAAATCTGTTTAATACGTGGACAGATCCCGACGTCCCCACTCCACCTGATATAATCAGGCTACTGCTTTTACCTCTGCAGGAAACGGGAAATGTCACCTCTAGAGAAAGTAAACCAAAGGAGTTCTAGATGTGGCAACACGAGGCATAGATCAGAGTGAGAGTGAGATATCTGACTGAAAAAAGAGGAATTAAGTCTGAAACTGAAAATGAGGCTTTTTCTGCTTCTTCTGCTCAGACATAGAACTTTGCCACCAAGTTCTACTTCCAGCAAAGAATAAAGGGTACTTCTCAGGAAAAAAATGAACCATGCCAGAAAAAAGAGCCACAGATACTGACATTTGGGGGTCCCCAAAGGAAAAGCCTTCAATTAGCAAGACTCAAACACACACTCAGGGCCTCTGCTCAGCTTTTAGGACTTCACTCTTAAAATTTGAATGGATAAAAATCACCAGATACCAGAGGGAAAACTTTAACATGAAAAAGTAAAAAACCTCCAACATGTAAGAATCAGGGAGAGAAAAGGAATCACAAAAAACAGAGACAATGCAGGGAGCATAAAAATACTTCAAAGAGACACGTGGGTGGCTCAGTTGGTTAAGCTAAGCGTTTGCCTTCTCCTCAGGTCATGATCCCAGGGTCCTGGGATCAAGCCCCATGTGGGCTCCTTGCTCAGCAGGGAGCCTGCTTCTCCCTCTGCCTGCCACTCCCCACTGCTTGTGCACTCTCTCTCTGACAAATAAATAAAATCTTTAAAAAAATACTTCAAAGAAATTATAGTATCATCAGAAAATCATTTTATCTGTGAAACAAGAACAGGATGCTAAAAGAAGAAATAGTCTAAGAGCAAGGAAGAGCAGTTGAAAATTACAAATACTGGGCGCCTGGGTGGCTCAGTTGGTTAAGCGACTGCCTTCGGCTCAGGTCATGATCCTGGAGTCCCTGGATCGAGTCCCGCATCGGGCTCCCTGCTCGGCGGGGAGCCTGCTTCTCCCTCTGACCCTCCCCCTTCTCATGTGCTCTCTCTCTCTCATTCTCTCTGTCTCAAATAAATAAATAAAATCTTTAAAAAAAAAAATTAAAAAAAAAAATTACAAATACTAAAATTCATTAAAATTCAGTAAAAAATTATATATTGAACGATAAAGACAAAGAAATCCTCTGAAATAGAATGAACTTGGAAATTGACACAAGTCAGAAAAAGTCATGAGGACATTCTACAAAAATAACTGGCTGATCTTTTTTAAAAAATTAGTCTTATAAGGAGATAAAATGGTACGCAGATGGAGGGCATTGCAAAGGCTAAAGAAATAAAACAACCAAATGCAATGTGTGAACTTTGGATCCTGGCTTTAAAAAAAAAAAAAGAAAAACTGCTATAAAAAATGGTATTGAGGAATTATTGTTACTTTTCCTGGACACAATAATGCTATTACAGGCATACAGGGATTGTCCTTTTTAGGAGTTGCATTTTAAAATATTTGGGGGTGTAATATCATGTTATCTACCACTTTCAAATAGGTCAGCAAAACAGTTAAATAAATAGATAAAGCAAATATGGGGAAATGTTGACAATTGTTTAATCTAAATAGTGGATATACTGGTGTTGATCATACTATTCTCTCAACTTTGAAATTTTTCATAATAAATTGTTATAAAAATAAAGTACATATGTCAAAATGCTGATTACTGTTGCATCTAAGTAGCGGTTATATCCGTGTTGAATATACATATCCTCAATTTTTCATTATGTTTGAAATTTTTCATAATAAAAACTTAGGGATAAAAGTCATGAGAGTGATCTAAAATTTTATAGACCTTTATGTTAATTCTGTAAGAATTGTGGCCTCTTTTGTTGTTGTTGTGTGAGTGTGTTCTTTTACCGCACAACATATTTTTTTAAATGTTTTATTTAAATTCAATTTAGTTAACGTAGTGTATTATTAGTCTCAGGAGTAGAAGTTAGTGATTCATCAGTTGCATATAACACCCAGTGCTCATTACATCAAGGAGGCTCATTAAGCCCTCCTTAATGCCCATCACCCAGTTACATCCCCCCACCCACCTCCCCTCCAGCAACCCTCAGTTTGTTTCCTCTTATGGTTTCCCACCCTCTCTGTTTTTATCTTACTTGATTTTTCCTTCCCTTTCCCTGCGTTCACCTGTTTTGTTTCTTAAAATCATATGGTATTTGTCTTTGTCTGATTTATTTCGCTTAGCATAATGCCCTCTAGTTCCATCCACATCATTGCAAATGGCAATATTTCATTCTTTTTGATGGCTGAGTAATATTCCTTTGTATACATACACCACATCTTCTTTATCCATTCATCAGTTGATGGACATCTGGGCTCTTTCCATCCTTTGGCTATTGTGGACATTGCTGCTATAAACATTGGGTTGCATGTGCCCCTTTGAATCACTATGTTTGTATCCTTTGGATAAATACCTAGAAATGCAATTGCTGGGTCATAGGGTAATTCTATTTTTAACTTTCTGAGGAACTTCCATACTGTTTTCCAGAGTGGCTGTACCAGCTTGCATTCCCACCAACAGTGTAGGAGGGTTCCCCTTTCTCTGCATCCTTGCCAACATCTGTTCTTTCCTGACTTCTTAATTTTAGCCACTCTGACTGGTGTGAGGTGGTGTCTCATTGAAGTTTTGATTTGTATTTCCCTGATGCAGAGTGATTTTGAGCATTTTTTCATGTGTCTGTTAGCTATTTGTATGTCTTCTTTGGAGAAATGTCTGTTCATGTCTTCTGCCCATTTCTTGACTGGATTTTTTTGGTTTTTTGGGTGTTGAATATATATATATATATATAAAAAGAACTGATAAGTTCTTTATAGATTTTCAATACTAGCCCTTTATCTGATATGTCATTTGCGAATATCTTCTCCCATTCTGTAGGTTTCCTTTTAGTTTTGTTGACTGTTTCCTTTGCTGTGCAAAAGCTTTTTATCTTAATGAAGTCCCCCTTTTTTTTTTTTAAAGCCAGGATCCAAAGTTCACACATTGCATTTTTTATAGCAGTTTTTCTTTTTTTTTTTTTTAAAGCCAGGATCCAAAGTTCACACATTGCATTTGGTTGTTTTATTTCTTTAGCCTTTGCAATTGGGACATTTTTGCTTTTGTTTCCCTTCAGTTGTGGCCTCTTTCGAAAATAGTTCAAAATAGAATGAAGCAGTCAATACATTGGCTGAATCCAGTCAAATGAGGTAGCTATTGGGGCACTTGGGTGGCTTAATCATTAAGTGCCTACCTTTAGCTCAGGTCACGATCCCAGGGTTCTGGGATGGAGCCCCACATCGGGCTCCCTGCTCAGCGGGAGGCCTGCTTCTCCCTCTCCCACTCCCCCTGCTTGTGTTCCCTCTCTCGCTGTCTCTCTCTGTGTCAAATAAATATTTTTTTAAAAAGTGAGGTAGTGGGTGCCTGGGTGGCTCAGTCATTAAGCATCTGCCTTCGGCTCAGGTCATGATCCCGGGGTCCTGGGATCGAGGCCCGCATCGGGCTCCCTGCTCCGCGGGAAGCCTGCTTCTCCCTCTCCCACTCCCCCAGCTTGTGTTCCCTCTCTCACTATCTCTCTGTCAAATAAATAAATTTAAAAAATCTTTAAAAAAAAAAAAAAGTGAGGTAGCTATCATAAGTCCTAATCAGATTGAAAATTAGTTAATGATATAACTGAAATCCTCCTTAGTTTTAGTGAAAGAGTTTGGGTGTATAAAGGTCAAGTGAAATCAAACCTATATTTGGGATATCCAAGAGAATTTGGCATATAACAGAACTAACAATCACTCATATTTATAAGTTTATTAGGCTTACAATGAATGCACAAGTACTTGGAAAGGCTTGTCAGTCAGACAATTAAGGTATGTAAAAAAGAATTAAAATATTTTAAATGTATGTGATTTGAAAAGATTTATATTTAGTTAAGCGGCAATAGCCTCTATTCAATCAACTGCTAAAATTTGCTAGACTTTTAACTACAGTAATAAAATGTATCAGCTGAAATATTATAATTTTCTTTTTATTCTTCTTTTAACAGCTTAGGGAGATTAATTTCTGAATAGTATTTTTATGTGGTTGAAAACCATCTTTGAAGTTGTTAAAAGTCAAACATATTGACAAAAGAAGAAAAAGATAAGACTAGAGGATCTAGAAAGTACAATATCTGAATAATAGGAATTGCAGGGGTGGAAGAGAGAAAAACACTGAGAAGGGAAGGGCTCATCAAAAGAAAGAAGTAGGGGCGCCTGGGTGGCTCAGTCGTTAAGCGTCTGCCTTCTGCTCAGGTCATGATCCCAGGGTCCTGGGATCGAGCCCCGCATGGAGCCCCGCATGGAGCCCCGCATGGAGCCCCGCATGGAGCCCCGCATCGGGCTCCCTGCTCTGCGGGAAGCCTGCTTCTCCCTCTCCCACTCCCCCTGCTTGTGTTCCCTCTCTAGCTGTGTCTCTCTCTGTCAAATAAATAAATAAAATCTTAAAAAAAAAAAAAAAGAAAGAAAAGTAAACTAATAGTGATGAAAGCAGGGATTTGGGGGGAGGAAGAAGATTTTTGTAATAAATTTTTTTTTAAAGATTTTATTTGTTTATTTGACAGAGAGAGACACAGCGAGAGAGGGAACACAAGCAGGGGGAGTGGGAGAGGAAGAAGCAGGCCTCCCACTGAGCAGGGAGCCCCACGTGGGGCCAATCCCAGGACCCTGGGATCATGACCTGAGCCGAAGGTAGACACCTAACGACTGAGCCACCCAGGCGCCCCTGTAATAAATTATTTAGCAGTGACTGGTTTCTAAATTATGTGCCTGGATTAGTTTTAAAAAATAAAAAATAATTTAAAAAAAAGAACCAAAGCGGGGCGCCTGGGTGGCTCAGTTGGTTAAGCGACTGCCTTCGGCTCAGGTCATGATCCTGGAGTCCCGGGATCGAGTCCCGCCTCGGGCTCCCTGCTCAGCAGGGAGTCTGCTTCTCCCTCTGACCCTCCCCCCCTCATGCTCTCTCTATCTCATTCTCTCTCTCAAATAAATAAATAAAATCTTAAAAAAAAAAAAGCAGCAGCAGCAAAGCAAAAGAAAGCCAGTGTGATTGAAGAATAATGGGTAAGTAGCCCCCAAAAGGAAAGATATAGAGGCAGAAGCCAAATCATGAAGGGCCTTATATGCCCTGCTAAGGGATTTAGATTTTATCTTAAAAGAAGTGAGATGGGGCACCTGGATGGCTCAGCCTCCAACTCTTGATTTTGGCTCAGGTCATAATCTCAGGGTCATGAGACTGAGCCCCATGTGCGGCTCCACGTTGGACATGGAGCCTGCTTGAGATTCTCTATCCCTCTTTCCCTGCCCCTCCCCTGCTCACTCTCTCTCGAAAAAAAATAATAATAATAAAAATAAAAGAAGTGAGACGCTATTTGAGGAATTTAAATAAGGGAATGACAGGACCAGATTTCTATTTTAAAAGACCACTCTGGCTACTGAATGGAGGGGGTTTGCAAGCAGGCAAGAGATGACTATATTTCAGTAATCCGCTAGGGTGGTTAACAGTGGAAATGGAGAGAAGTAGACTGAAGAAGTAGAATTGATTGATTAGAAAACAGGATGAGGGGTGCCTGGGTGGCTCAGTCACTTAAGCTTCTGCCTTCGGCTCAGGTCATGATCTCAGGGTCCTGGGATCGATCCCTGCAGTAGGCTCTCTGCTCAGCCGGGGGTCCGCTTCTCCCTCTCACTCTGCCTCTGTACTCTCTCTCAAATAAATAAACTCTTTAAAAAAAATTTAGAGGGGCGCCTGGGTGGCTCAGTCGTTAAGCGTCTGCCTTCGGCTCAGGTCACGATCCCAGGGTTCTGGGACGGAGCCCCGCATTGGGCTCCCTGCTCAGCGGGAAGCCTGCTTCTCCCTCTCCCACTCCCCCTGCTTGTGTTCCCTCTCTCGCTGTGTCTCTCTCTGTCAAATAAATAAATAAAATCTTTAGAAAAAAAAAAATTTAGAAAACAGGATGATAGGGAGATGCCCAAGTTTTTGTTGAGCAAATAAGTGGATTATGGTGGCATTACTAAACCAGAGAACTCCAGCATAGAATTAATATTTTGCTTTGTTTGGTGGTAGGTTTTATTTGGGAGAGGGGTGTTGGTGACATGAAATGCTAAGTTGGATATATTCAATGCTGTCTCTGAAAATCATTCAAGTAAAGATGTTAAGTGAGCATTTGCCAAGACAAATTTGGAGTTCAGAAGAGATATCAGGGCTGGAAATTTGAATTTGTGAGTCATTATCCTAGAGAAGATGAAAAATGCTGTGTAAGTGAAAAGAACACCCTTATGTTCAATCACTAAAGAAATATTTACTAAACTCCTACTATGTGCTAGGCACTGTGGTAGGTACAATTGTGAGCAAAACCTTTATGGTACAGGATATATAAGTGGATTCCACTGTGGGCAGTACCAGTCCCTACAGGGTGTTGTTGAAATCATTGTCACATATTTGTATAGTGGTATTAACAGGGGGTTATATTCAGATTTAACAGGTTCAGTCAGGTACCATAGACCTACTCCAATGCCTGCCAAGATCCTGCCCACAAAAAAACTGTCCTACAACCTATATGCTATATTTGTACTGCTCCTCTGGATATTCATGTAGGTTAAAAAAAGCCATGTATAATTATGGATTATTATCCATACTTAGAACTTAAGTCTGTTTCACATATAAATCCAAAGATTTTTTGCATGGGTTTTATATACACTGGATTTTCTAAGAATGCATTACAGCATAAATTCAGAGAAATCAAAAGAAACATACTTTAATTGTTGTTTTTCTGATCTTTACCAAAATTTGTTTACTATATCAGAATACCAAATCATAGACTACAACACCACACATGGTAATCGAGTTCCTAATGTAACATACCTTATCAGACTATATTTGTGGCTGTCACATTCCCAGTGATTCTATGTATAGGTGCAACCAAATGACTACTTAATTGAGTCTTCTATTGTATTACGTCTGAGTAGTGTTACTGAAATACATATTATTTTATGGTAACTGCTATTGTAAATTACTTTCCTTTCATTCTCCTCTATGAGAAGGGTATTATATAGATTTTTTAAAAATTGGATTTGTACATAGTTCCTATTAACCATACATGTCATTCCAGGAGAGAAGACAAGGTATGACAACAGAATTGTTTTAAAAAGTAACTTTCAGGGATGCCTGGGTGGCTCAGTCGGTTAAGCATCTGACTTTGGCTCAGGTCATGATCCCAGGGTCCTGGGATCGAGCCCCACATCGGGCTCCCTGCTCAGCAGAGAGCCTACTTCTCCCTCTCCCTCTGCCTGCCACTCTCCCTGCTTGTGCTCTCTTGCTCTCTGACAAATAAATAAATGAAATCTTTTAAAAAATAAAATAAATCAATAAAAATTAAAAAGTGACTTTCAAAGTGTTCTAAGTCCCTTACATTATCCCAGAAGAGGTAAAAGTACAACTATAAATTTATGTTATACTTAGGAAGTTCTACTTTTTATATGATATAAAATTAGATCTATATCAATAGCTTCATGAGACTGGGACAGTAATGACAGTGTGCTAGCTCCAACCTGGACCTGAAGGGGCCTAGTGTGTGTCTCTGTTTGCCGTTTTGTACTTCTTGCCATCTCCAGGAGAGCTTTCCCTGGGTAGCTGCTGCCCCTCAAACTGAGCACCAGAAAGAATGCAAAACAGAAGCCAGCAAAATGTCAATAGGCTAGAATTAGGGATTCTTCCCCCTCCCTTTTCCCAAAGAAAGGGAATTAGAGATTCTTTATTCTACTCCTTATTTTCCAAATTTTCTAAATGAGCATAAATTACTTTTCATACTCAGAAGATGGAAAGGTTACTAAAGAAATAAAATCATTAACTCTCCTTGCAGCAGAGTAACGCATATTTGTATTTCTCCTAAGACATGAATTTATTAGAGTGCACACAGTAGGCAATAAACATTTGTTGATGAAAAAAGGAACCCTCTTAACTCATCTCTCCTGGGAGAGTCTTCTTTGTTCTTGTCTTTCTCTCCCTTCTAAGACCAGCTTCCTCCTTTTCTCCACTTCCAGTTTTTCTCTCCCTCTCTGACTCCTCCTTCTCCTTCCCTATTTTTTAAAATAATTTATTCTCTATATTGTCCCAGCATTTTATAATCTTTTTTTTTTTTTTGAGAGAGAGAGAGAGAGCATGCATGCACCAGCGGGGTGGGGGAGGGGCAGAGGGAGAGAGAATCCACAAGCAGACTCCCTGGCTGAGCACGGAGCCTGACTCAGGGCTCCATCTCACAACCCTGAGATTATGCCCTGAGCCGAAATCAAGAGTCAGATGCTTCACTGACTGAGCCACCCAGGTGCCTCCTTCCCTAATTGTTCTTAGTCATTCTTCTTTTCCTTCTCTCTAGCTCTAAGTTTTCTTCCCATGTTTCTCTCCTTTTCTTCCCTTTTTTTCTCTTTAACTTAATATTGCCTCCCACTTTCTTTCTTCTCTCCTCCTTCCATGGGAATTCTACCTCTTAGCTAGCCATAATACTTATAATGTTTATTGAAAGTTCATTATTTACAGAAATGTATCCTGTTTTTAGTGTTAATTTTTAAATGTAAAAATAGATCTATACTTGTGCTTAATTTTTTAAGGATTATTCTAATGACACATTAACAGCTAAATTAAGTTGCTTTTTAATTATGCATGATTCTTTCTTGACTTTTCAGTGATCTGTGATCCTAGATGAAAGCTTCACTACCTCAATTTATACCTCTCCAACGAAAAGGACTGTCCTCCAGTGACCTTCAGGTCCTGGAAATCCTGCTTATTTGGACAGACAATATTTACACACATAACCAAGGTCATCTTTAAGAAGCTTTTGGAGCCCAGGCCAAATTCCACCTCCTGACACACGTCCCTATATATATTTCTACCCAGGTAGAATCAGGTTACAATGAGCATTACAGGCAAACTCAGAAGGAAAAATAAATTACAACCATGGGCTGATCACTCATCCTCTTTGGACCTTAGTTTCCTTCTTAACAATTGAAAAACCTGACACTGATGATTTCTAAGGCCCCTTCCACATTTGGCATTTCATGACTGAATCCCAAACAATGAAATTTCTAAAACAGAAACATGAAACCCAAGGGGTGGGATTTTCTCAGTAATCCCAGAATTTCAAAGCTAAAATGGTTCCATGGAGTTCACCTAATGTGACCTAAAAAAACTTCATCTCTTTTTTTTTTTTTTTAAGATTTTATTTATTTATTTGACAGAGAGAGACACAGCAAGAGAGGGAACACAAGCAGGGGGAGTGGGAGAGGGAGAAGCAGGCTCCTCACTGAGCAGGGAGCCCAATGCGGGGCTCGATCCCAGGACCCTGGGATCATGACCTGAGCTGAAGGCAGACGCCTAACGACTGAGCCACCCAGGCGCCCCTAACTTCATCTCTTTGAGCCTTGATTTCTGTATCTGTAACATGGGACTAATAAACCCTGTCTTGCCAGGCTGCTAGGAGAATTAGAGCTACTATCTGCCTACTTGTGAAAAACAAGACAACAGGCCCAAAATGGAATTGCTTATGCTAAGTTCCATGTCACCAAATGGAGACTTAATTATAGGTTTGGCTCTCTCAGGAATGGAATCTTAAACCAGTCAATCAGGAATCACGGATCAGCACTAGTGAGGTAATCTGCCTAATAGAGCCCCCTGAAACCCACTCAAGGAAAGTAACTTTGCAACAACCAACCTGTTGTTTTGCCTAGTAATAACTTCCTTGTTCCTCCTCCTTTCTGCCTGTAAGTCTTTCATTTTTACAACTCCTCAGAGCTCCTCTCTACTAGAAAATAAACTCTTAATTTTTTAATTTATGTATATTTATTGAAGACTAACTGACATACAATACTGTATTAGTTTCCAGTGTATAAGACAGTGATTCAATATTTACAGACATTATGAAATAGTTACCCCAGTAACTCTAGTTACTGTCACCACTGTCAACTCTAGTACCTCTGTCACCATACAAAGTTGGTATAATATTATTGACTATATTCCCTACCCTCTATGTTATATCCCCGCATCTTATTTTATAACTGGAAGATTGTACTCTTAATCCCCTTCACCAATTTCATGTGTTCCCTCCTCCCCTCTGGCAACCTTCAGTTTGTTCTCTGTATCTGTGAGTTGGCTTGTTTTGTTTGCTCATCTGTTTTGTTTCTTAGATTCCACATATGAATGAAATCATACCGTATTTGTCTCTCTCTGACTTATTTCACTTAGCATAATACTCTCTAGGTCCATCCACGTTGTTGCAAATGGCAAGATTCATTCTTTTTTATGGCTGTAAACTCTTAAAATTTTTAATGTGCCTCAGTTTATCTTTTAACACTACCCTATGGAAGGTGGTCAATAAATGGCAGCTATCATTTGATCTACAATTTCTTTTATTTTTTAAAAAAGATTTATTGATTTATTGATTTATTTGAGAGAGAGAGAGAAAGAGAGAGAACGAGTGGAGGGGAGGGTCAGAGGGAAAGGGAGAAGCAGGCTCCCCGCTGAGCAGGGAGCCCAATGCAGGGCTCGGCTCTATCCCAGGACCCCAGATCATAACCTGAGTCAAAGGCAGATGCTTAACTGACTGGGTCACTCAGGCACCCTTAAAAGCTCCTAACTTTTAGACAAAAAGAAATGAGACATAGAGCTAATGACTGACCCACAGGTGACCAGGCTGGTACCAGATGCCTGATCTCTTTAATCCCTGATCAGCCTTCTCTCATCTGACTCCTTCTCAGAGTCAATTTCTTTTTTAAGATTTTATTTATTTATTTGATAAAGACAGCGAGAGAGGGAACACAAGCAGGGGGAGTGGGAGATGGAGAAGCAGGCTTCCCGCTGAGCAGAGAGCCCAATGTGGGGCTCGATCCCAAGACCCTGGGATCATGACCTGAGCTGAAGGCAGACCCTTAATGACCAAACCACCCAGGCGCCCTCAAAGTCAATTTCTAAGTACAGGTTTCCCCCACTACCTGAAAGTAGAGCATTCTTATGAAAACTTTCATGACCCAAGATGGCATAAAGAAGAAGAAATCACCAGTAATTTATGTGGAAAAATTTTTGAGCATTCCCAGACCCAAGCAAATAACCTCTCTTAAGTTTTCCTGATACCTTAAGGACACATCTTGCTAACAAAAGCACAAAATAAATTGAGATAAAGCACAGATGCTCCCAGACACAGTTCAAAGCCATGGCACCTTGATGCCGAGATGCTGAGCGTAGTTGGGCGGGAAGAAACTTGTGCTCAGTGCACGCTGCTTCAGCGATTTGCTGCAAAAAAACGCTGAGTGCTATTTTTGCTTTTTGCCTTTTTTCTTGTAAAAAACGAAAACCCTCTTCAGATTTCTTTCAGTTGGCAAAACAGTTACTAACGTAGCTCTTTTGTAAAAGCAAAGTAGCATAACTCAAACTTTCAAAAAGCAAAGGATACTTGTATAATGTCTCCATTCCAAGGCCCAAACATCTACTAATTTTCAACATCTTAGGGCCTACCAGCATTTACAATAAAGAATAAGAGAGAATACCCCAAACTGCTATCTAAACTTAAGTGTTAAGTGCTTCCAAAACTGGGAGCAAGACAAACTTTCCTTTTTTTAATTTTTATTTAAATTCAATTAATTAACATATAATATATTATTAGTTTCAGAGGTAGAGAAGTCAGTGGTTCATCAGTCTTATATAATACCCAGTGCTGGGCGCCTAGGTGGCTCAGTCGGTTAAGCGTCTGCCTTCGGTTCAGGTCATGATCCCAGGGTCCTGGGATTGAGACCCACATTGGGCTCCCTGCTCAGCCGGGAGCCTACTTCTCCCTCTCCCGCTCCCCCTGCCTGCCACTGCCCCTGCGTGTGCTCTCTCTGTCAAATAAATAAAATCTTAAAAAAAAAAAACCCAGCGCTCATTACATCACGCGCCCTCCTTAATGTCCATCATCCAGTTACCCCATCCTCCCACCCCTACTCTCCTCCAGCAACCCTCAGTTTGTTTCCTATGCTTAAGAGTCTCTTATGGTTTGTCTCCCTCTCTTATTTAATCCTATTTTATTTTTTCCCTCTCTTCCCTATAATCCTCTGTTTTGTTTCTTAAAATCCACATATGAGTGAGATCATATAATTGTCTTTCTCTAATTGACTTATTTCGCTTAGCATAATACCCTCTACTTCCATCCACATCGTCACAAATGGCAATATTTCATTTTTTTGATGGCTGAGTAGTATTCCAAAGACGAACTTTCTGAAATTGCTCTCTTCAACCTTGTTTGTATGTTGCTATCATGTGATTAAAAAAGAGTGGTTGGGGGCACCTGGCTGGCTCAGTCGAAACAGCATGTGACCCTTGATCTCAGGGTTGTGAGTTCAAGCCCTACTTTGGGCTTACGTTTAAAAAAAAATAATCAAAGAGTGGCTGAGGAAGGGCTGAGTTAGTAATTTCCTGTAATTCCTTCAGCCAGGGGAGTGTGTGTGTGTGCGTGCGTGCATGCATGCAACCCTTAAAAATAAGAATCTACGAGGGCAATTACTTACTGCACCATTAAAAACTGCACTAGAAAGCACACATCAGATAGAGAACCAAATGCCCTCTTAAGAAAAGATGTTAAGGAGAGGTGGGTGAGGGAGGTTGGGTAACTGGGTGACTGGTATTAAGAAGAGCACTTGATGTAATGAGCACTGAGTGTTATATGCAACTGATGAATCACTAAATTCTACCCCTGAAACTAATAATACACTATATGTTAACTAAATTGAATTTAAAGAAAAATTTCAAATTAAAAAAAAAAGAAAAGATGTTAAATTCTCTTTAAAAGTAACTCAACTGTTACCAATGATTATGGATAAAAAGAGAAAATACCGAAACTATTTTGTCATCATAACATGGTTTATTTTCGGGACGCCTGGGTGGCTCAGTCGTTGAGCGTCTGCCTCCAGCTCAGGTCATGATCCCAGGGTCCTAGGATTCCCCGCATCGGGGGCTCCATGCTCCGCGGGGAGTCTGCTTCTCCCTCTCCCCGCCCCCCCCCACCCGCTTGTGTTCCCTCTCTTGCTGTGTCTCTCTCTGTCAAATAAATAGATGAAATCTTCAAAAAAAAAAAAGTTTATTTTCACTCAAACTGCATGTTAAGGAAAGCAGTATATTTGATACATTAAGGAGGACAACTTTATCTCATAAAAAAGTCTTTGGGTGTTCCTTTTAAAGATAATATTTGTTTGGATGGGAATGTTTGTATATGACGTTAAGAGTCAATACTTCAATAAAAAATTGTTTTAAGTAAAAAAATAACATTAATACTAATAGTACCTTGAATTTCTCTAGTGCTTTGAGATTATATACTTTTGCATACATTTTGACTATGTTTTCTTCCTCATAACAACCTCAAGGCAAAGGTGGGTCAGTTATCATGTTACAAATTAGGAAACCCAAGCTTATGCATGACTTGCTCAGCCAGTAACTGGTGGAATGGCCTGAAACTGAGGTCATCTGGCTCTTTTTCCAATGTTTTCTTTCACTACGTCATACTGCCTTATGAATCTGATATCACTTCATGTTTTTGTACTTCCTTTTTCGTGTAGTTTGCACATTCACAAACACAGATGTGCTTCCAAGTTGCATCATAACTCTAAATAAACAAGAACACTTTGGGCCCTTGGTTAACAAGCAGAAGAAACCTTTCTGAATCTACCTAGTTCCTATTTATCTTACTGTCTGTTTTTCTTTTTTTTTTAAGATTTTATTTATTTATTTGAGAGAGAGAGAGAGATTGTGTGTGTGTGTGTGTGTGCATGAGGGGGGGAGGAGCAAAAGGAGAGGGAGAAGTAGGCTCCCCACTGAGCAAGGAGCCCAATATGGTATTCGATCCCAGGACCCTGGGATCACGACCTGAGCCAAAGGCAGATGCTTAATCAACTGAGCCACCCAGGTTTCCCTGTTTGTTTTTCATTATAAAGTTTCCCAAGGAGTGGAGGTAAGGGGCCAGGACACATGCTTTGGTAAACAGATTTTGCCTTATATCAGTTACTGAACGTTTGGGGAAAGGAGGAGGTAGGATTTGAGTAAGATAAGAGAATCTCTTGGTTTTCTATGGTGCCTCAATGGGTAACTAGAGTCTATTTTGCAAGCCTAAAGTTTACTGGTTCAAACCCTAGTTTGAAGAATGTATATTTTGGGGCCTTGTTTGTTTTCTTTTTCAGATGCAGTTCATTTAAAACTCATATGAAGTTGGGGCGCCTGGGTGGCTCAGTCGTTAAGCGGCTGCCTTCGGCTCAGGTCATGATCCCAGAGTCCTAGGATCGAGCCCCACATCAGGCTACCTGCTCCGCGGGAAGCCTGCTTCTCCCTCTCCCACTCCCCCTGCTTGTGTTCCCTCTCTCGCTGTGTCTCTCTCTGTCAAATAAATAAAATCTTTAAAAAAAAAAAAAAAAACTCGTATGAAGTTAAAAAAAATATTCCCAGCATTCTCCATACTGGGTTCAAGAATGAGACTTTTGTGTTCATAAACAGAAGCAATGTGTGTTGACAGAGCTGGTGCATAGGATTTGGAAGGTCAGAGTCTGTTTGTAAACTGTAACAGGAATAATGAGAGATAAACATATTATCAGTTTACACCCAGCCTCTGCTGAAGCCCCAGGTTAACATATTTCTACATTTTCTGACTCCTCCATTCTGACTCCCAGCAGTACTTCTATTTACAGAGGTTTATTTGATTCTTGAATCTCAAGCTGAGCATTCTATGTCCTTTTAAAAAGTCATAGAATTCTGAGATGAATTGTCCTCACATGTGGGTGGGTAAGGGAGGGAGCTCTTGCCCTTGGCAAAGTCTCTAATGGGTAATGTTATAGATTACTCTCCTGACCATTACTGGAATTTAACCATTAAGTTTCTTTCTTTTTTTTTTTTTATTTATTTGACAGAGTGAGATACAGCAGGAGAGAGAGCACAAGCAGGGGGAGCAGGAGAGGGAGAAGCAGGCTCCCCGCCGAGCAGGGAGCCCGATGCAGGGCTCGATCCCAGGACCCTGGGATCACGACCTGAGCCGAAGGCATACGCTTAACAACTGAGCCACCCAGGCACCCCACCATTAAGTTTCAAGAAATTGTTCCTTATCTTTCATCATTCCATTCACCTTTTCTCTAACATTCAAAATACACTCTACTACCTACTTGTCCATTACCTTCTAAAAGAAGACAATATCTAAATAAAATTCAAAAGTGTATTACAATGTGGACTGTCTTTCAAAGGATTTGGGGTTTTTTAAAGCATTTTTCTTTTAAAAATAATTTCACCTTAATAATGTTCCAGGAAACCAAATGGATACATTTGCAAATAGCTAGGTGTGGAGAAAATATATTTCAGCTCTTGGGTAGGACTAGCCTGTCCCTCCAACCTTTTTTTAAATCTCTTCATCATAAAATAAAACACAGAAACAGAAGACACTATAAAGGAAATGTTCACCTTAATAAATTATTCTAAGGCAAACACCCTTGTAACTAACCATCACCAGGTCAAGAAACAGAACTTTGCTACCTCCCCTTAGAAGTTCCTTCCAAGTAAGTGTCCCTTCTCAATCACTCCCTGCCATCACCATCTTGTAAGTTACCATGATCCTAACCTTTATAGTATCACCTTCACTTTTTTTCTTTAATGGTTTCTCCACCCAAATGTTCACCCCAGACAGTATAGTCTCCCCGCAACACATACAACACACTTAAAAATTTGGTTGAAATCTTTTAAGTCATTTTTTTTTTTTTCAACTTAACGGTTTATCGCTTGAAAAAATGGAGACCCTTTGAGTTGTAGAGTTTCCCTGTCAGGACTTTGCAGATTGCATGATCATGGCACAGTTCAACATATTCCTGTGTTTCCTACAAACTGGCAGCTGGATCTCAAGTCTGCATCAGATCTAGGTTCGATCTCTTTAGCAGCGTTTTAAGTGGTGGTGTGGTCTTCCCTCAGGAGGTACAAAACGTCCAGCTCTCTTTTTATGATCTTAGGAGCTGCTGAGGCATAATGCCTATACCTATTAATTCACAGGGAGTTAAAAAACTGGGATATTCTATCATTTCTCTTTTACTTAATAGTGGAATACTTTATCTAGATTCACTTCCCCTTATCTCTTATTTGATTACCCAAATAACCAAACTTAACTTTTGAAAGTTCCTTTAGAGGAGAAATCCCGCAATCGTTATCTACATAATTCTCTTAGGATCCTATACCTTTGGATTGTGCTATGTGTTTGTTGAATTTGCAGATGAGACATTATAAATGAGACTATAAGGTTCACTGAAGTTGTATTTAAGCAGATGTATATTAATAAAGATCCAGTAGCAAATTCTAGCCACTAGAAACTTAAAATTCATGATCCTCTGGTTGATTGTGTTTTCAAGATCCAGTCTTTGTTTCCAGCTGGTCACTAGCCTTTGCGGCTTTCATGAAGTGATTGTTAACAAAGGTGAACTGATAGAGTAAAGGAAAAAGGATTCTTGTGAATCTATTTTGCAGGGTTCCAGCCCCCCTCTAGAAAGTCAGAAATTAAATAGTTATTTACATCTATATTTGAGCACAATTTTGGACTTCCAAATGAAAGTGATTAGTCTTTCAAAAAGTCTCATTTTACACGTCTGCAGTGATCTAGAAATCATATAACCTAAATCATTTAGTTTTAAAAAAATGCAAATATAGGGGTGCCTGGGTGGCTCAGTCGTTAAGCATCTGCCTTAGGCTCAGGTCATGATCCCAGGGATCCTCTTCTCCCTCTCCCACTCCCCCTGCTTGTGTTCCCTCTCTAGCTGTGTCTCACTCTGTCAAATAAATAAATAAAATCTTTTTTAAAAATGCAAATATAATTGAGAGTTCAGAAATCTTGGAATTTTTGCATTGTTTTTACATTTACTACATATGATGTAGAAAGGATAATTAGTTTCTTATTCAATAACTGATACCAGCTACTACTTTAAAAATATTTTCATTCTAAGATGGAGTTGTTTGGTGTTGACAGCTGAAGGCATTTAAGGTGCCTCGTGGAAGCTCTCAGGAGTTCACCTGGAAGCAATTAGGGAGAATTGCCATATGCTCAGTGGGTGCTGAACAAGAATTTGGGGGTCAGATGATCCAGGTTCTCAGCCCACCAGCACCACTCTGTAGTTTAATGACCTTAGATACTTGTTTATGTCTTGTTTTCCTCATGTCTAAATCTGAGTAATAAAATCTATCCCCCAGGGTTGTTGAGAAGTTTAAGTGATGTGAAATATTGGAAAAGGTGCTTTGTAATATTTGCTGGTAGTAGACAGCATATTCAAGGAGACTTAACACAGTTAATTGGATGAACTGTATTGCCTTTTGAATTAGCCATTATGGCAATGGAAAATTCCAGGTCTGCCAATTTGACATTAGAAAGGGTTTCAGCTTCAGATACAAATGCATCTGAGATTCAGGTTTGGAGAGGCATTAACTTACAAATGAATGATAAAAATCAGCATACACCAGTGCTTTCTATGAATATATATTCCTCATACTTCATCTCCTTGGTGTCTACCCCCCAAAATTGCTAGATCTGATATGCTATTCATTACATGAAAGTAGAGACAAAGAACAATTTAGTCTTAACTATTAATTAAAAGACACAGTCATTAGCCTGATTGTCTGATCTTTGTGCCAGATTTTTGTGTTACAAATCTGCACAGAGAAAACTTTCCAGAAAGGAAGAATTTACTTCAAGAACTATCCTGCAGGAATATCAAGAAGGTTTTCTTCCTTTCCTTCTTTTCTGCCCTCAGGCATAACATTGTACTTTACAGAAATGGAAATAAAGGTATTAGTTTGAACAATCCTCTGGGTTACTTTGATGTAAAGTTTGGATCCTAAGATCCTCGAAGACCTCTAAAAGTCAAATTATAATGAAAAAAATGTATAGCTTCAGTTTTTAAAGTTAAAGTTGTTGACCCTGATAACGCAGTTTTGCTCTACAAGTATCCAGCAACCATTTGCAACCTATTAGAATGAGAGTCAAAACAATTTCCTCATATTCCTTCCACTTCAACTCTAATCCTAATCTTTGGCCTCAAATTAGTTTCTAGAGACTTTTGTAACAAAAAAAAGTTGACTCAGAATTTAAGAAATCATGCTATTAATTTACATGGTTTTCAACAAAATTTTTTAAAGATTTTATTTTTATTTATGAGAGGGGAGGGAGGAGTAGAGGGAGGACAAGTAGACTCCTCGCACCCCCCCCCCCCCCCGGCCTGAGCGGGTAACCCTACGCCGGCTCTATCCCAGGACCCTGAGATCACAACCTGAGCAGAAACTGAGTCCCACGCTTAACCCACTGAGCCACCCAGGTGCCCAGTTTTCAGCAATTTTAAAATAAAACTGTTTGCATAATAAGTATAACTTTATAACTTTTTAAAAATACAAAAGCCACTAGAAATCAGGACAATAAGGACTGATACTATTTCCTTCATGTTTTCAGCACTCGTTTTATTGGACATGGACCATACGTTAATATGTTTGTTGAAATATTTTACTCGAAACACAACCAATTTTCCAATAATTTGCTTTCGGTTGATTTAAAATTTGTAATTCAACTTTGCTATATCTACCATGTGGTTTCATTAATTCAAAGTTTGAGAAAAATGTGGGTGGTTTTTTTTTTCCTGCTTTGGTCAGAATGCAAACCCAGGATAGGGGCTTCTAAGCAAAACGTGTTTAAGGAACTCCGTTATTCTTACTACCTACCCCCTTCCCCAAATGCGTGGAGAGATCGAGGTGCTCCACAATCTTCTTTGAGCATGAGCTGTCCTGGGGCTGCGCGAGATTATTTTACAACTCAGGTAAACTACCTTTAATAATTGAAAGGGGGCATCCGCAGCTCAGAAATCGAATCCACCCCAGCAGTGCAGGTGCGAGAGCGTCCTCCTTCGGGCGGGTGGGCGTGTCGGGAAAGAAAGAGGGCACCTATCAGCGGCCGCCCCAGGCGGAGGGTCCGGAGCCCAGCCTTCCCGGCGTGCCCCGCGCGCCGAGGGGACTCTTAATGTGAAGCGCAGGTTGACTCAGCCGCGTGGCCGCGCCGGCCAAGGCGGGGGGCGCGCGCTGCTGCGGCACGGCGGGTCCCCGCGGCGGCTTCTCGCGGCGCCGGGTGCGCGCGCCTCCCGGGCGGGTTCGGGGAGCGTCAGGTAAGTGTGGCTCGGAACCCGGTAGGGCGAGTGTGGCGGCGGGCAGCGCCCGGGCTTTGCCTTTGTGTCGGGGGGGTGGGGCCGTCTCCTCAGGCCGCCGCTCGGGCGGACGCCCGCCGGGTCGGACCCCAGTTGAAAGGCCGCGGGACTAAAATCATCGCGAGGAAAAATGTCCGCAAGTGGGTTTCGGCCGCCCGTTTTCGTGCTGAGGATAAAGTCTTACCATCCGGGAAAGGGGGTGTCACCTTATATGGAAATCGTAAACGCAGTCGCGGGGGACAGCTAAAGTGTAACTTGACTGTTCTGTGCAGGCCTGGGGTGTTTTCATCCCCCGGCAGAGAAACGACGGTAACCGCGGCGTGTTTCTTGAGAACGCCTTTGCAGACGCCTTTTTCCCTGGCAGTTAATGGAACTCATTAAAAATCAGGTAGTTCGGGCCTCTTGTCAAACTCTGGAGCGGAGAGTGCGTCGTGCTCGCTCCCCACCCCTGCTTCAGAGTCTGCCTTCTCTGCCACCCACAAATTACTGGCTTTCATTAGTAGCTCTGCGGGCAGAAGAGCTGGGCAGAGCCTGAACCGGGGATCTTCTTTTAAGTGAAACCCTTTTTAGAGCAGACAGTGACTTCAGGTTTACAAGCCTAGTTCTGCACTATCAAAAAACAAAAACCTCTTCTATTTTGGAATTTGTGATTCTTCCTGAAAATTCCTGGGTTGGACCGGTTTATTTTTAAACAAGAAACCAGTGAACAAACAAACACGGTAAACAAGGCCTGGGAGGAACTCTTTAACCAGTTTGTGGAAATGCATTTTCCAGGCCCTTTCATTGTGCTCCTGTGAACTGTTAGACAGCTAGCTGCCTCTGTTACCTGAGAAATTGAGGGGTTTTTTTAATGGTCCCCAAAACAAAATGGTGTAGTCAAATGTAATGAATCCAGAGTCAAGAGAACCTCACCTCAGTTCCTATCCCGTCCCCACCCCCACCCCCACTCCCATTCTGGGGTAGTAATTCTCAAATGTAAGTTTGCTCCTTAAAAATGCCAGTACCACTCCCAGAAATTTGATTCTCGAGATCTGTGATGAGTCCCTGAAACTGCGTTTTAAGCAGGCACCCCCTTCCTTGGGGTGTTATGCCACACTTTGAGCAACACCACCATAGGGCTGGCCTGAGAATCTTTACAACTGCCCAACTCCGTCATCCGTTTGTTGATTTCCTCTCCCCTCCCCTCCAACCAGTCATAAACCAAGAAGCTGGCCTCTCCAGAGGGAAACTTAAGCTAGTGTTTTCTTGGACTCTGACACCAGGGTAGGAAATGACTTTCATACATATTCTGATATTGCCTTGGGTTAGAGATAGCCGGTGCCTGTTAATCTGTACTTTTTCCTTCTGGGGTCTGCTTCCAGTATCCTCAGAATTTACGCAGTGTCATCAGGCCACATCTTACCATCCCAGCGAGCTCAGTCTCAGTCTTCCCGTTAGAACCAGGGCAGCCAATGCCATGTAATTTCCATGGACTTGAGTCCTCAGATTTCATGGTACCTAGCGGTACTGGTAGCATTTATGAGAGCTTTCCGTTCAGCTGAACTCTAATTCAGTCATCAAATACCCCAGTAATGCCTATTTTGTGGAAAGCCTGTAGGGGGCCACTTTAGCAACAATATTGCAAAGATGGCACACAGTTGCATTGCTCCCTTGAAACGGAAATGAGGGCTAAGTAACCTCTGCTGCTGAAAGCTTTTTCTAGTTCCTCTTAAATAGATACGTAGGGGTGAGGTTAGAGTTAGGCTGTTTGATTTCTGGTTTTGACATATTTTTTGTCTCCTATCTCTTATTAATCTTTTTCTAATTGGTCCACAAATATCATGTCTTTCCTCCTATAGCCCTGGACTTGCTGATTATTGTTTCTTTCCCCCTACCCCTGAATCTGAACATGTCTGCCCCTCCTTGGCTAACTGGAGTAAAAAGTTTAGGAAAGTTGTTGGAATGCTGAATGACTTCTAGTGGGAAGACCCAGAATCATGAAAATATGAAGCCTAGAGATATAAGGAAACCTGTTACAAATTTATCTAGTGCAGTCCTCTCATTTTTCAGATAAAGAATCAGAGATGAGATGGCAGAGGTGAGGACCCCTGGCTCCTAGCCCAGTGTTCTTCCTGCTAAGTCTTCTCAAGAAGAATGCTTCAAAAATTAAAAAGGTCGAAAGAAATCCAGTTATAAGTAGAGAAAATCTAGAGACCTCCACATGACTACAAAAGCAGTATTTTCTGGAAAAATGGAGACTGAAGGAGAATGTGATGTAACCATATAAATCATGGAGTGGGAGTGCTAAAATGAGGACTCTGAAGCTTGAAATAGTAGTAAAAGTTCAAATAAGAGCAAACAATTACCTTCTAATCCCAAGAGATATTACAAACTTAATATTTTTTAAAAATTCAGTAAAGGTTAAGATAAGTACATTGGTGAATTTTTATTAAATATTAGATGTTTGAGCAATGTCCAGAATGTTTTGAAGTTGAATAACTATACTTGTTCTTATCGAAGTTATTAGGTATTCTGTGGGAGACAATATAAAACTGATCTAACTACGAATCTGATTTAATATATTAGGGGAAATGAGATTAATGAAATAGTATATGCATTTCTGGAATGTAGGGAGGAAATAAGTATGGATGAAAAAAGTTTTTGATATATTTTTTTCTTTTGAGAAGGAGAGCGAGCGCACAAGTGCACATGCGCATACACACATGTGGGGGAGGGGCAAAGGGAATGGGAGAGAGAGAATCCCAAGCGGGCTCTATGCCCAGTGCGGAGCCCGATGTAGGGCTCAGTCTCACGACTTTGAGATCATGACCTGAGCCAAAACCCAAGAGTTGGACGCTTAACCGACTGAGCCATCCAGGCGTCCCAGGAGAACCTCTTGATATTTTTGCTTGGAGTCCTCAAATTAAACATTGTTGGATTCTCCTTGTATATTCATGAAAGTAGAATTAGAAGGGTAAGGGCTTAATAATTAGACATTATTATGTGCCACTGTACTAAATGCTTTTATATCCATTGTCTTATTTATCTCCATTATAGAGCTGAGGAATCAAAGGTACAAAGAGCTTAAGTTTGCCCAAAGTCATACCCCTAATAAGTGGCAGAGCCACTGTTTAAACTTAAATCTGCCTGCCTCCAAAGCCATTAAGATTTATGCTCAATAGTGCCCTCATTATACTTCATTGGGTGGTAGTTCGGAATATGGGCATTGAAGTCAGTCTTTCCTAGGTTCAAATCCTAGCTCCTTTATTAACTTGGATAAAGTACTCATCAGTTTCTGTGTCTCTGAAACGGAGGTTGTTGTAGTTATCTAACTCAGGGTTATTAGGGTCAAGTTAATTCATGTAAAGTGCTTAGAACTGTGCTTGACACAGTAAATTCTCAGGAAATGTTGGCTTTTTTTTATTTCAAGATACTCTTTTCTTTAGATTCAGATTGTCCTTCCTACTGTTAAAATACTAAGGCTTTATGATAAGTATAAACTTTATCTCTGTTCTTACTAAAACAGGTGGAGCCTTATAAAAATTTTGGAAAATACTGGGGTATAGTGCAAAGATCTGTGACTGGGACCAGAGGGTTTGGTTTTCTATTTGTTTCATAGAGAAGGTTGTAAGGATCAGATGAAGTAACAAATACGAATGAAATTTAAATATTATTTTATTTGTATAGCATATACAGTTACTAAAATTAGAGGAAAGTTGCAGTAAATTATTGACAAGATTATTAAAAGAAAGTTTGGCTTCCTTAAAAGAGCTAGTGATTTACAGTTCTATAGGAAGATCACGGTCTCTACCATAAAACCATATAAGATTCCTTCCATGTGTTTGTCCTAAATCTCTTTTTTGGTGGCAGAGCCTGAAATTTAATTTTTGCAGTTGTATCTGTATATTAGTTTGCTAGGGCTGCCATAAAAAAGTATCACAGACTGGCTTAACCAACAGAAATTTAGGAGGCTGGAGATCTGAGATCAAGATGTCAGCAGGATTGGTTTCTTGTGAAGCCTCCTCGCTTTGTAGATGACTCCCTGTGTCTGTGCCCTCATTTCCTATTCTTAAAAATCCTATCCCACCCTAATAACTTCATTTAACCTTAATCACCTCTTTAAAGTCCTTATTTCCAAACAGTCCCATTCTGAGGATTTAGGAGTTGGGACTTCAACAACATACAAATGTTGAGGGGAACACAGTTTAGCTCATAACAATTTGTTTAGCGAATTGTTATTTTTTTAATTTTTTGTTTAGGGAATTATATACCAGGTAATCTGAATGTTCCGTTGCCCTTATTGTTGAGTGCCCTGTGCCCTGGGTCTCAGGTGGCATCCTTTATCCCTGTGCCCGCCTTCCTATCCTAACTTCCACCTGTTACTTAGAACCATGCTTGCTGTCAAGTACTCTAAGAAACACATCATGCCTCTGCTTTAAGTCATTGCTTTTGGATTTAAAGCAAGAATCTGCTTGAGAAACGATGCCATATATTTAATCTAGCAAATACTTAATTTGTTTGGTAAACCTATTTCTGCTTTCATCTAAGTGGAAGAATTTGGAAATCTCTTATGTAGTAATATTTTTTTAAAACTTCTAAAATTTTTTCTTAAACTGTTTTAAGCCTTTTCTAAGGAAAAACAAAATGTTCTGGGACACCTGGGTGGCTCAGTCAGTTAAGCATCTGCCTTTGGCTCAGGTCATGATCCCAAGAAGCAGACGCTTAACCAACTGAACCACCCAGGCGCCCCATAATATGTGTTTTTTAAATTGTATTTTATTGATTATTCCAAAGTCTCTAAAATAAAAGTGTTACTACTTTTAAAATGGAAAAAAAGAAAAATGTTTCTGAAACAGGGAACTCTTCAAGAAAATGTTAGAGTTTTTTTTCTTTTTCTTTTTTTTTTTTAAGATTTCATTTGTTTATTTGTCAGAGCACAAGCACACAAGCAGGGGGAGTGGCAGGCAGAGGGAGAAGCAGGCTTCTTGCCAAGCAAGGAGCCCGATGCGGGACTCCATCCCAGGACCCTCGATTCCAGAATGTTTTTTTCTTAGAAGAGGCTTAAAGTCTGTTTCTCCCTCTGACCCTCCCCTCTCTCGTGCTTTCTCTCTCTCAAATAAAATCTTAAAAAACAAAAACATGGACACACACACTACAATTAAGGGAGAATAATATTTTCAGTCTTTTTTTCTAAGAATATATTTATTTCAACGTGCCTTTTTTTAAACCTTAAATCGCGGCACGTGGGTGGCTCAGTCGTTAACCATCTGCCTTGGGCTCCGGTCATGGTCCCGGGGTCCTGGGATCAAGCCCCCCATAGGGCTCCCTGCTCCACGGGAAGCCTGCTTCTCCCTCTCCCACTCTCCCTGCTTGTGTTCCCTCTCTCGCTGTGTCTCTCTGTCAAATTAATAAAATCTTTAAAAAAAAAAATACTGTTTCATGCTACTTTAGTTATTAATCTAAAACCTTCTTTTTAGTCTTTTAATGCAGTGAATTACATTAATTGATTTTTAGAATGTTAAGCCAGCCTTCCTCGTAATGTATTATCCCTTCTTATGTACCTGGATTTGATTTTTTTAAGAATGTTTAGGATTTTTGTGCTTGTGTTTATGAGAGAAAATAACCTCAGAAAATGAAATGGGAAATATTCCTCCTTTTTCTTTTTTTTAAGATTTTATTTATTTGACAGAGAAGAGAGATCACGAGAGCAGGAACACAAGCAGGGGAGTGGGAGAGGGAGAAGCAGGCTTCCCGCGGATTGGGGAGCCTGATGCGGGGCTCGATCCCAGGACCCTGGGATCATGACCTGAGCTGAAGGCAGACACTTAATGACTGAGCCACCCAGGCGCCCCCCCTCCTTTTTCTATTTTCAGGAAGAGTTTGTATAAGATTGATGTAATTTCTTCCTTAAAGATACGGAAGAATTTGCTAGTCAAGCCATTTGGTCCTGGAGTTTTCTTTATGGAAAGGTTTTAATTATGGATTATGGTTCTGTGTGTATATATATCACAATAATATATATCCTTTATCTATAAATACACACACACCCAGGTGCACCTATATATATGTTAAGATACTTATCACAGGGAGTTGGTTTCTAGAACTGTGGGGACTGGGCTAGACCATCAGGAAGAGTAGGTTGGAACTCTGGACAGGAGTTGAAGCTGCAACCCACAGGTGAATTTCTTCTTTGTCAGAGAAACCTTAGTTTTGCTCTTAAAGCCTTTCAATTGACTGGATCGGGCCCACTCAGATTATCTAAAATAATCTTCCTTAATTAAAGTGATTATAGACTTTTAATCGCATCTACCACATACTTTCACAGTAACATCGAGATTAGGGTTTTGATTGAACTAAGACTGTAGCTTAAGCAAGTTTACATATAAAACTGACCATCATAGCTTCTCTCCAGGCTTCAAGTCTTGGCTACTTAGTTGTCTGACGCCTTCAAGCAGTTGTTTTTCTATTTTACCTGTTTTTCTGAAGGATTCCAGGCAATAGGACTAAAACCAAGCATGGAAGTCATGGTGGGTGTGGGGAGGAAGGCAGACTTCAGCTCAACTCAAAAAGAAGAAAAATTTTTCCCCAAGGATTGCTATTCAGTGAGTGAGCAAAGCAAGACACTTTATTTTTGGATATTTTTAGGTAGCCTGGACTAAACTGGTAGAAGTGTTTTTGTAGTCCTAGGTAGAAGGTTATTGGGATCCAGATTTTTTAGATTCATGATTGGTAAAATGTGGGGGAGGAAATTGGGAGCCCGTCATAAGGTTGCCAGTATCTTTGTACATAAAAAAATAAATAAATAAAATCTGGTCATCATTTTCTGTCATCATTATTTCATAAAAGACATTTAATATCAAAAAAGAATTGAAGGTATAATTTAGGTACAAAGGACTGTCCTTCCCAAGAAAGCATTACAGTAACATATACTATAGCTCTTCAGTTCACATTTTAATATTTTTGAAATCATGATATATCTTGAAATCATGTATATATCTAATATGCTAGTACTTTTTCCTACAAACCTGTTATTAGATTGATGATGTCCCAGTCAATGTCCAGTGTCTTTGAACTGGACTGATTTGTCTGTGTATATGTATATTGCATTGTCCTCATTTCTGCTAAGAATTCACTGAAAACTTTTGACACTAATTGGTACTGGTCCTTGAACCATCTTCTGACAGTGATTTTGGGTTGTCTCCAGAATTTTCAACATGTTCTGTAGCTACAGTACAGATCCATGGATCTCTCCCCTAAGAGCTTCAGCTCTTTCTTGCCATACATTCACTTAGCTTTTTCCTATAAAGTGGCCTACTGTATTGACTAATACATTTTTTAATTTTTTAATTGCACTGCCTTGCACTGTTCCTTTTAAGACATTGCTAGTAGTATGTCCCTTGGATATTTCCTGGAAGTTTGCCAAAGTAATCTTTAATTGTATCTCTCTTCCTTTAAAGGATTTTAGGTTTTTAACAAACAGAAGAGTGTCCTGGACATTAGGAACCTCACCCTGGAGATTGTATTATATGTTGACTGGCTTTTTCTTAGGAGTTCTAAGCTTTGCCTGGTCTGTTACATGCCTTGGATTGTTCTTAGCTTAAGGTGTCACTAGCATGACTATAACTAGTTGAATCCAATCAAAAGAAACACCTGTGTGGAAATTATAGAATTTCATCTATGCAGTTTTTAGGTAAAAAAGTTAAAAAGTTAAAGCAGAATTAGCGAAGATCTTTGAACTCTGGGAATTCACACTGTAAAATCAATCCCCATGTGGAGTTAGTTGTTTTAGAAGTCCTCTCATAGCAACTATTTAAACAGAAAAGGTGCTATGTATGCCCATTTATTGTTCCAGTGAGGTTGTATGCCCAGGCCCCAGATTTTGGGCTTGGAATTCGATCTCCAAACCTGTGCAACTTAGGTAGAAATCAGGAAGTAAATCAGACCTATAAGGAGAGGTAACACGATGGTAATTTACAGTAGACAGTGAAGCCAGACACCTGGGTTTAAAACCTTGCTCCACTATTTATTAGCTGTGTGACTGTGGGAACTTTCCTTAACCTCTTTCTTCCTCACCTATCAAATGGGGGTAATAATGGCACCTATTTCATAAAGTTTTTTGACTATTTTTTTTAATTTATATTTTGACAGAGCGAGAGAGAGGGAACACAAGCAGGGGGAGTGGGAGAGGGAGAAGCAGGCTTCCCGCTGAGCGGGGAGCCCAACTGGGGGGCTTGATCCCAGGACCCTGGGATCATGACCTGAGCTGAAGGTAGACGCTTAACGACTGAGTCACCCAGGCGCCCCAAGTTTTTTGACTATTAAATAACATGGGGCGCCTGGGTGGCTAGTTGGTCGGTTAAGCATCTGCCTTTGGCTTAGATCATGACGCCGGAGTCCTGGGATCTAGTCAGTGGGGATCTAGCTCAGTGGGAAGCCTGCCTCTGCCCTTCCCCCCACCTCTGCTCGCTCCCTCTCTTACTCTGTTTCTCTCAAATAAATAAAATCTTTTAAAAATAACATTTATAAAGTACTTAGAACCATATGTGGCACATGATACGTGTGAATAAAGTTTATGGCCATCTGTACTTAAGATGTAAGGTTTGTAGCAATTTGACATATTGAACAATCTCCGCTGAATCATTTGTGATTCTAATGTAGAATGTGTTCTTGAGTACTTGGGTTTTAGATTTGATTACTAGTTTAAGGATGGAAGAAAACTTTGCTGTTTGAGTAGCAATATTTAAGAACTTCTTGAGATAAACTAGGTTCATCAGTTTAACTTTTTAGGATTTACCAGAGTTTTTTCATTACTTAAAGATTTGCTTGTAGGCAGTTGAAGTGCTAAAACAAGAAAAGAGAATATATGAAGATTGTAGATATAGTTTGAAATATTTGATGGAAATACCAAACTTTTAGGGTAGTGGTTATAGAGTATTCAATATATTATCGTGTTTTCTATTTTAAACTGGGTGGTAAGTATAAAAGTTTTTATTATATTGCTTAAATCTTTTTATTTCTAATACAGTAGTTTTTTAATTTGATAAATTTGTAAAAGAAACTGAGTAAGGGCAATCTTAATTATAAATTGAACACAAGGTCTTAAGTCTTAACTTAAATCCTAGTAATTGTAATATAGTCTCTTTGTGCACAAAACCTGTTCTTGGACATAAGTTATATGGACAAAAAGGTACCGAGGGTAGTGAATTGGGGATGTCAAGGAGAAAAGACAGGAAAGTATATCCAAGCAATTATGATCTTGTCACTGCTGTCATTATGCTTTTATCTGCCAGCCTGTTAGCCTGGCCTCAGAATCCATAGGGGAGAAGGAAAGAAAAGGAAAGTGGAATCAGCTCCAGCCTTTCTGTGGAACTGGAATGTCCTCTTCTCTCCTGCATCTCTTCTCTCATTTCTTCTACCTTGGCTTCCAAGGTGGAAGAAGTACGAAACAGACATCTGTCTGCCAGCAGACATCTTTGAATTTTATGCCTTCCCCAACTTGTGTAGTTTTTGCCTTAAATTCTATTTTGAAGGCTATAAATATAGCTGCACCAGCTCTCTTTTGGGTATGTCTCTGTTTCCATCCTTTGCCCATTTTTCTGTTAGGTTAGTTTCATGCATTTTCCTGAGCTCTCACTGAATATTGTGGTAACAGCTCTGTGTAGTCTGTTGCAAACACACTTTCTCAAATCTATCTTTCTAGGATCCCTCACCATACAAAGGTTTTTGGGTTTTGGGGGGGGGGGAGGGCTTGTAGTCAAATTTGTCTTTTCTCTTTTAGCTTTTGGGTTTTTGGTCCCGATTAAAAAGGCCTCTACTCCAAGATTGTAAGTCTCCTAGAATATTCTTCAGAAAGAATATTGCTGTGAATCAGTCTCTCGTCCATGAAATGAAAAGTTAAACTAAATCATTTGTTCTCAAACATACCCAGCCCACAGGATCACCTGAAGAGCTTACAAATTCGTTCTCAGATCCTGCCCCAAACTTACTGAATCAGAATCTCTGGGGAATGGAGCCCAAGAATATGTTTTTAACGAGTTCTGGGTGATATTGATTGTCAGCTAAACTTGAGAACCACTGGACAATATAATCACTAAGGTCTCTTATTCCAAAATATTACTTTCCTGTATTATAAAACTCTTGTGTTTTGAGTTTTCTCAACAACTAGATCGTAAGCTCTTTGAACATAGGCAGGACTATGTCTTCTTAAGTACTACCCTTCTTGCCATTAACCTGTTAAGATCCTGTTGATCTTCACACTGGGACAATTCCAATAGCCTCTTCTTTTAACTATTCCAGTCCATCTGTGGCTGTATTTATCTTGAAGCATTCATCTTCAAGCATTTTGAACATGAGCCTTCTGTATATAAAAACTTTGGCTACAAGACAAAATTCTGTTTTACTTTGTAATTCAAGGCCTCCATAAGCTGGCTCCATCTTATTTTTCAACTTTATCTTCCCCCAGGGTTTTTGTGTGTAGTCATCCAGGTTGTGCACTGTACAGCTCCTTAGGTGATGGTATACACAGGGTTCCCTGGAGTTGTATGATACGATCATGACCCTGATTCCTGCCATCCTTTTTCATTAACCTTTCACTCTAGCCTGACTGGTCTCCCACCCCACCCCCCTTTTATATAGTAATAAGGCCTTGTTCACTCTTACTTTCCTGCCTGTTATATGCCATCTACACTGTCTGGCCTGCCCTTCCCTCTTTTCTCTATCAAAGTTCTACATACTAACATCTACAGAGTGGAGTATTACATAGTCATAAAAAGAATGAGGATGGTTTCTAATCATTCCTTTGTAGTGAATTCCAGGATATATTGTTAAGTAAAAATAGCAAAAGACAGCATTTGATACAGTGGTCCATCTTCTGTATAAGAAAAAGAGGAATTTTGAATTTATACGTATGCATGCATTTTATGCTTATTTCTTCAAAGAGAAACATGAAGGATAAACAGAAATTAATAAAACTGGTTATCTGTAGGGAATAGAGGGGGAAAGATTGGAGGGAAAAGGGAAGGGAAAGATACTTTTCTGAGCATTCCCTTTTAATTTTTTTAAGATTCATCCATTTATTCTGGGGTAGGGAGGCAGAGGGAGAGGGAGACAGAATCCCAAGCAGACTCCCCACTGAGCATGGAGCCCCACACGGGGCTTCATCTCACGACCTTGAGACCAGGACCTGAGCTGAAATTAAGAGTTGGACACCCAACTGACTGAACCACCTAGGTGCCCCATAATACCTGAACTTTTGAACCATGTAAAGGTTTTACATATTAAGTATAAAGAGAAATGAACCTGGGGCGCCTGGGTGGCTCAGTCGTTAAGAGTCTGCCTTTGGCTCAGGTCATGGTCCCAGGGTCCTGGGATGGAGCCGTGCATCGGGCTCCCTGCTCAGCAGGGAGCCTGCTTCTCCCTCTCCCACTCCCCCTGCTTGTGTTCCCTCTCTCGCTGTGTGTCTCTCTGTCAAATAAATAAATAAAATCTTTAAAAAAAAAAAAATGAACCTAACCTACATACCTATAGAGAAAAGATAAATTGAACATAGCATACTGATTGTACATCCCTAGTGGGATGTACTTTAAGGACAATAAGAACTGCCCCCCCATTAGACACTTAAAATTTGGTATATTTTTACTGTTAGTAATAATACTGATGTTATAATTTTCAAACTAGTTTATGAACCAAGATTTTCATTGTGAGGGAAAAGATATACTAATTTAAGAAAAAACTATAGTGTTGAATTTGAGTTGAAAATATCAGTATAAATTCATAGTTGTTTAAAAAAAAAAGCCCCCAACTTTGTCCATTGAAATGGCCTAGAAGCAATGACACCCTAGTAGCTATAAGGACAGCTAGTGCTCATATCCTGATTTATGAATGCCATTGCCCACTAAAAGGAAAAAAGGTTTCAGGGACAAGTGGCTGATTCCAGGTCTGGGGTAGAGATGGTAAAAGGTGAGCTTAGAGAAATCTTATGCCAGAAAGTAGCCTCAAAAGCAAATAGAATTGTGTTAAAATGACACAGGACGATGGGAACCCCACCCGCCATATTTGCGGCAGTTTGAACCAAAAATTGGGGACAATTTAAAAAGAAAATTATGGTAATGGATTATTATATTAGATTAAAACAAATCTTTTTTTTTTAAGACTTTATTTGACAGAGAGCGAGTGAGCACACAAGCAGGGGGAGCGGCAGGCAGAGGGAGAAGCAGGCCCCCCGCGGAGCAGGGAGCCCGATGCGGGGCTCGATCCCAGGACTGTGGTATCATGACCTGAGCTGAAGGCAGACACTTAACCAACTGTGCCACCCAGGAACCCCTAGATTAAAACAAATCTTTAAGTTCATAATGATACTTAGGAGAAATAAGGGAAGAGTAAAGGAAGAGTTCTACTTCATGGAAGACTGCTATTCAGCAGATGTAGGATGAATAACACAGTTAGAAAGCCATCATTTTGCAGCCCCAAATGTATAACTGATTCAGGCAAGAATCATCAGTAGATTGCTAAAACCACTGGGTGAAAGATTATTGGGAGATAGGGTATTACATCTCTCTCTACAATGAAGAGAGATCTGGAGTCACCATTTAACTAGTGATCAGACTTATCCCCTGTAGTGGGGTAACCTGGCATTATGTGCCTCTAATGTGATGTGTTTAGAAGGATACAACTGCCATCTAGGTCATATTCTTGTTTAGACACAAGAAAATGTTTTACTTATATGGAAATAGATCCAGGATGTTGGAACTGACCTAGACTTTTTTAAAATGTCAATTTCAGGGGTGCCTGGGGGGCTCAGTTATTTGAGCTTCCAACTCTTCATTTCGACTCAGGTGGTGATCTCAGGGTCGTGCGGTCATGAGATCAAGCCCTGCACCCTGCACAGGGCTCCTGTTTCTCTCCCTTTCCCTGTCTGTACTCTCTCTCTCAAATAAATATATATTTTTTTAAAATGGGGGGAGGGAAATGTAATATTAAGAGAACAACCAAATGCAAGGAATGGGCCTTGATTGGATTATGGATCCCAAAAAAAGGCTATAAGAGAAAATATGAGGCCAAATTAGTAAATTTGATTATGGATTATATGTTGAGATTACAGAATTCATTTTCTTAGATGAAAATGGTACTGTTGTGTCTTGTAGGAGAATGTCATAATTCTTAGACTATGTGTACTGAGGTATTAGGGATAGGAAGTATGCCTATCTGTAACCCTCAGGTGATTTGGAAGATGTGTGGGGAGAGGGAGGAAGTGTAAGTGCACACAAATGAGACAGGGTGATCATTGGTAAGTCTGAATGGTATATATGAGTGTACTGATTGTAATGATTTTTCCATTTTCCTGGAGATTTGAAAAGTTTCAAAATGAAAAATTGGGGCGAAAAATCTTATCTTCAGAGCCCAGCACAGATTTTTGTCTGATGAAGACTTCCTTTTCCCAACCACACTAGCTAGGGGTGATTTCCTTTTTTTTTTCTAAGATTTTTATTTTATTTATTTGACAGAGAGTGAGAGAGGGAACACAAGCAGGGGGAGTGGGAGAGGGAGAAGCAGGCTTCCCGCGGAGCAGGGAGCCCAATGCGGGACTCAATCCTAGAACCCCAGGATCATGACCTGAGCGGAAGGCAGCCGCTTAACACCTGAGCCACCCAGGCGCCCCTAGAGGTGATTTTCTCATATGAACTCTATGACTTTTATGTTTCTCTTATGATCCCCAAACCTAAATGCACATGGGACCTGCCTGAGGAGTTGACTTTTTAAAAAAATTACAAACTCCTGGACCACACCGTAAGCCTATGGTGGGAGGATAGGCCTGAGACTCGAGCCAGTGTTTTTAGAACCACTCATTCTGTATATATTAGTTTATATTTTTCCCATATCCCCACCTAACCAGCATGGGAGCTTAGGATCAACCCTGAAGTTGTTGCTCAATCCTTTGTGTCCCTCATTGCTGGCCCACAATGTTGTGTATGTTGCACACGGTAGATGTTTGGTAAATACATGCTGACTATACATGTTGACTGATTTGTTGATAAACTGAAGAGATTACCAGAAACCTTTCTGAATTTGAGAGATTAAAAAAGAAACCTAGGGGCACCTGGGTGGCTCAGTTGGTTAAGCGTCTGCCTTCGGCTCAGGTCATGATCTCAAGGTCCTGGGATCGAGCTCCGCATCGGGCTCCCTGCTCGGCGGAAAGCCTACTTCTCCCTCTCCCTTTGACCCCCCTCCCCACTTGTGCGCTCTCTCTGTCTCAGATAAATAAAATCTTAAAGAAGAAGAAAGAAAGAAAGAAACCCAACTGATAAAAGTGTTTAGTTAATACAAAACATTCATTAGAAAGCTGTGTAGTTTTGGGGCGCCTGACTGTCTCACTCAGTAGAGCACACAACTCTAGATCTCAGAGTTGTTAGTTCAAGCCCCTCATTGGGTATGGAGCCTACTTTCAAAAAAAGAAAGCTGGGTAGTTTTTAGTTCTAAAATTACAGGTTTGGTTTAAAGAAATAACATGTCTGTTATCAGTAAATGTTTGAAATTAAGAGTTAACAGTGGTATCATAATTGAATTTTATTACCTCTGCAAACGGACATATTCAAAATCCAGTAGTTATTCTTTTTTTTTTTTTTTTTTTTTAAGATTTTATTTATTTATTTGACAGAGACATAGCGAGAGAGGGAACACAAGCAGGGGCAGTGGGAGAGGGAGAAGCAGGCTTCCTGCGGAGCAGGGAGCCCGATGCGGGGCTTGATCCCAGCACCCTGGGATCATGACCTGAGCCGAAGGCAGACGCTTAACGACTGAGCCACCCAGGTGCCCTCCAGTAGTTATTCTTAATATAAAAAAAATAACAGCTACACAGAGATAGAGGCCTGTTGGAATTGAGATAAGGGATGATGTGGTAGGTAGGTAATAATGCAAGAAAGAAACAAGCAGAGATTTAAAAATGTTTTTGAATATGATTTTTAATAAGCTTGAAGCTAGGTTTGAATATATGAATATTAACAGCTAACAGTTTTTTTAGTGTTTACCATATGCCAGAGATTGTGCTTGATCTAAAGTATTTGTGATCCTTAAAATAGCTCTTCTAAATAGATATTATCAATTTACAGATGAGAAAATTGAGTCTCCGAGAAGTTAGTCATGTGCGCAGATTCACATAGCAAAGTGGTGGAATTGAGAACCAAACTATGCAGTCTGGTTTCAAAGCACTTGCTGGCAAATATGGGCGGCGGCATAGGGTATGGTTAAATATAGCTTCCCTTAATTTGAGACTTTGTTAAGAAATGGTATGGTAAATGGGAAAACATTTTATAGCATTAGTTCTTTGAAAAGAAATAGAAACAAAAGATAAAGCAGTTAAGGGAAAGGGGTTGATCTTTACTAGGGATTAATTGCTTAGGATCATAGGGAGAGTATATAAGAAGGGCATGTATAAAAACCTTGACCAGTATTCAAGAAGTACAGTAATAGGAGTTCTTTTTCTGCACAGAAGAAGTCTTCTGGTATAGCCGCAGTATTAACCTAGACAGCATAATCTATCTTTAATGCATATGTATTCATATGTGTTAAACTAGCAGAAGTAAACTTAGGTTTTACTTTGAAATTAAGAATTTGATTAAACACTGTCTCAACAATAACAGCAAAATTGAATATTAATAGTTTTCAATTATCCACACATTTTTAAGATTTCATTAGAATGAGTTATGGCAGTAATCTTTTCAGGTAAAGTGAATTTTTACTTCCTATAATAAAAGTTGGAACAAATGGGCACCTGGCTGGCTCAGTCAGTGGAGCATGTGACTCTTGGTCTCAGGGTTGTGAGTTCAAGCCCCATGTTGGGTGTAGAGATTGCTTAAAAAATAAAATCTTTAAAAACAAATCTACATTCTGGGTAAGAAACTGGTATAAGGAATCTGTGTATAGTTGCTATCCATTAAATGTAATGGTCTGGGGCGCCTGGGTGGCTCCTTCGTTAAGTGTCTGCCTTCGGCTCAGGTCATGATCCCAGGGTCCTGGGATCGAGCCCCACATCAGGTTCCCTGCTCAGCGGGAAGCCTGCTTCTCCCTTTCCCACTCCCTCTGCTTGTGTTCCCTCTCTCGCTGTGTCTCTCTCTCTGTCAAATAAATAAATAAAATCTTTAAAAAAAATAATAAATGTAATGGTCTATGACTCTGATCATAGTAATTCTAAACTAACAAAACATGTTGCTCATTGCAGAAAAAATATAATTAAGACATAATTTTAAAAATTAGAAGAAAAAATTTCCCTGTTGACAAAAATACCATTTAGAACTTCTAGCTAAGGGACATAGAAAAATGATAGCAAGATTGTTGAAATTATACATGACATTGGCACAGAAATAGATGAATCAGTGGAACAGTGTAAAAACCAGATCAGGCATTTATTATATGTTAGTATTTGATAAAGGTGACATCTCAAATCAGTATGGGAAAAAATGGACTCTTCAGAATATATTAAGGCAGTTAATTGGTTAACCATTTGAATTTTGGTAGATCCATACCTCGTGCTGTATACAAAACAAATTCTATATGGGTAAAGATCGAATGTAAAAAGAAAAAGGCAGTAAAACACGAAATTTGGTTATAACCATGTAATAGAATAGTATGTACCATTGAAAATGATATGAGTGTAACTGTTGACATACAGGCAAAATCATGGTATGTTGAGAAATACAGCATAAAACAGCAGAATTTCAAATTTTAAAAATAAAAAGAAATATATCTATGTATTTATGCTTAGGGAGGTCTGGAAGAGGAATTCTGGGTGATTTTTGTCTTCTCGGTATTTTCTGTCAGGAGCAATAAGCCTGGACTGCCTGAGTGCAGGATTATTCTTTGTGTTTTAGAATTCTGCAGGAGTAAAAGAGCAAAAGAAAAGACAGCTTGGCAATAGAAGAGGAAGATACGGTGTTTTTCTGGGTTGGGGCAGTTGCGGGGGGCATGGAAAGACACAGAAGGTCAGGTGCAAATGAAGAGTTAGGCAACTGAGGTCAAAAATAATTTGTAGAATTCCAGAAACAGTACAGGGTATCAGCTCTCTGAATCAAAATGAGAAAGGTGGCTGAAATCCGAACCGGACAATAGTCAGAACATAAGTATATTCAAAAGTAGAGGATGAGCATGATGACATGCTTAGAGAGCTAAATAAATACTGAGCAGTTGTATAGGGAGATGGACACAGCTCTCCCAAGATCTCTTGCCTTTTGTATGGTGCCTCATGAGTCTTAAGAGCTTTGCCATGCATCCTGTTTGAGAAAGGTTTGTCTAACTTGGTAATGGCAGACCTTCTCCTCTATTTTTATGGATGAAAATACTGAAGCTTAAAGAATGTTTTGGTGACATAGCTAGTTAATAACGGAGCCAAAGCCAGAACCTGCTTTGCTTCAATCTAGTGAGTGGTCTTGTAATCATACCTCATTCTCTCAGACTTCCAGGGAGATGAGAACAGTCCTGGGAAACACCCAGTGATTCTAGTCAAGCCTGACAAACTTGATATGAATAAATCACTATTACCTAATACCTACCCAGCATGGTTGTTTTTCCCCACCCACCCAAAACTTTTAAGGCTCTCAAAGGTAAAATTTTTGATGAAAATGACTTGTTAATTTACCACATTAAAATGAGTTATCACATTTCACTTATCAGATTAGCAAAGATAAAACTGAAACACTGTTAGCAAGAGTTCTGGAAAATGAATGCTCCATGCTGCTGGAAAGACTTTGAATTGGTATATTTGTAGAGGGCAATCTGGCAGTACCTATCAAAACTTAAAAATTATTTACCGTTTTCCATATCAGTTTTACTTCTTGGAGTTTATTCCAAGGATATAATGGGGAGGTGCCCAAAGATAACATGTGCAAAGATTTCACCACAGCTTTGTTAATTTTTTTTTTTTTTAAGATTTTATTTATTTTAGAGAGAGTGGCAGGCAGAGGGAGAGGAGAGAATCTCTAGCAGATTCGCCACTGAGTGAGGAGCCCGACACATGGCTCTGTTCCATGACCCCGAGATCATGACCTGAGCCAGAATCAAGAGTCTGACGCTTAACTGACTGAGCCACCCAGGCGCCCCTCATGTAGACATTTTAGATTATATCTTTCATCTCTGTTGTCTCTCCCCACCCCCACTATTACCCCTTTTTAACCTATTGCCAGAAATCCTGGGTATTATCAGAGAATATGTGTGAAGCAAAATGGAAAACCTGTTCACCTTTAATAGAAAACAGTAGAGTTCTCATTACTATGCATAAATAAAAAAGCATAATGGAACTAGACCAAAGTCCATGATAGGTGATTAAAACAGTCAAAGAAATGTGGTTTTCATATAAGAACAGACTGAAAAGACTGGGATTTGTTTGGCATGAAGGTTAGGCAAAGATGTAATTACTTTCTAAATCTGGTTATGGAGTATAGATGAAGGGTAGACTGGTTTATTTACCAAATTCTGTGACCTCCTACCTCATCTTCACCAGCTTACTCTGAAGTAAAAAAAAAAAAAAAAGGGTAACTGCCTTTTAAAAGATCATACCCTTCTCGGGGTCCTGGGATCCAGCCCCATGTTGGGCTCCCCACTCAGGAGGTCTGCTTCTCCCTCTTCCTCTGCCCCCTCCCTGCTCATACTCTCTGTCTCAAATGAATAAATAAAATCTTTTTAAAATAATAAATAAAAGATCATAACCCTTGTACCATTAACAGTCTGAAGGCATTATGCTTTTGAGATACATTCATGTTAGGGTTGTTTGCCCCTAACCCCATTACAACTAGATTTTAAAAATCTGAATAGTTCAGTGCAAGATATTGTACTTAATGGCACAGTGATCCATGTAATTATCTTGTTTTCTTCAGAAATAATTGATTAAGAGGAAATTGCAAGTAAGAAGAAAATATATAGATTTATTATAACTAGAGGTTATTTTGGATTAATACTCAAGATGATTGTTTTTGGGAGAAACCAGTGTGTCTGTTTTTAGGTGCAATATGTCTCCAAGATAATTCCACTAGCAAAGATTGTGTGTAAATTTTCCAAGATGGGAGATTATGATTATGATGCTAAGGGGTTTTGCTGTTCCAGGTCCACAAAATCATGACTTAACAAAATATGAGCCTTCGTGGGAGGCCTGTGAAATAAAAAATATATTTGTGGGGCTTTTTAGAGTGTATAAAAATGCTTGCATATACTGTGTGGAAGTGGAGTTCGAGCTGCTTGCTAGATGTTAAGTTTTCTTAATGGCCATATAGTCTGAGCTCCATTATTAATATATTTCTGACTCCTCATCCTTTCCTGAAGCAGTCTCTTCAGCTATTGTTCAGTGTGCTAGGGGCAGCACAATCCTTTGGGTTTTTTTTTTTTTTTTTAAGGTTTTATTTATTTTTCAACAGAGACAGCGAGAGCAGGAACACAAGCAGGGGGAGTGGGAGAGGGAGAAGCAGGCTCCCTGCTGAGCAGGGAGCCCGATGCAGGGCTCCATCCCAGGACCCTGGGATCATGACCTGAGCCGAAGGCAGACGCTTAACCGACTGAGCTACCCAGGCGCCCAATCCTTTGGTTTCTTAATCATATGTTGCTATGACCTTTAGGACTGCGTTTTGGCCAAAGATAGTTTTGTAGCAATAGAGACTATATTGTTGAAGTGCTTGCTTTTGCTTTTCTTTTTTCTTTTTCGTTTTCCTTAGATCTGTTCTGAGGACCACGATCCATTTGGGGGATGGTTACAGAACTGAACCATGGTTGGCAGTGAAAATACACATTCAAAGTTGAATGAAAGCCTCATCCTGGAAGGGGAGTGGTATTATGTTTAAACTGGCTGCTCTGGTGTATGTGGAAGAATTTGGTGTCAGTCAGTTAACTTTTTAGGTTTCAAAGTTTAAGAGAGTTTTGTTCTGTCCTTCTAGGATTATAGAGGAATTAATTCCTAGAAGACTTTGGGAAATGTTGCATTAGGTGATTTCTTAGTGTGTGCCACTAAGCATTAATCCTAGTGAAGAGTTGAGAAGCCGTATCTATAGGTTAAGTGAAACATTGTCGTTCAGAACCAGTTAAGCTTAAAGAAGCAGACCCCCTTTTGGTCTTTCCAATGTTGGCAGTATGTTGGCAATAAGCTCTTTCCAATTCCATGGATCTTTTTCTTAACCCTGTTCTGTAGACCTGATTTTGACATCTTCTGAATCAAAGTTGAGGGCAGTGGTGGTTTTATTTGACTTTACCAGTCGCTAGAGATCTGTTTTAACCTCTACATGCTACGTGTTCCTGCCCTTAGTGACCGAATTTCTTCCTCAAATGGTGTTAGCATGCAACCATTTGCAGAAAAATTGGTGGTGACGTAAGATGATTCTTCCACCAGAATACCAAGTGGAAATCAGTACAGTAGAAACTAAAAGTGCTAATAAGTAGGGTGAACTTCGGGAATATTTCAGATAGTTGGGCATCCCCCAAGGATAGAAAGGTTGCAGGGCATGATTACCTGGAAGAAAGGTATGAAGCTTCTCACATAGCCCCCCCTCCCCATTCTGCCTGATGAGCAAATGCCGGGCACGAGGCGGTAGCTTGTTATGGGTTCCTTACATGACTGTCCTGCCTGGGGGAGAGTTAGCCTTCTAGCCAGTGATGTCTTGTTGTAATTTTGAGGTGGGGGCTGGGGTTAAGCATAAGGTACAGAAAGTGAAAGAGAACTTATAAAAAGGAACTTGAGCACTTAAGTCCAATTTTGTTTTTTTGTGTGTTTAGTGCAGGTGACCTCTTGTTTCAACTCTTACATGAGCATTATGGTTGTTGACAGTTTTCATTTCCTAGTGCTTAATTGTTGCAGGAACACATATGTCTAGATTATTTTTAATATATGGTCAGATTTTCTTTAATTGACCCATTGGATTCTTCCCCTCTTTTGGTGATCTAAACACCACCAAATTACTGCACTGCCATTTAACTTAGAGAACTGATCATGATTGTGGCCAGAATTGTGGATTTGATGTCTGGTTTTGGATACGGCTTAAAATTATTCTCAAATAACAAGTTGATCAATATTCTTACATTGTTAGTGATTTGGTAAAGACCATTTAAATAAGTCCAGTTCCTCCCAGTATAAAATCACAGAAATAAGTTTAAGATGTCATTTCTTCTCCGAACAAGAATGTGAGCCGTCTGTGAGTTCTCCAGCTCGGCTTTCATGCCTTAAAGTCCTTGGAAACCTGTCTGGAGAGCTTTCTAAATCCTGCACATTCCTGTCTTCCAGGCTTTTTTTCTGGCCCAGCAGACAGTTCAGGATCCAGAACCCAAGAATGAATGTTCACTGCGGCGGCGAGAGCGACAGGGTACTGCGGCAGGAGGCGAGCTGCCTAAGCGATGACCCTGCAGCTGCGGCCCCAGAGAGAGAAACAAATAGCCTGACTGCTTCCGCTCTTCAGAGTCTCGCTTACCCTCTAGGTCCCAGGAGCGACGGTACGATGGTTAGATCTTGACTTAATTCGGAGGGCTTTCCGACCCGTGAGCGTCCACTCTACCCAGGGGCATAAATAACATCTCCAGCTGATTGGCTTAGCTCACATGTCACAGTTACCTAAGGCTGCCCGCCACAGACAGCCCCCTGACTCAGTCAGTCCCGCACATCTAACTGGGCAGTAACCGGGTGAGAAAAACAGTCGTGGATCTGGAGTCAGAAGACAGATTCAGATTCTAGCTCAGCTTCTTATCATCTGTAACCGTGGATGAGTTCCTTAATCTTTCTGAGCCCTGCTTTCTTAATTTGGAAAATGGGGATATTAATATTCTTCTTACTTCACGCGACTGGGAGACTTCGGAGTTAATGGATGTGCAGGCTCTTGATAAACTGTCCGGTTCTTTTTAACTTTGAATAAAGGCAACACTAATAATAGCAGTTACTGTTTATTGAGCACTCATCATGCTAGGAACTTTACATACATGTTTTTAGATAAAGAATGGCAAACTGGCCAAATCCAAACCACTGCCTGTTTTTGTAAATAAAGTTTTCAAATGCAGCCATCATGCCCATTTGTTTACATAGGGGCTTTGGCTGCTTTCCTGCTACAGTGGCATAGACTGGGACCCACAGAGCTTTCTGGCCTTTTACTGATCCCTGCTTAGAGTCCTCTTCCTTGTGCAGATGAGGAAAGGAAGCTTCGGAAGCTTACAGAACGTGCTCAGGCCCACACCGCTAGGAGGTGGGCAGCTGCCATTTGAACCCGCGTCTTTCTGACCGGGCTGTGCTATTCTAGATGCATCCACTGGCAGAGGGGCAGGGTGTGCCTGCCATCCTAGCATGTGCCAGTAGGGAGAGTTTGCGCACGGAGTCCCCCGTCCTGCTCACCCACGTACGCTTCCCGGGACTTGAGGCGCCCTTCAGCAATCACCCCCTGAATTGCTTCATTGCTGTGGGGGGTGGGGGTGCGGAATCAAGCATCCTGAATTTGTGATGTAGGTACCTACTTTCATTTTTTAGAACAGCACTTTGTGAAAGCCCATCTTGGTGATGAAAGTGTTTCTTTGCTAGAAGCTTGCCTGTGGATTGTGTGGAAGCTTCGCTCTTGTTGTGCAAACAACAGGGCCACACTGAAAATCTGTCAAAAGTTGTAGGATGTGAACCCTCAATAAGCGTTTGGTCTAGATTTGGTTTCCTTTTCTCTAGAAGCAAATGGGAAAGAAAAGTGAGTGTATTCTAGGTCACAGTTTATCTAAGGGCCCAAAGTCAGGCTCATTTCCCACAAGTGATGGGCAGTAATCATGTTCATGAATTGTTGTATACAGACTTAAAATATGTGCGGGATGGGAGTCAGATATTCAGTTGTATCTATAACCTTTTACTTTTTTCAAAAAAATCTGAAGAAAATATAGAAAAGTTAATTAAGCTTGTCAGATCTAGGTGGCGGGATACACATATTGTGTTAACTTTGGTATGTTTGAAATTTTTCATAAAAAAGACTTTTTTTTACCTTAAAATATATTAGAACTGCCAATTTAAAAGAATCCTGTGATAATACTTTTATAAATATTTTCCCCCAAATTGTCTTCTGTATACATCCAGATTTCAGATATTGAGTTTTAAACCTTTTTTGCATGATATGGTATTAGCACACTTTGAAGCGCTCTCACATACTTTATTTCAGTTGATAGAAGAATCCCATGAGGGAGGTGGAGTGAACACGATTCTCATTTTACAGAACTGAACAAGGTTTAGAAAATTAAATAAATTGCTTAAGGAAAACGGCTCCTTGGTGATACTAGGACAAAAACAGGTTCTGTGAAGGAATCCTAACCCAAAGCCACTTGCACTGGAACCTTTCTGCTGAGGGCAAGCCCTGCCTCTTCAAAAAATGGTGCTGGTGATGTTAGGATTCTCCAGTGCATAGTGAAAATGCATTTTTATATGAATTTCTAGGAAAAGTAATGCATTAGACAGTTAGAGACTGTCATCCCTTCTGGGGAAATAAAATTTAGAAACATTTGGAAATTTTTAGAAGGATGTGGAAAAGGAATAGTTTCAGCACCCAGAGGTAGCAGGTTCCTTAAATAAAACACAGGAACTACAAGAGTATTATTTAGAGCTAGAAGTGGAAACAGAAGTAAAAAGTGATTTCCTTTGTGAAACAAGACCGGGGGAGGGCATGGAGTCTGGCAGGGCCTTGCTGGTTGTCCACAGAAATTCTCTACTGTTTAAATTTTTTTAAGCCATGCATATAATTTACTTAAAAATTTTTGTATCATTTTAAAGTGTGGGCATTATTGCCTTCCTTCTCTCCTCCCCACCATACAAACCTGGAAAAAAGCTCAGGGGGATCCAGTATGAGTCTCTAGCCTATTTTTCCTTTACTTGTTCAAGGCAAGAGTTTTTTGCCTGCAAACACCTAAAAGTTTGGGGGTTTTCTTGTTGTTTTTTAAAGAGACGAGGTTTATTCCCCCCCCCACAAGCCTTTTTGCTGTCAAGTTATTTTGGTTTGTTTGTATGATCTTTCAGACCTTTCACTTGACTACGCCTCTCAGCCCGCAAACCTTCAGTTCCCTCACATACTGCCACTTCCCGAAGACCTCAAAGGCTCCTGCTTCCAAAATGGGAATAAACGGAACCATGAACCCTTTATGGCTCCAGAACGATTTGGAAACAGCACTGTGGGCTTTGGCAGTAATGTTCATTCCCAGGCGCCAGAGAAAGTGACACTTCTTGTAGATGGCACACGTTTTGTTGTGAATCCACTAATTTTCACTGCTCATCCGGATACCATGTTGGGAAGGTAATTGATGATAATTTCCTTCCAAATTCACTCTGTTCTCTATGAATAGAAATATCTGCTGTTTATCTTGCACTAGATGTGAGGAAAAGAAGCCCTGCATTGCTTATTTTTCTACCTTCACATCTTTGTGAGACAGGGAGGGCAGGCTTATACAAAGCATTATATGTGTTGATGATTTGCGGGATGTACTTAATTTATTTACAAAGCCAGTATGGTAAAATGGCCCCCCACAAAGGAGAGTGCAATCAGAACTATGGAAAATAATCTGCTGAATATCCTTCCCTCTTCCTCTATAAACTCCCTCTGAAACCGAAGTCACACACCTCATCTCTCTTAGCCATAATTCATACACCCTCACAAAAGTAATCTTGTCTGAGCTCCACAGGTCAAAGACAGGGTTAAGGGAAGATCTAAGTTGTGGCTTTTTTTTTTTCTTTTGTCTTTTAATAAAAAATAGACACGTGTTCCGCCTGACACAACAGCAAAACCGTTTTACAGGAAAGCCTTTTGGCTGCTGTCCGTTGCCCGCTCTGCTTGGCAGCGGGTGTCAGGCTGTCATTTGCCGATGGCTCCATCTCTATTCAAGTTTTCCAGAACTGCATCTTTCTATCTGGCTGTTGTACTGTGTCGTGACCGCTCTCTCTTTTCTTCATGTTCCATTCTCTGCTCCTTCATTGAAGACCACAGTCTTAGCCTCCTCTCCTCATCTCCTGCCTCCAGCATTTTAGGGGTAGCGTTTAGGAAATGGAAGAGCCTGCCAAGGAGGAGCACTGGCCAGAAAGTGTTTTTGGAGCCTGGACTGGGAGTTAGGAGGTTCTCCTTCTGGCCAACCATAGACCTTAACATGAGGAAGAGCAGATTGGGATAAGAGTAAAAATAATAATAACGATAATAATAATGTATGTGTATATACACACAGACATTTGGCTTTTGAGGATTTTCATCTACTTGGAAGTAGATCTTGAAGATCTAACCTCACTCAGGACTTCGAACTAATTTGAACTGATTTAGAAATCAGAACAGACCACACTCATTTGTTGAATTTTAGGCTAAATGGAATCCAGCTATTCAAATATATTTATATTTGAACATACACATGCAGATTCGTGATGAACCATTTTTAACCAGAAAGAAATCTGTATATTTCTCAAACATCTGAATTAAGACTAAACTAGAACATTAAAACATTTTCCAGACTGGCCCTACATTTTATCAGACTTGACTTCCTGTCCTCAGTCTTGGTGTTGCTACCACTGACCCCCCCCCCCCACACACACACACCCCAAAACAGTGTTCCCTCGGCGCTGGCTGGCTCTTTGAGGTAGATTGCCTCAGACAGTGATCACGAGAAGGGCAAGCATTTTCTGGGTGATAGATTAATTCTTGGGTGACCCTCTTTCTTTGAATCTAGGAATGAGTTGTCCCATGGCAAGAGCGTCTGATTCTTTATCTAGGTGGTTTATCAGCTAAGGTTATCAGTTCTGAGAGTTACTTAGGTTTGCACTGTCCTGAGGTTACATACAGTGTTGGTAAGCCTAGGCAGTGAGCTAAAAAATGTGGGCCACTAGTCACAAGTGGGACAAGCTGAGAGATTGCAAATGGATTAATGTTAATCCATACCACTACCAGATAAATAACTCTGAGCTTAGGTCTTGCTGATGATAGTTAAGGGGTGGGGGTGGGGGGAGTGGCATTACATGGCATGTTCACTATTTTGATTCATAACTGTCTTGGCTAGACTTTAACCACAACGTTCCAGAAAAATGTCAGCATTCTTTGAAGACACTTTTATCAGGATGGATTTCTTATATATGGTGTTAGTGGTTTGGAAAGTATGTGATTTGGAATCTTTTTCAGACCTTTGAAAAGCAGCCAATTTAGGGTGGAGGATAACAGTTTTAACATTGAACAGCAGGGCTTCCCAGCAGGTTAAGAAAGGAAATGACAGTGAGGCGCCATTGGGAACTTAAATTAGGCTGGCTGAAGATCCTGACTACCTGCCCTGTCCCTCACACTGGTTTCCCATTCCACAGCTCAGACATGCAACAGGAGTGGGGGAAGTCAAGGGGCCAGTTTTACTGGAGGGGATCTGAGAGGGAGGAAGGAAGGATGGGAGAAGATGAGTAAGGAAAAGCAAGATCTCCCTGTGCCCTCCTGACCTCTGCGTTCATGCACAGAGCAGGCTTGCCTCTCTAAACTATGTCAAACCACTGATAAGCCTAATACCTCCCATCCCTGTCTACTTGACCCGAAGTTCCTGTCATTAGAGTTACTCCGTGGATTGAAGAAGGGCATTTTCTCCAGAGCTCCAGCATTAAAATGTACCAGGAAAGGGAGAACAGTAACATCTGCACCCACCAGTATAGATGCATCTATCACATTAGATGTTGAAAAGCAAAACTCAGAACTACTGAGGACTGACAAGCTAGATAAGTAAGGAGGAGGGAAAGGACCAGGAAGGGTCAGGAGCAGGAGATGCATGGTCTTCCTGAGCTGCCGGCATATCCCTGGGCAGTGGGGAGGGCGTGAGAGGCAACCCTCACACATGCCAGAGATTTTCCAAGGGCCAACTCTGCAGATGCTGCTTTACTTCATTTGCTGTCACAGCAGCTTACCACCCGTGATCCTTGAGGACTTGCTGCTTCATTTCTCCTTGCTCTCAAATGCTGCAAGCAATCGCTACCACCTTTTCTGTCTGGAAGGAGCTGCTGCTTAGGGGTTGGGTCCCATTGCTGTGTTTTCAGTTTATACTATGAGAACATGGAATGGAGTCTTCCAGAATGAGGTGAAGAGGGGAGTAGTCCTCACGCGTGAAGAATCCGGCTGGACTGGAGAAGATTAACATTGTTGCCTGATGTCTTTCAGAATGTTTGGACCAGGAAGAGAGTACAACTTCACTCGGCCCAACGAGAAGGGAGAGTATGAGATCGCTGAAGGAATCAGTGCGACTGTATTTCGAACGGTGCTGGTGTGTAGGAGCCCTTCTTGTTGCATCCTCTTCCCCAGGGGCAGGCATAGGCAGAAGCCTGGAGAGTTCCAGCAGATTGTTACTGACTTTAGGGTCTCTGGTTCCCAGTTCCCTTTCCCTCTACTTTCTATTCCTGTAACTTTGAAGTACCTCTTGTTTGTGTGAGCTCAGTCAGCTATCAAGGTGTGACTAAGCATGCCCGGAGAGCCAGGAGCCACTTTGCCAGCTGACAAGTCAGCCAACTTGGTGATAGTTCTAGTAAGCTACCATTTTAACAGAACCAGGAATGGATAGGGGGTTGAAGAGGCCACTTTTTATCTTGGTTCTTTGCCTACATTTCTTCTTTTTAATCCATTTACAGGATTATTACAAAACTGGTATCATCAATTGTCCTGATGGCATCTCTATTCCAGACCTTAGAGATACATGCGATTATCTCTGCATTAACTTTGACTTCAACACTATCCGATGTCAAGATCTGAGTAAGTTACAGATACCTAATACCTGCATTTGAGCAGCTGAACTTTGAGTTTGCTTGGAATCGACTGATATTTTTTATCACTAAACAAGAGTTTCAAGTGTGGGCTGAAAATCATCTGCAGAGGCAGAGACGTGATACTAACCTATTCCCTCTCCTGCTTCACAGCACTGTGAGGAAGTGGAGTAAACCAAAGAGAATGCGTGGTGGGTTCTGAATCTAGCTTGTCCAGTGAGGCACCGAGGTAATTGCTTACCCTCTTGGGACCTTGGTGTCTCAACTAATAAATAAGGATACTGATTCTTGGACATTAGTGAGCCTTCCCTCATAGAGTCAAACAGCATAAATTGGCTGGGTGGTTCATAGAATCATTTTTACCATTATTATTAACTTTGTGTTTACTAAGTGCTTTCTAGATATGAACTTGCTTAATTCTTGCAACAGTGAGCCCTGTAAGTCAGGTGATAACCCCATTTAACAAATGGGAAGACTGAGAAATTGACTTGTTCAAAGCTCTAAAAAGCTGGGATTAGAGCTGATTGACTACAAACACCATTCTCTTATTATCACCTAGGCTTCCTGAAATTATTTAAAAAATTATTCTTTGAGGTTCACGATACATTTCCCTGCATATTCCATGAAGTTCTCTAGACTTGTGGTTTCTCTACTGGGTCTAGCGCACACTTAGAGCAAGTCCCTTGGTGTCCTCAAACTTCAGATGATCCCTCGTCTGTGGTACCATAACGCCACGAAATTGGGGTTCAGAGCATCTTCAGAAGAGGTACTACAAATGATGGTTCTTTCTCTTGTAGAATTAATGTACGTGGTTTGACGTTGTATAGCTAACAAAACCTCAGTTGGTCAAAATGCTCAGGGATTATTAAACATGAGGGGGGCACCTAGGTGGCTCAGTTGGTTAAGCATCTGACTTGGTTTCTGCTCAGGTCATGATCTCGGGGTCATGGGATCGAGCCCCACATCGGCTCCACGCTGGGCATGGAACCTGCCTGGGATTCTCTGTCTTCCTCTGTCCCTCCACCCCTCCCTCCCTCTCGATAATAAAATAAATAATAAATAAACATGAGGAAGTTAAGGAGTGGTAAAACGTGCAACATATCTAACAAAATCAGCTTAATTAGCGCCTCGGAGCAAGAAACCATTTTCTGCCTTTATGGGCCACCTCTCTGGAACTTCTCTGTGATAACCGCCATCACCTCATAGTCTTTTTCACTCCAATAATATCTGCATTCGGCCAGAGAGGATGTTCACCTACAGCTTCTCTCCCCAGGTGCTTTACTGCATGAACTGTCTAACGATGGTGCTCACAAGCAGTTTGACCACTACCTCGAAGAGTTGATCTTGCCCATCATGGTGGGCTGTGCCAAGAAAGGGGAGCGAGAGTGCCACATCGTTGTGCTGACGGATGAGGATTCTGTGGACTGGGATGAAGACCACCCCCCTCCCATGGGGGAGGAATATTCCCAAAGTAGGAGCCCCCCGCATGGTGTAGATGCTTTCCGCACCAGACGTGCTGCCCAGAGTAGCAGTTAGATCCTGGAAGCAACGTGAATGTCACTGTTGAGCTGGCAAGGAGCACACTCACCTGGATGATCAGGGCACGTGATGCAGGGCTGAGGTCTCTGCTGAGTGTGTAACATTGTCACACCTCCCGCTGCTGCCCCTGGTGTCGGATACTGTGGTGAGACGGAGGCCAGATTGAGGCCATTTAATGGTGGTGTCACTCTTCTCTCCGCTGGTTCCATTTTTAATGAATGTACCAATTCAGAAGGTACAAAAGGATGGATATACATTGAAGAGTCTTGATCCCATCCCTGCCTCATCCACCCGGTTTTCCTCCTCAGCTTCTTTTATATCCTTCAGATGTATTCAGTGCACATACATAAGCAATTACATCCATGGTTTTTCCTTTTTTTCAAATGCTTCCATAGTCTACAGACTGTTCAACACCGTGTCTTACATAAAAAGCTTCCACAATCTTTTTAATGGCTGTCCAGTGTTCCACTGCATGACTGTGCCAGAGCGGAATTAACTAGCTCTGTTGTTGGACATTTAAACTATGAATTATGAATGATGCTGCAATAAATCGCCTTTTAAACGGAGTCTTTTTCACACGTGTATCTCTATAGAATAATATTCCTAGAAATGGAATTTCTGTGCCAAAGCTTTGTTCCTTTATAATTTTGATAAATGTTGCCGAATTCTCCTCCATATTACACTCACAAAACAGTATGTGGCAGGTTTGTTTTCCACACCCTCACCAAAACAGTGTTTTACTGAACTTTTATCTTTGTCACACTGATAGGTAAAAAATAGCATCGCATTTATGTTTTAATTTGCATTTCTCATTTCATGATCAACACTCACCATCTTTTTAAATTTTAAGAGCCTTTTAATTTCCTTTTCTGTAGCTTTATTTGTGCCTTTTGCCCATTACAGAATTGGATTGTCTTTTACTTAGTGATTTGTGAAGGCTATTTGTGACCACTCTTTATATATTAAGGAAATTAGCCCTTTGTAATGTGAGTTGCAGGTATTTTTCCCAGTTGACTTTCGTTATTTTGGTTTTTTTAGCTTTGGTAACAGTGGTTTTAGCTAAGCAGAGACATTGTATTTTTAAGTAGTCAAATGTGTCAGTTTTTATATTATGGCTTCTGGGTTTTATGTTGTACCCAAAAGGTCTTCCCCACCCTGAACTATAAAAATTTTTCATGTGGTTTCTTTCTTATGTTTGATCTATTACTTAACATTTAATCTGTGATCCAACTGGATTTTTTTTTTGGCATCAGGGTCAGGTATACCTTTCATTAGTCTGATTCTGTTAGCTCGTCTCCCTCCTCTTTTAGAAGTCTTTACTCCATGACTAACTCAGTTTTTCTTTTTCCAGTTCTTTATAGCTCCAAGCTCTATAGATTCTTCAAATATATTGAGAATCGTGATGTCGCTAAAACAGTGTTAAAGGAGCGAGGCCTGAAAAATATTCGCATTGGAATTGAAGGTAATAAATATCCCCATTAGTATTCAGCTTGCATGGCTCATGGAGTGGGTTGTATCTATGGGCACAGCTTGTGTCCTTAAAACCCGGCTTCCAGAGGACGTAGAGAATAGGCACGCATGAACACTACATTCCTACCCATGTGAAGGATTCCTGGTTTTGTTTTTGTTTATCCTTATATTTCCTTTTCATTTTATTTCCATTCGTAAATGCTTAAAGCAGCTGCAGGAATAAGTTCCGGTGTACTGCTTCGGGATAAAGAGCAGTGAGGGCTAAGGACACGGGCGGGGGGGCGGGGGGTTGTGGAGCAGGGCCCGTGGGCTCACCAAGTGGGAGAGTCATTCCATCAACAGTCTTGGAGACTCAAAATTTGAATTAATTCCACTGCATACCTTTGAGGAATGTCTGTGTGTATTGATAGAATGGTTTGAAGTGATCTTGAGCAAATGGCTCCCAACCTGTGGTCTCCATAGAAAGGTCTTAGACACTGATTCTTCGAGAATGCTGAAGCCATCCTGGTCTCCCCTCCATGAGTCTTTGACTCTTGAGTTTTGCTGTTCTTGCTATCTCAGTCTTGCCTGCAGAACCCATCAATCTTCATTGTGTCTCATTTAGGTTGGAATTTCAGGTGGGAAGAGATTTTTGAGGTCTATTAAACCTCTTTCCACTGTGTCCCTCCTTTGTCACTGGAAACCCCAGGAACAGGGTGACAAAGATTACTCCATTTCCCAGCATCCCATCAGACTGTCCTACCATTAGAACATTCTTCCATATATCTAGTAGATGACTTCCTCTCTCTTCGGTCTTCCTTCTAGTTCTAGCCTCTGAAGCTACTCTGAGTAAGACTTCTCCCATTTCCATGTGATAGCCTTTCAGATATTTCAGGCAACTTCCCTGTTTTTTTCTTTAGGCTACACATTACACGCTTTCTAACCACTTCTCCTACAGTATGAGATAAGCACTAGAATTAGAGACTGGAGTTCACCATGGCCTAGCAGGATTTCTGTTCTGTGGCATTGTTGCCAGTAAGTACAGGCTTCTGGAATTACTAAGAGGCTGTTCTCGCCCTGCCATTAGAAGACAGAGAATTTTTGTTACTTCCCTTCCAGGGACAAGACCTACTAACCTGGATAGGTGGGAAGTGAGCACGTAGGTGGGTGGGAGTGGCAGGGCATGGTCAGAGGTCATTTCCCCAGCCTTTGAATTTGGGAGGAAATTAATGTGGTTAGAGAAGAGAAAGTGTGGAATCTAGAGTGGGCAATTTCCTGGAGTCATGAGAATGGCCTTTTTCTGTTTCAGGTTACCCTACCTGTAAAGAAAAAATTAAGAGAAGACCCGGTGGCCGGTCTGAAGTAATCTATAACTATGTGCAGCGCCCCTTTATCCAGATGTCCTGGGAAAAGGAAGAAGGGAAGAGTCGCCATGTGGATTTCCAGTGTGTCCGAAGCAAATCCCTCACTAATCTGGTAGCTGCTGGAGAAGATGTCTTAGAGGACCAGGAGATAGTAATGCACCACCCACCCCAGGTGGATGAACTCGACCGGCTGAACGCCCCACTTTCTCAGATGGCGTCTAACGACTTTCAGGATTAGGGCCAGCTGTGGACCCATGTCTCTTCAGAGCCCTTCTCTGTCTGCGATGCCCACAGCCAGTTCTCCCCTTGGTTTGTCTCCCCCTGAGTATCAGGAGACCTGCTTCTCCATCCTTTCCCTTTCTCTCACAATTAGCGTGTGTCCTTTTCATTACTGAAAAGTCTGTGCCTCCAGCAGGGGATGAAAAAGCACTCACTGGCAAATAAGCTACCAGCTTTGCAGCAGCCCTGGTAACTTGAAAAATTTGGATCTGGTGCCGTTTACAGTCTTTGCATAACTGCAAAAAGTAGGAAAGGAAGTCGACTCCCATTGGCTCATATTCATCAAAGCAGTCCTCTCATCCTTTATACTTTGTCCTTGGCTTTTTTGTTTGTTTTATACCAGGCAAATTATGTAGCAGCAAAGGGACCAAACCTTAAAAAAAGATAATCTCTAGCTTCCACAAGCAGGCGCTAATGGGATTCTCATTAGGGGTCAGTGAAGATGCCATTCCTGGTGGCCTCTGTGCCCAGACCTGCATCTGGGAAGAACTAGGCTCTCATCAAAACGTCCAAAAGGAGATTTCTTAAGAGTTTAAATTCAGTTTTTTCATTAATGCAATGAATAGTTCAAAACCCCACAGATTCGACTGAAGTCCAATAATAATGTAACAACGTTTATGAAACCTTTTTAGGTTCAAGGTTTTTGAGTCTAAAGAAATCATTTGGAATGAAATTCACAACTCAAGTAGAAGAACCTGTCCAGATCAGGCCACTTTGATTATCCTGGCTTGGAATCTGGTGTGAAGCCATAGGTCGTCACCCTAGGCAGCACATTGCTGTGAGTGTGGCTGGGAAACCTTAGATGATATGGCTGAGAAAGGCTTTTAAGAGACAGGCAGAAATTTCTCACAAGTGCTCTGTTTCTCCATAGAAAGACTTCTAAGAGCTCCAGGGAAGGGGGCATTTGGGATAAAGCGGGGTGGGGGAAACGTCACCTGCCCAGGCTCTGTCCCAGTGCAGGCTTTTTCTTTGTATATTCTTTTCATACTATGGAATTTTTTTGGATATCAGGATATTTGTTTTTGAAGTAGCCTATCACACTGGGTTGGAAAACCATACTGCTGTCATCCCCAAAGGATAGATGAGTTGAAGGGGTATTAGGCCTAGTAATTTTGTTTGATCTTGTCGGCTCTGTATTAATAATGCATGGTGTGCGACAACCCAGATCACTCCTCCCAGTACTGAGCCATTTTCCCTTGTGTCCTCATGGCTATTAATAGCAGAACTAAATTTAGAGTCTAGAGCCAGATGTTAAGTGTCTGGGGATAATCTCCCATTTTATGATAAAGGTTGGCCTTCTCATCACCTACCCAGAGCCTTTACTCATCACAGATTTCAAAGAGGTACATAGTTTCCTTCAAGTTCTTTAAGGTAACATGACTAGTTTTCTTAAATTCCATTCCCGTAAGATACCATAGAGCAAGTTAGGTGACTCCATTTTGACTGCCCTAGTTGTAGTCCTCCAAAGGTAAAGTCAGATGGGTGTCGAAAGCTGTTCTTTCCAGGCTCGAAGAACAAGAATGTTCTTAAGAAGTGTGTTCTCTGTGCTTGTGACCAGCATCACAGTGGAAATCAATACTCCGTTCATTACTCAGAAAATAGTAGTAGTAAGGGGTTAAACTGAGCCATCTCCCACTTAGAGAATTCTTCTGACTACCACTGGCATCCAACTTGTAAGGCTGATGGTAAGGGTTAAAGTTTAGGGTGAGGTTTTTTTTGTAGCCAGAGGTACTTTTATGTCTGTGAAACTCCTTGACTCCTATTTGAGGTCAGGTTTGGCTTTCACCGTGCCAGTATTTCATTCATACCCACTGATAGTTGACCAGCCCAGATAATTGTTTAATGGTGCTTCCTTTTCTGCTTCTCAGTTGACTTCCTCCCATGCCGTCACAAAGGCAATCTGAATGAACTGTGTTCTATAGTAAGGATAACGTCTGTTCTCCATCTTCTGTATGAACATTTAAGTGTGAACATGCTGCAGCTAACCCTCTAAAACCAGTTAGTCCTTGCTTAGGTGAAAAGCCAAGTATGAAAGTATGGCATGTGCTTAGTACTCTGTTCTATGTAAATGATTAATCTCCTCGGGCTTTCAAGAAGTACGTCTCCCTTCCCCCCCTCCCCAATTGGGTTAATGTGCTTTTGGCCCCAACCCATGGGGTGAGTGAGCTGGAAACCCGTACAGGTTAATCTGCCAATGTCACTAGATGGTGGAGACAAAGGGAAAAGTGGGGCCCACAGGTCCCTTCTGGTGAAGAGGGAGCTTTCTTCTGCACCCACCACCCTCCCAGCCTGGAGCTCAGCATCACTGCAGTTTCAGAGCTCCCCTTTCCTGGGCCGAAGACATTCCATGATGGCAGAACTGCTGAGTCCCCACAGGGACGGGCTGAGTTGCAGTCATTCCCTTCAGAGTCTGTTACTGGCCAGCTGGGCAAGAGAGATTTCTAATAAAGGTGGAACTCAGGTTTGGTGGAGTTTTTTTTTCTTCTAAGTGCCTAAATAAGCAAGCTAGGCTGTTTATACAGAGCCATCTTCAGAGGAAGATGTTTTGCTCTGACGGTCTTACTCAGAGATAGCTCCGCAAGCCAAGAGGAACCTGAATTTGAGATTTAGAATCGGAGTTTGTGAATGCATCATTATCATGTATCGCTGACTGGGAAACATTTGGCATTGAGCTGGAGAGTGGGCAGAGTGTTAACATGTGTCTGGTGAGATGATCATGGTTTCTCCAAAGTGGAGGAAAAGTATTGAAAAGATGGCAGCATTTAAATGGTAAGGAAGCTAGAAAGTACATTTACTGCGTAATATGTAATAGCCAATATTATTTTAAGCTAAATTCCAGGAAACCAGTATGTCATCTAATGTATACAGGTCTATGAAAATACTATGGAATAAGCCCAGGAAGGATGGAAATACTTGCAGAAAACAATCAGCACAGGCTTTAACTCAAATTGTCAAAGTGTGATATGGAGTCTTTTTTTAATCGAGTGTCAATAGAAAGTTAAGAATCAAGGGGTTTTAGTGATTTATCCAATGCCACCTCTTGCCATTATTTTGAAATTGTTAAAATGCACATACGAGTTCAGAAAGCAAACCTGATGCCTTCCCTGGGGAAGATGGAGCCACATTCGTGCTCTGGGTGGGATCACCTCTGCAGGAGAACATTACATTTTCTCTTAAAGGCAAAATGCTTGTAGATTTTGCCTCTTTACTTTGTATTTACTTTTAAAGTTGCACTTGTTCACCTACCAGTGTTTACGAAATCCTTTATTTGGGATGCTTTTTCTATAATAAAATATTATCATTTGTGTCCATGTTGTTTCTTTTTAGCAGAAAATAAAACTGGAAGTCAAGATGTTAAAAGGGACCCAAAGCAGCAGCACATTGATTGCCCAGAACAGAGCCTCTTCCTTTCCTGTGGGGCCACAGGGTCACTTTGAGCCTGGGTGTGCACTTCCCACCCTACTATCTATAACTCACAGCTTCCAGAACCCGAATAGTCTGCCTTCTTGAGTTCCTGGCTAATTTACATTCAAGACCTCCTGAATCCTCAAATCCAACCAAGTAGGACCCCACAAAGCCAAATATAAGTTTGGAAGATAAGAGGACTCAGCGACTTTTATGTTCTGGTTTAAAACAAGTGAGGAGCCATGGCAGGAATGAAAGGCAGGTCCCCTGGAAACACTGCTGTAAAGCTGCTGGCTCCTCCTCTGATCTCTCTGATTTGGCCCAACTCTAGTCAGGTGCCTCCTGAGTGAGTTCCCTCAGCTCACTTAGCCTGGGAGCTCATTGGTGATCCAACTTCAAGGGGCGCTAAAGCCAGCACCTTCGCAGCAGGCCTGCCTCTATCAGCACGGAGGTTACGGACACGCTCTGAAGAGATGGCCTGCTGAGTATACTCTGTGCCAAGCACTGCATGACCACAGGGACACAATGACCAGGACATAGTTCCGCTCCAAGGGGTTTTTATACTTATGGGGAAAAGAGATCTATGAACAGTCCAGGTCACTCAGGGAACCCCCAAAAGGATGGAGTAGCCAGTTTTTACCATGAGGAGAGTTCACAAGAGGATTCTAGAAGTGATCCATGAACCAAGTTGTAAAGAATGAATACTAGTTGTTTTGGATCCATGAATATGCAGGGAGGAGGTATTCCAGGCCAACTCAACTATATGAGCAAAGATGCAAATGTAAAATGATCAGGGAAGGTGGGGTGATGCAGAGATGAAGCCAGAGTAAGGAAGGACCCTTCTACCTCAAAGTTGTCTCATTTTTAGAAACCATTGGGAACCCAAGAGAGTTTTATGGAGGAGAATGACGTGATCAGACTTGAGGCTTCATTTCTTCGGCAGCAGGGAAGGCAGCGGACTTGAAAGGGGAAGGACCAGGGACAAAAGAGGTCAGCTAAGGGGTCACTGCAGTAGATGCTTCAAGAAACGAAGGCACTGGTAGGATGGATGGATGGCCATGCCCCAGAATTGTGCATGTTTACCCATGAAGTTTCTGGCTGGACAGCTGAGTAGACAGAGTCAAAGAGGCAACAGGAAGCAAGAGGCTCTGTTTGGATGGTGTTTGAGCCCAAACAGGCCTTCCAGACGGCGGTATCTATTGTTCCGGGGATGGAGCTGGGAAGTTGGTCACTTTGAGGACCTCACCACAAAAAATGGTAGCTGAAGCCACTGTGTTGGGGAGATCACCGAGATCACATGAGTAAAAAGAGGGCAAAGGCATTGCTCAGATGATCACCAGCATTTAAGTGGTGGCAAGGGAACCAAGAAGGAAGTCAGATGAGAATAGAGTTTTTAACAGTATGCGTGCAGCAGGTTGATCAAGTAAGATGAGGGCTGAAAGGGGGCGCCTGGGTGGCTCAGTCGTTAAGCGTCTGCCTTCGGCTCAGGTCATGATCCCAGGGTCTTGGGATCGAGCCCCACGGCAGCGGGGAGCCTGCTTCTCCCTCTGCCTCTGCTCCTCTTCCTCCCCCTGCTCTCTCTTCTCTCTCAAATAAATAAAATCTTTAAAAACAAAAACGATGAAGGCTGAAGTATAGGTAGTATGCATTTCCCTGGAATGACCTGTGAAAGCCAACACTGACTTAAAAACCACCACCACGATGCTCTTTCAGGCACTTTCAGAGAGCATCTTGCCCAAATCACACTGAAGTAGCCATTATATACAGAGCACAGTACTGGGCACTCTGGGATGCACTGGCTATGGCAGTCAGGACACCCGTGACCAGAGGAATGACTATAAAAATGAATACTAGTATGTTTTATACCTGGGATAATGAATACATGTTTCGCACAAGGGACAGAAATTGGATGAAGTGAAGTGGGAGAGGGAAATGAAGTAACAAACGCGACCGCAGTGTTCTCCCAAACGAACAACTCCCACGCCTCAGCCGCAGCACAAGACCAAACCTACCAGGCTCCAAAATCCAGGGCTGTATCACCTCTGCAAGTCACTGCAACTAAGAAACCTCTCCCGGAAGCTTCCCTCAGCTTCCCTAACACCTCTAGATCAGCTTAACAGTACTGCTACACCGTTAACTTTGCAGCTAGTGCTGTTTACTGTTGAGCCACTTGACGGGAATTCTCCACCTGCTCTGCAGATCAGGACCACGGCAGGCTCCCCAGTGCATCCCAGAGTGCCCAGTACTGTGCTCTGTATATGATGGCTACTTCAGTGTGATCTGGGCAAGATGCTCTCTGAAAGTGTGCCTGAGAAAGCATTGTGGCGGTGGTTTTTAAGTCAGTGTTGGCTTTCACAGATCATTCCAGGGAAATGTATACTACCTAGCAAAGGAAAATACCATTCACTGAATCCTCTGAGTTCAAGAAAAACTACCATTTGGGGTTACAAACTCCTAGGAGAGAGTGAAACCCAAATACACCTTCCAAGGAACCAATTCAGAGAAAAAGCATTAGCAGTTGAGGCAGAGGATTCCTATTATGCATATAGATGAGTTTTAAAATTGCAACCTGCTGGGCGCCTGGGTGGCTCAGTTGGTTAAGCGACTGCCTTCGGCTCAGGTCATGATCCTGGAGTCCCGGGATCGAGTCCCGCATCGGGCTCCCTGCTCTGCAGGGAGTCTGCTCCTCCCTCTGACCCTCCCCCCTCTCATGTGCTCTCTCTCTCATTCTCTCTCTCTCAAATAAATAAATAAAATCTTTTAAAAAAAAAAAAATAATAAAATAAAATTGCAACCTGCTATTCAAAGCCTGAATATTAATCCCAAAGGAACTCATCCATAGCTTACTTTTGAAAAAGTAATTCTAAAAAGAAACAGGTACTAGGCACCTGGCTGGCTCAGTCAGTAGAGCGTGTGACACTTGATCTCAGGGTCGTGAGCTCAAGCCCCATGTTGGGTGTGGAGCCTACTTTGAAAAAATTTTAAAAAAAACACACAAGTACTGAAGAAAATCCTGATGCACCCCTAAATCAAGAGGAGACTGGATGACATCAGTATTCAGTTTCACTTCAGTAGGCAGTACGGTTCCAGCCCTATTTCCTAACTCCCTCTAAGAGAGCAGGAAGCAGAACTATCTGAAGAGGACCAACACCAAACCAATGGTTCTCAACATGTTTCTTGAAACCCTTAAGTTCTGCAAAGACAACACACATTCTGGCTGCATTCAGCTTCCTCCCGCCTCACTTCTGACCCTGGATGGTCTTTGCTCTTCTTGCTTCTTTTTGAGGCTCCTTTCCCTAACCCAGAGAGGGTGCTAATGAGGGGACCCCACAGGACTCCTGCTCTGGTGGACCCGGAGGGCTCAGCAGAAGTCCCATTCCAGGAGCCTGTGAAGTTCCTGGTCAACCCCAGGCTGGGTAAACAGCTGTACAAATGTCCACCAACTGACAGCAATTGTCAGCAGGTGTCCCCTTAGCCTTGCTGCAGGGGAGATCCCACTGCCCCGCAACCCTGAGCCAGGTGGGAAGAACACATGCAAGTGGCCAACAGAAGATGGTCTCTTTATACCAACCAACCCAGAAGGCTCGTTCTCAAGGAAAAAAGCAGGCCCTAGTCTCTCCGAGACAGAAAAGCACATTGCCTAAATATGGTGATGAAGTGTTCCAGTGGTCTGCAATCGGGTTAAAAGAAGCCACCAGCAATCTGGCCCCTTTCAGTTACGAGCCACATTTGATTAATTTTTTTAAAACATTTTATTTGAGAGAGAGAGCACGAGCGTGGGGGGGGAGGGGGGAGAGAAGCAGACTCCCCGCTGAGTAGGAAGCCCAAGCGGGCTCGATCCCAGGACCCCAAGATCATGACCTGAGCCAAAGGCAGACACTTAACCGACTGAGCCACCCAGGCGCCCCCACATTTGCTTTAAAACACATCAGATTCACGGGGCGCCTGGGTGGCTCAGTCGTTAAGCATCTGCCTTCGGCTCAGGTCAGGATCCCAGGGTCCTGGGATCGAGTCCCACATCAGGCTCCTTGCTCAGCGGGGAGCCTGCTTCTCCCTCTGCCGCTCCCTGCCACTCTGCCAACTTGTGATTCCTCTCTCTCTCTGTGTCAAATAAATAAATAAAACCTTTAAAAAAAAAAAAAACAGGGCGCCTGGGTCGCTCAGTTGGTTAAGCGACTGCCTTCGGCTCAGGTCATGATCCTGGAGTCCCGGGATCGAGTCCCACATCGGGCTCCCTGCTCAGCAGGGAGTCTGCTTCTCCCTCTGACCCTCCTCCCTCTCGTGCTCTCTCTCATTCTCTCTCTCGCAAATAAATTAAAAAAACAAAACAAAAAAAACACATCAGATTCACACTGTTTTCACACAGTTTATTCAGAAGTTTAAAATGTGGGCATTTTCCCCTAAAACAAATCATCCCTCCCTGCCACTCCCCACACACAGACTATCACCACTCCTGTGAACTCTTTACCATGCTTACCACACATACTTGCAAAACACCTGGGGGTCAAAACCTCAACTATTTGGTAATACAACGAAACGACAGAGTTACACAAAAGAATCTCATTTACTTCCTTTCACTAGCAGACCGTGAATGAAAGATTAAGGGGCAAACATTACCTTCATCCAAAGTTAATACTTCCCTAGTATTTTTTTTCTTCCTCTAAGACATTAAAACCCAAAGCAGTTTCATTTACTCCTGTAACTCTGATATCCCATTTTTCGTTTCTGAATAGCTAAGCCAGGACATACTTTCAAGGTGATCTTAACCTCAAGCCTGGTAGAAAGCAGACTCCCAGCTGCAGCTTGGCCATGACCCTTTGCAACAGGCAAAATCACCACACAGGTGAAAATGATGCTTTCAGAGTTCTCAAAAACTTTAAAATAATGCATTAATATGGAGCCTCCACATATTTCTGATGCAGCAAAATTCCTCTCAAGGTGGTGGCAGCTGTGAAAGAAAAGGCACTTGGTGCTAAAATTCCGAGGGTCTCTCATGAGTGCCGCAGCAGAGAGGCCTGCTCAGCCCGAGCTGCAGGCTACCCTTTAGGGTGGAGAGGAGCATCCCCCAGGAAGGCCTCTGCAAAGAAAAAATCCGTAATCATGATTCCAAGGCAAAATGGTTACTTAAACCGGAGAGGACAAACACAAAGACCGAGAGAGAGAAGACAAAACACAGTTGCACCAAGGACTGAGGAGTGAACTTCACAGGGATTTGTAGGCTGGCTCCGCACTTCGTACTGGGCCGGTTCCTTCCCTTCCAAGGAGGTTCTGGAGACCGAGCAGGGACAGCACCTTAGCCAAGAGGGTTCCAGGCCTGCTGCCTCGGCCTGGACTCTCCCTGCTGTGTTCCCAGGAACAGAGCGAGCTCCTGCTGGCAGCACTTGTGGCTACTGCTGGTCCGCAACAACATCTTAGGGATGTCCTGATACAGCCATGAAGAGACGGTGAGGGTTTTCCACGTGATCTGGGAGTCCTTGGCAAAGCCCAGTGGCTTGGGTCTTCTGAGAGCGACAATGGATCACGCTGGTATCCCCCATCAACACTCAGAAAAGCAGCATGAGTGTTTTAGACGGGCAGGAGGAGAGAAATCAATGGATTGAGGGTCTTTATCCTAGTACCATAAATAAAGTGCACCATGAATGGAGGCTATCAAGAGCCACTCGCCTGAGGCCGAGGTATGGGGAGAAACTACCATCACCACCCGCTCAGAGGATGGTGGATCATTTCCTTCAGCCAGAATGCTGGTTGCTGAGGCTTTCATTATTGCTTTATTTCCTTAGTACTACGGAAATTTTAGCTGTAAAGGAAAAGAAATACTGGGTGGGCTTGGCAGAAAGCATGTCTGTCACAAAATCACAGAAATTGGCTGATATTCAATAAGTCTATGTTACAATCTCAATAATGTTTGATAATGGCTGTTTTTCTCCTTCATTCTGATGAACTTAGGAAAACAAGTTTTTTAAAACCTCTATCAAATTGGCTCATGAGGCTTCTAAAGAAGCAGTACAGCTGTTTATGGCCGATGTAGTAGAAATGGTTGTCTTTGTTTTACAGGTCTCCGATGCATTATGGAAGAGAATCCACTTACTGTCACATTTCAGGAGAGTTTACCATGACACACTGGCGGGTTCCATAAACGTCTTGGAAACTCTTTCAAAAGACTGTGTGAGAGGAAAACCGTGATGTTGTACCAAGAACTCCTGCTCCACTGAGGATTCTGTTTCAAGGGTACTATTTGGCTGCTTTCATGTAGGAAGGTATTGCCCCCCGAGCCGTGAGGCCCTCAAAGCGCTTGTACGTGTAATTGATGAAGACCCAGTCTTTGTTCTTGTAGTCAGTCTCAGGGTGATTACTTGTAGCCACTGGGAAAGAAATTGATGTGAGAGTTGATTCACTGCCTTACCCCGAGGGACTACTCAGTACTGAGGACATGACATTCGGAAGAAGATACCACAGTTTTTATTTGGGAAAAATTGTTTTTCACTCTGCAAATCTTCTACATTTGCTTGTCTATGTTCTTTGAACCTCCTACTTCTCACAAATATTTTTAATGTTTTATTTCCCCATTTCTGTCATTTCAGGTTACCTAAGCTTTAATAAATAAAAACGAAAGAACAAACCTTTGTGATTCCCCACCCCATCTAGCAGCTAAGCAGTCTCCATTCAGCAGGGTGTCACCGCTCCTCAGCATTAGCGCTGGGAAAACACTTACAAAGAACCGGAAGGACTAAAATTCCTCTAGCTGACCTATAAACACAACCCCCAGACTGGGGGGGAAGGAAATAATGTGCTTGTAACGCAGGAGGCACTGTTGGTGCTGTTACCTGTTGGCTTAAGAATATCAGATTCTGGAAACTCATCGAAGTTTGAGGTATCATCAATGCTTTTGATTTCAATAGATATTGCAGCAGGTCTCTCTCTGCCAAGAACAGACATGCCAAAAATTACTACGGTTAGTAATCACGTGGGTCACAGCTAATCACGTCTTTCTCCACAAAGCCCCCTGGCCTGACACGGGGAAGACTAGCCACAGGCAGGCAGCAGGTAAAAGCTTCTGACACTGAGCAACCACGCCACCTGGCCACATCCAAACAAAATGAGAAAACAGAACTAACAATAATCCATAGCTGGGAAGAAAGACAAAAATAATGAGAAAAACTAAAAATCCGAAGTTAATGCACTGCCCTCAGGGCCTGCCCTGTCTGTAAAAGGGGAACTAACCCTCTGGGCGCCCACACCCCCCCCACCCCGGGCGGGGCACTGCCCTTCTACCAGAGGGGCTAACCAAGAGAAAGCTAAAAATACGGCAAAAAGGAGCCAAAGGTAAAACTGAGAATAATGCAAATCGAAACACAATTATGGAAGAGAGGACAAGGTCTTCGCCTTCTGTTTCTGTTTGGCAACTGCCGAATGCCGAGTAAGAAGGGCGGCCACTGGCCACACTCCACAGCCCTCCACAGCCCCGCCGTGGCCAGCTCCACTCTCCCTCCCCACGCCCCTCCCGCCTCCACTCAGTCCTTTGGACTCACGTTCCCTGTGGCCAGGGACAGCCCTGCTGGCGACCACCAACACTGCAGAAGCTGGTGTGTCCTAGGTAAGGGCAAGGGCAACACGCTTCTTAGGTGCTCCCTTCACCATGGAAGCCAAATGTCACTTCACTTAGGAAATGGCTGCTGGCTTCATCATATCCCCTGGCACATGGCTGACGGGAAGCCCCCACTCCCATCCTCACCATGAAGGAAAATCAAGAAAAGACCCTGAATCTCGAAGAAGCCCTCTTCCCTTACCTGGCTTGCCAATAATGGTGCTTCTAAATTACTATTAAGTAAATTACAGCCTTTCTGAAATAATCCTGAAAGTTTTTATATGGATATACCTGATATGTTCCCAGTCAACGCCTTCAAAAAAAGAATTACTTTTGATTTCCTCAACTCCAGGGGCTCCAATTCTATGTTCCCACTCACAGCAGAATCTGGAAAAGACAGAGGCCTTTCAGCATACCTCAAATAGTCTCTTTGGAAAAAGAGAAGGAATAACCTCCCCCTTTTTTTTAAAGAGAGAAATGGGAGAGAGCAAGGGACAGACCAAGGTAATAATTTAAGTTGGAAAAAAAAAAATGAATTCACTCATGTCAAAAAACCTGGGTGGGAGGTGGGGGAGATGTTCTCTGACTAATACCTCAAAATTAGATCCTTGGCTTTCTCAGAGATAGGAACTTCTGGAGGAAAAGTCAAAGTTTCTTTCCAGTTCATCACCTTCTTATATGTCTCTTGAGGGGTCTCAGAACAGAAAGGTGGATAGCCTGTAATAAAAAAGGAACTTCGGAGCTTTTACACCCCAAAACTTTGAATCTGACTGACAGCATACTCCTTAATATGATTCTATACATCTTTAACCCTCCATAACCTCCTCCATGACTTCCACTCATTCCAGAAAACATCTAATTTTTCATTTTCCCCCCAAACTCCCAAGCCCAAAGTGAATTTGTGCTTCTGGTACCACAAGGGAAGCAGCTAATAACGGAAGCTGGGAAAAGAAAGGAGGACATACACAGCATTGCACACGGGGAGTCACTGTGCCCAAGAAGAAATGAAAGGATGAAACAACATCACTGAGAAATGACTGTTCTAGGAATATCCGTATATATGGGTAAAGTGCAAACAAGTTGAACAAGAAAAAAGCATAGGTTTTAAAGGTGACCATCGTGCCTCTTTTTGAGAACTACAGACAAGGGGATAAATACTCTCAGACCATATTACTGCCCTCCACACAGACCGCATCCTCCTCCACAGGCATCCATCCAATGTTCCTGAAGACAGCGCAGCCAGAAGCCATCCTAGTCATCCACAGACTCACGCACTCAGTACCACCATGGACATACTTACTCTCCTAGTGCTCTCGGGCATATGGCCACCCACCCCCCAGAGTGTCCCCTAAATACACAGACACACCATCTGAATAAGAGGGAGAGAGATCAGAGGGTTCCATGCTTTGAAGGCTTAGAGAGAGGAAGGGCAGAGCAAGAAAGTAAAGAGTATGTGAGGCAACGCCCAGTTAAAGTTCTCTGCATACAATGAATGTTTAAGAAATGCCAGAGACTGAAAGAGCTGCTAGGAGAGGATGAAAAGGGGGAAGAAGAACAGGGTAAATGATCAGCAAAGCAAGCACAGGATGCCAGGAAGCCAGACGACATAGGTGGCTATTTGACTGCCATGAGCTTTCTACCTAGGAAACTTCTCGTTGAAAGATAAGAGGGGAAAAGTGCTTCGATCACCCCCAAATGAAACAGTCTATTGTCAATATGGGACTCTTTCCTGGCTGCACAGAAAAAGTCCTCTGAAAGCATGCAACTTACCGATGAGCATCTCATACATGATCACCCCAAGCGACCACCAATCACAGAGCTTGTTGTACCCGGTCTGCATGAACACCTCAGGAGCAATGTAGTCAGGAGTGCCTACTGTGGAGAAGGCCTGAAACACGTACCATACATCAGGGGGACCCCGCAGGCAGGAGGGTGCCCAGAGTTCTGTTCTACAGACCAAAGGTTCCAAGCACCACCTACGGCTAACCCACAAACTAACTGAGCAGGATGCCCAGTAGCTTAATGGCAAACCTGATTTGCCAGAGCACTTCCAAAATGAACAATAAAGCTTCGTCAGGGAGGCAAGAGATGCTTCCTACATACAGCCAAAGCCCATGGTCAATCAGGACGAAGGTATCCATCTTAACAACTAGTACCGTAATTTACTGAGCACCCAGTGAGTGCCAGGCTCCATACCTCTTATATGCTTCTGAGCCTATTTCATCCTGACACAACTTAGCAAAGGACTTTATCAGCAAATAAAATCTGACACCCAAAACAGCTTTGTTCATAGGCTCAGGACTAGTTAAGTGGCAGAGCCCAGTTTGAAAATGAAATACCTTGTCTAAATCATCCCTCTTTCTATCATAAATATTCCTTGATTTGGCAAAATCATAAAGGGAAGCTTTATTATTACAAGCTAGTCATAATCCTATAGGTTAGAGATTTATGTCTATTTACCAAACGTACTCATTTATGCAAACTGTTCTCAGGGGAATGTTTTCTAAATTCAAGTAATCCATTCTCATATACCAGGACTACAATACAATACTCAAAGCCTTCCAGTGTGCTCAGCATTTGGGCGTTTACAACATAGAAGGCTCTGATCTAAGCGCTTTTGATATTACAGAACTTCTAAGGTAAAAAATAACATCTGTGTTGTCTTTTGAAAATGTTTATTATGGAATACTGCAAACATACAGGAAAAAACAGACAATACAACATACATGTACCTATTGCCCATATTAAAGCGAGGTTAATCATCTGCCATATTTGTCTCAGATCAATTGTTTTTTTAAGACACAAAACTATAGAAACAATTAAAACCAGATAGTCCCTCCCTCCTTCCCTACTGAAGTCAAAACCACCCTGAAGTTGCTGTGCTATGCTTGTATGAATATTTGCATAAATGACATTACTTCCTGAATATTTCAACTTTTAACAAAGGATTTCACTACAATGCTACACCTTGTGTTGGCTCAGCATTATGATTTTGCGATTTATTCATGTAGCTCTGGTTCACCCATTTCACTGCTGTACACATATTCCATGTACAAATGTCACAATGTTTTTTTATCCATTCTTCTGTTGCTTTCAATGTCTCACTCTGACAACAGCCGCACAGACATTCCGGTGACACCTCCTGGGCAAGGATTTCTCTAAAGGATATACCAGAAGGAGTACCACTGGGTCTTGCATTACGAACATCTTCAACTGAACTAGACATCTTCCAACTGTCTTCCAAAGTGCTTAAACCTATTTAAACAACCCCAGTGGGGATGAGCTCCTGGTGTTCCACATCTCACCAACACTTGGCTCTGTCAGACTTTTAATTTTTGCCAATCTGATGAATATGAAATGGGATCTCGCTGTTTTAATTTACATTTCCTTTATCTTTAGTAAGGTTCAGCATGTATTCATTTATTGATTAGCCATTCAGGTCTCTCTTCTCTGAATTCCCGTTCAGATCCTTTGCCCATTCGTTTTCTAGTTGCATTATCTTTTTTCTTATTGATTTGTAGGAATTCTCTATGAATCCAGGGCATTAATCCTGATTCAGGACATAATCCTTTATAGTTTTACATATTGGAAATAACTTCTCCCAGTGTGAGGCTTATCATTATTATTAGGGTTTTTAAGTGATGTAATATATGCTATATACCCCAAAATGTGTAATTATCAAATTATGAAGCATAATAATAAAAATGAATAACCATGAGTTCAACCGAAGAAATGAATCACTACCAACGTCATTAGAGCTAAACGTGCACTCCTCTCCCTTCCGTCCTCCTGCCTCTCCTAACCCCTATGGTTCAATTTTGTTTATCATTCCTCTGCTTTTAAAAAGAAATTTAATTTTGCCCCACATCTGTCTCTAAGTGAGATCTTAGCCTTATTTTGGGGCTTTGTAAAAATGGTATCATTCTACATGCAGTCTTCTGTTCTTTGATTTTTCTTCTCAATGTTTTGTTCCTAAAATTGATCCCTGACATCAAATGTAGCTGTAGTTCAATTACTTTCACTGCTGTAAAATATTCTACCCCACAATGTAACCATTTTCCTGTCAATGGGACATGGGGTTATTTCCAGTTTTTTGCTATCACAAAAATGCAATAAGCATTCTTATACATGGCTCCTGGTTCACAAGCACAAATTTTTCCAGACCATATGATAACGCGTAGAATTGCTGGGTTGTAGGGTATGCACATGAACTATAACATAATTCCAAAGTAGTGGGACCATGTGGCTTATCTTTTCATTTGTTTATGTCTTTCAATATATAGAAGGGTTTTTTTTCCTTTAAAGCAAAATCAAATTTTCCTTTATGATTTATACTTCTTGTATCTTAATATTTTTTAAAAATCCTTCCTTACTCCAAGATCATGAATATATCACCCTATACTTTCTTCTAAAATTTTAAAGTTTTATTTTTCCATCTACTACTTTTTTTGTGTATACTAAAAGGTAGGAATCCATTTTTTCCATATAGAATTGTACACTGTTTTCTTTTAAATTAAATAATACAAATGCCAGTTGTTGTTTTTAAAGCTTTAAAGTCTGAGACATGGACTGTGCTCTCCTCAAGAAGTATTTTCATTCTAATTATAAAGGTTAAGAAACTACAGAAACCCTTCAATTTAGAAACTAGATTTATCCCAGCAAAGCTGAATGTTAAGTAAATCTTATTTGCTAAAAAATTCTATTATAAAACCAGAGATGGGGGTGCCTGGCTAGCTCAGACAGTAGAGCATGCAACTCTTGACCTCGGGATTGTGAGTTCGAGCCCCATACTGGGCACAGAAATTACTTAAAAAAAAAAAATATATATATATATATATATATATATATATAAGCACTGCGGCCAAAGGTTAACTCTTGGCTTGCTTTTAAAAAAATTTAGAAATCAGAAGATTCCTTACCTTTCATTATCTTCCAAAACACAGGTAAATATCAGTTTCCCAATAATGCAGGAGCTATTGTTTGAGAAACAGTCCCTTCAGTGGAGGGTCTCAACCTTCACTGAACAGTAAAATCACCCAGAGTCCTTCCAAAAAATCAGATACCCAGATTATATACCCCAAACCAACTGAATCTATCTCTGGGAGTAGGACCCAGGCATCAATAGGTTCTAAAGTCCCCCGGGTGATTCTGATGTGCAGCCAAGGTTAAGATCTACTACTCAATGGAGAGACGTAATAGAAGCATCTGACCAAATTTGTTCCTGACATTACCTAACCCTCAACAAGCTATGCAAACAGTTTTTCAATCACATACAGAATGCAGATACTTAAAAGAGTATCAGAGTCCCTAAGGAAAGGAGACTATCATGTGAATGACTATACCAACCTTAAGTATCCCCAAGTTAATGTTAGGAAAAGATATCAAAGATGAATTTTAGTTACTACATCTCCAGAAGTGTTTGGTTTAAGATAATGCCTCTCCCAGTGCCCAGCTGACCAAAAAAATCATTATACTCAAATCATGGTCTGGTCTGAGACCCCATCGATGGGCCTCAAAAAATGCAAGCCTTTCTTTTGATGCTTTCTTAAGCAACCTTACAGGCATCCATTTTCACTAGGACACACAGCTACTTACCAGTGACCTACTAACCAAGTTATTAAAGATACTACAGAGAACTCTAATTCAGTATTTTACTAAGAAGTCTGACTGAAATACAGTGTTTGGCAAACCCACCAAGTTACTATTGCATACACCGACAAGCAGAAGTGCCACCATTTCTAGATGATACATGTACGTGACCATCATTCCGAATTAGCCATCATTTTCCACGGCTGCTATTCTTGCTTTCTACAACCGTTAGTTTAGCTTTACCATTATTTATTTCATCCACTATGGGTTTCTAGCAAAGCCTAAGTATGTGGTGATACGCCTTTCTATTATCTCTGTTCTATCATTTTCCAATAACTAGACCCTGGGACATAGAGATTATACTTCAGATATAAACCAATGAATCAGAATAAAAGTCTGCCTAGACAGCAATATTTCACCAGTGAATTTGTTCTATTTAAATACTTCCAACATACCATCAAGGTAAATGCATAATGTTACTTATTTTTAAGCTTGTAGGGCATAATTTTATGTGTACATACTTAAAATACTTATAAAGTTAAAAGCACTTTCCTTAAATTTCTCTCCAATTTTTATCAAGTTCTCTTTTCCACCACAAAGTAGGAAAGGGTGAGGCAGGTGAACTGAAGTCTTGACTTGCCTAAGTGAATCAAAATTTTAAAAGTTTGAGAACCCCTGCCTTAAAGCTCTGGGTAGGTATCTGTAACTCAGTTTCATCTTGAGAGACCTCCAGTTTAAATATATCCCCTTTACAACACCATAAAAATAGGGAACAGGTGGAACAGGAAGGAAAGCAGCTGTCACCAACATAAAGGGTCAGAATGAGGCCCTCCATTAAAATCGTCACAACCAAAACAACCTAATATTATCTTCCCTCCTTCAAAAGATTACCTTTGGTGCCACCGGCAGTGACAGTGTCCTATTAAGGTAACCTTAGAAGCAAGAAATAGATATGCTGTAAACATTTATTGAATGCAAATTTATGTACCTATTTTTAAAATTTATTCATACTCGGTTCATAGCATTTAAAAGCCACAGATATTACTTACTAGCTGACGTCTATTTCTTTTCCAGGTTTCTGCTTTCCTTTTGGAATTCATGTTCTGGAAAGCTAAAAGCAGAGAGAACAAGTCCTAATCAAAGTTCAGACAGGTATGTTCACTACTTTTTTTAGGCTCTGGTTCAAGCCACATGAGGCCTTAAAGTCTTGCTTTTCCGCCCATACATCAGTAACGCTAGATAACACACTTCCCAGCAAGTCTGTAAATCCGAATCAAAGGGGTCTGATCTTTAGCATTAGCTCAAGAATCACACAGTCACGTGGGTCATGCGGCCAGAGAGGACACAGTCCTTCATCAGAATTACGGGGAATATGGTTTCATCAGTAGCAAAGGTCCCAAAGTGGACCTAAGACATTGATAATTTCTCAAAATTACCATCAAGTTTCCAAAAGTAATAATTGGTACATATTCAGAGACTTCTGAATATAGAACACATTTTTGGCATAAGCTTCTCCAGGATGAACTGTAATTGTACTACATAGTTTCAATGGTTTAACAGTGCTGGAGTGAAAATAACACTTCTAAAGATCAATTTCTGCCGTGACAGAAAGAAGCACCTAGGATAAATCCAATCTGGAGGTGGTCCCAGGACTTTTTCCTCTACTTTTGCTTGCCTGCCCTATATTCATCCCAGTAACCTTCTCAGCAGAGCTCCAAAGAAGGCTCTTTTCAACATCTGCCTTAATATTATTTGAGCACTCATCTTGCCTCATCATACAATAAAAACCGCAGGCACACCTGGGAAGATATTTTTATTCTCTAGACTCATGCTGTGAGAATCTCCTAATTCGTCCTGCATATTTTGGTTACCAGGTGAACAGCTCTTCTAGGCCCAGGTAAGGGATAAAAAGGCTAACAACACTGTTTACACTTACTGAAATCACTGGGGAGGCTGTGGTTCAGATTCCTATAAAATTCTGTCCTATGTGCTTTTTTCAGTCCTGTGCAAAGGCCAAAGTCAGAAAGCTTCACATGTCCCTATGGGGAAGAAACAAGGTAATAGATGAACATTCAAGGATGTGGAACAGACATTATATTCTCTGGCTCCTTAGAGTATCCATTATAGCTCCATAAAGTATGCTGTCTTTTTTTCTTTGTTTATAGGGAAAAATAAAAAATAAAATGTTAAAAGATCCATTATACTAAATACTACTAATAAAAGTATTTCAATTTTTGCATATTATCTTTTTGTCCAAATATAAACTTCCCAACACAGTGGAACCCTCCATGGCATCTAAAGATACTTTTACTACTTCCTTTTTTTTTTTTTTTTTAAAGATTTTATTTATTTGACAGAGAGAGAGAGCACAAGCAAGGGGAGCGGCAGGCAGAGGGAGAGCTCTCAGAAAAGCAGACTCCCTGATGAGCAGAGAGCCTGACATGGGGTTCAATCCCAGCACCCTGGGATCATGACATGAGCCGAAGGCAGATGCTTAACTGACTGAGCCACCAGACTCCCCCCCCCCCCACCTTTTTTTAAAAGCAGGCTCCATACTCAGCGTGGAGCTCAATGAGGGGCTTGCACTCAAGACCCACAGGTCAAGACCTGAGCTGAGATCAAGAGTCAGACTCTTAACCAATTGAACCACCCAGGTGCCCCCTCTTTTACTACTTCTTAAATTCACTCACTCAAATATTCCTATGTTTCTACATGGTTTTCAAAATCACCATTTTTAATGTCTACATAAAATTCGAATGACTTAGGGGGTGCCTTCAGCTCAGGTCATGATCCCAGTGTCCTGTGATCAAGCCCCGTGTCCCTGCTCAGCCAGGAGTCTGCTTCTCCCTCCCTCTGCTCTTGCGCTCGCGCTCGCTCTCTCTCAAATAAATAAAATCTTTAAAAAAATATTCAAATGACTTAGTACATCATTGTTTACCTAACCATCCTCCTAATTCTGGATCCTTACTCCATTTCTAATTCTTCACTCTCATATAATGTGGATTATAAGGACCCCTGATAAAGACCCCTGTGATAGAGTCTTTGTTCCCAACCCTAACCATGCATGGTACAGAGGATGGTCTCAATAAATGATTGTTAAATAATGAGTAAATGAACAAATCTTTGTTCATGTAACTTCTCCTCTTGAATTGTTTCATTATGATACAGTCCAAGGAATAAATTATTCCAAAGACAGAGAATGAATGTTATTGCACAGTTCCTGACAAATGTTGCTATACTGTATTTTAATCATAAGTGTCTGGCTTTATCATTCTCTTCAAGGAACACTCACACCTCCTCTGAGCCAGGCCCCATGCTTTAAATGTGTCATCTCATATATAACTCTTAAGCCCTTCACTTCACTTCAATGACTCAGACTCGTTAAATGGCTTGCTGGTGAAATGGCAGAACCAAAGCCAGAAATCAGTTCATGTTCCTTTTCTCCAGACCAGGATTACCTACCCTTTCCAACGCCCTGATCTCATCTGGAAAATGGAAATAATGTTATCTTCCTGGCAGGAATGATGAGAATTAATGCATGTAAGGCTCCTAACCTAGTGCCTGGCACATAACTAGTCCTGAGGAAGAGGCAGGTGGTCTTGGGGCAGTGAAATTTCAAGTAGATAAGGAAGTAAAGCCAAAAATAGGGGAGGGAATACTGATGTTCAGGGATCTACACTGCTCAAGGTCGCACAATTAGAAGTGGTGTGGCCAAGGTTTAAGCCCCAGTGACTTTAACATCTGTGGTCTTTCCATACCACCTTCCTTCAGGACATCTTTAGGCCTTAACATATAAACTTCTCAGGATACAAGGAGGCTACAGAAGCCCTGCTCAGATGGGTCAGGTTTTACATTGTTTTGTTTTGAAGAAATCCCATTAGGTTTGGCTGTGTGTGTGTGTGTGTGTGTGCATACGCATGCATGCACAACAAAGTAAACTGCCAAACGAAGACAGCTTTGAGCTTGCTAACCTGGTATCATTTTTTTCAGATCTGCAAATAACTTGTACAAGTCAAGGAACAGAGTTTAATTTCTAGTTCTCAAAACTACATTTTACCTGGACACCTCTAAGAAAGGAATGTGTCTTAAAAAGCAGTACCTGGAGCAAATGCTACTCAAGCCTACATTTTCAGGGAATTCTATAGCTATTCTAAGTATGCAGCAGGAGCTCAAAACATCTACAGTTTCACTTCTAGAATCTGTATGGCTGAACACCTACATAAGCTTGCTTGTGAGAACATTTTTCTACAAGTCTGGGCTAGGATCCTGTAGAGAGCATATGTGCACCTGTGCACCTAAAAGGGTTCCCCACACCTCCTCAGCTACATTGAGGCCCAAGTTCTTGGCCTTTCAATATGTTTGCTGGACCTCCACATAGACTACGCGGTTCAACTAAGCCTGCACTAAGACAGCCAGGGTACAGGACCAGGGCATCTGAACTCAACCACATAAAGTAGGGCCAGTGCTCTATTAAAAGTATATCTAAACATAATGACATAGAAGAATAATTTTATATACATCAATATTTTAAAAGCAGAATACCAAGCTACTTTTAGGATATTAACTGTATATAAATCATAGACACAAACAGTAAAGGTACTGAGGCTATTGTACCAAAATAGTAGCTACCTTTGAATGATAAGATTATAGGTATTTTTCTTCTTTATTTTCTACTATGTATACAACATTATTCTTATGATGGAGAAAAAAGCTACTAACCAGAAATTATTTGGTAAATCTCTTGCCACCTTGAAATAGAAAAATAAAATTTTTTTAAAAATTATACCAAAAGTTCAGGTTTTTCAAAGATCACAAGAAAATTATCAAAAGACAGCAAGAGGGGTGCCTAGCTGGCTCAGTCAGTGGAGCGTACGACTCTCGATCTCAGGGTTGTGAGTTCAAACCCCACACTGGTGTAGAGGTTACTTAACATACAACTTTAAAAAAAAAATGGCAAGAAAGAAAAATATCCTAAGAATTAAATTCACTGTTCTACATAAAAGAAAAGTTCAGTCCAGACAACAATTCTGTGTAACAGAACATAACATCCTAAAATTTTAGAGCTGGAAGAGACTTTGGAGCTTCTCTGGATCAATATATTCACTTTATAGATACATGGGGTCTGGACAGTGGGGAGACTTGCCAAGGAGCAGTCAGCAATCTAGCAGCACAGGGATTCTCTTCTCATTTGCTGTGAGTTGAAGAACCAAGCAAGTGAATTCATTTGCACGTCTATGATTTTTTTTTTTTAAGACTTTATTTCTTTATTTGACAGAGAGAGACACAGCGAGAGAGGGAACACAAGCAGGGGGAGTGGGAGAGGGAGAAGCAGGCTTTCCCCTGAGCAGGGAGCCTGATGCGGGGCTCGATCCCAGGACCCTGGGATCATGACCTGAGCGGAAGGCAGATGCTTAACCACTGAGCCACCCAGGCGCCCCTCATTTGCACGTCTAAAGAAAAATACAAAGAGGCCAGTACAGAGGTTGAGCAGGACTCTTCTTTAAGCAGAGGGCAAATGATCTGGAACCTGAACTTTGGGATAGACTGTTGTTGTTTTTGTTTGTCTTACTTCCTGGTTCTTGGCTGGGTTCCTCGATAAGGTTGCCCAACAGAGGGGTTCCCAATAGGTGCTGCATTAGTAGAGTTAATTATATGCTAGGAAAAGGTGACTATCTTTGGCTTTATTATAAAATAAGCTTCTAAATCAATTTTCCTCTTAATCATTTTCAAAAATGTCCTTTATTGTTAAGAAGAATGTTCAATCAAATTATAGAATCATATGCCTTTCACAGAAAGGAAGTAATAGCAAACTTACCCATAAAAAAAAAAAAAAAGAAAGAGAAAAATATAACAAGGCAGTTCTGGCTCCCTTACTGTGATTACAAGTGGTGCAGGTAGTAAAGCAGAGACTGCTCAGATGAGGAAACACACATCGGGCATGCTACTGCCCTAACACAGTACCTTGCTGTCCAGGAGAAGGTTGTCTGGCTTGATATCTCTGTGGATGAATCCAAGTTGGTGAATGGAGTCTATGGCTAATACTGTTTCTGCTATATAAAACTGGGTCTCCTCTTCCGTCAGGGTATCTTTTTTCATTAATAGGGTCATCATGTCCCCTGGAAACAATAAGACACAAGCCACCACACACACACACACACACACACACACACACACACACACGACAATACATGAGTAAGTGCCAGTTTTCAGATAGGTCTTCCCTATCTGCCTACATAAGGCAGTGCTAAACAGGCCACTTTGTGTTCCAGAAACTGACCCCACACTGCCAATATGGGTGAAAATGGGAAGTAGTCTCTAACACTTAAAGGTAAAATTCACAGCCCCAGAGAGCAAAATGCTTTTAACCTAATCTGATGCTGACCACTGAGCAGTGCTTTCCACTGTACTTTGGAGAGAAAAAGGAAATTTCTCTCTCTCTGTCTCTCTCTCTCTCTCTCTCTCTCTCTCACACACACACACACACACACACACACACAATTTGCTTAGGGTAATTTTTTGGACTAGGGGAAAAAATTACTTTACTTTTCACTTTGCCTGCCAACTTCTCTATACCTAGAACCAAATGGCATTTCCACACAGGTTATACTGCCACTGTTACAGACAGAGGCCAAAGTGCCAAACAAAAACTAAATGTATGAGGAGGCTGAAAACAAGTTCTCCAGTCTCTACTTACAAAACACTTGCACGTAAACAAATAAAAAGGTGGGATTTAGGTAGCAGAGTGTAAGTCAACAAAAGCTAAAAAGGAACTGAAAATGCTATCTACTGGGATATGTAATGGCTGCCTCCCCAAAGTGCAGAGTGAACACCTCCCAAGATCAGTGGAGTTTTTTCTCCAGTGTTTTATTACAGGCAGTTAAATATACACCGATATGCTTTATGCAACTTGTATGACACAGTATCAGTATTCTAGCAGTTAAAAGGTAAACGCCCTAGTTTTCCGCAAAGTCAAAATTTAATTATTTCTGCTTAATACCAGCAACATAAAATGGCGGAAAAAAAAAAATTCTGATCCTAACTCGATGGTTAGACAAAAGCAAAGCAAAGAAAAAATGTGTTAAGTAGTTTAAAGCTAAGAGAAACAGGAAAGATTCAGTTTAGATTCCATATAAAGCCATTTATGGTCAGAAAACAGGGAAAAGAGAAAGAAACCTCTGTTTTAATAGAGCATCATGCTGCTTTTTTAATTTCATTTATAACTTTGGGGGAATTTTTTGTATTCTTGGAAAAAAGGGGATATTTTATGCTCAGGCAAAAATCAAACCATTTATTAAAATGCTCTCTTTTTTGACCCAAGACTTGAAAAACAGGATTCCCTCATCACTCTTGGCAGCTACATATTCAATCTGGAGGCACACCAGAGACGTGTGGGTGGTGCACTCAGGCCAGCTCTAGGGTAGCTGTGTGGCCTTAGCGCTGTGGCCCAGGAGAGTGGCCTCACCTGTGCGAGTCTGCCCAGATGATCAGAGAGCTCAAGGCAGATGGTCTATGGCTCTGCAGGCCAGCTCCACCGAGTGCAAAGGGCAGGGTCCAGGAGACATGAGGAGCTATGGAAGATGGCGCACGTAAGGCTTGAGGAGACACGTGTCAAGGGGCTGGGGACTGAGCTGGTTCTTATTCCTATTTAAGAACTGGCATCTAAATGTTCAAAAGTCTCTCCTCATTCTACCACACAGACTCTTTCCTAACTTTCATCAATTGTTTATTAAAAATTGATGACCCTAGATCTAAATAAAGGTTACCACAGGATCAAAATATGCCACAGTTGTATTTGCTTTGCTATAGAACCAAAAAGAGAAAAAGTTTTCTCTTTTTTTCCCCCACCAGAGTTTGCTCACAGCTCATCTGCTCACTGGCAAACAGACTGTGTTCCCCAGAACAGATGGTATGTTCTGTTATGGGTTTACTTTGGAGCAGTCTTAGGAGATACACATGCTGAGTTATGTAAAACTTGAAATCTCAGAAATGAGAAACTGTTTCTGGCTACTAATATAGGTAATGAGAAATTCACTCCTTATTAATATAAGTTACAGAAAAAGAAACAAAAAAGTTGAAGCAAAGAATGTAATAGCTTCAATTTGGTCACTTGGGTAACTGATTATACATGATTCCCATTGACAGGAGAGCAGGCAGAGTCCCTATTTTATTCCTATATATTGAAAAAGAAAAAGAAAAGAAAGACATGTCCATCTGAAATCATGAGAATGAACGAGAAGGTTACTCTTATGGCACTAAGAACTGTAGAGAGGCACCCCAGCACAAGACAGGTTACTGACCTCCTTTACAGACCTAAAAAAGATACAGAAAGCAACTTTGTGAGCACAATTAGAAGTAGAAAGGAGGGTTAATTGACGTGAGAGAGAAGCCACAGAACAAAAAGGAAAAATGACCTTTCATCATCAAGTAATTACCTCCAGGCAGGAACTCCATGATTAGGTAGAGGTTTAGCTTATCCTGAAAACTATAGAACATTTTCACAACCCACAAACTGTCTGCCTCCACTAGAATGTCACGCTCCGCACGAATGTGGCCAACCTGGAGGTATACGCATTTGATTAATGACAAGCCTTGCTCCACTTTATTCGACTGTATATTTGTTTAAACAATTTAAATACTATTTGAGCATTAAATTGTGATGATGCAAAAGATCTAATTTCTGCTCAGGCAAACGTATGAAATCAAAACGGACAGCATTTGACTTGAAGGTATTCAGTCATGAACACCTGAGTGATGAAAGGCTTAAAAAACTAACAATGAACGGCTGTAATGCAAACGGCAACTTTCGCAGTGCTATAAATTGAACTCCGATTAATCAAAACTACCATTCTTTGGCACCGCTTTTTGTTCCAATAACCTTTTACGACAAAAGTAAATCCCCGAGATGAGACTCTCTAAACAAGTCCTGCCTCGGGTCTGCGATGGTATCTCCAAGGACAGTGCCCTGGCTGACAGTTCTAGAATACTATTCCACAGTACTCAGTTCACTGCTGTGCACAGAGTACGTGCTCAGTTCTTACTGAATTGAAATATAAGAACACCTAAGAAAAGTTACGCATTCAAATTTCTGGTATTTCCAGTTTTCTGCTCTTATAAACTATCTAGCTAAGGAGACCAAGTTGCCAAAGGTTTGGGAGAACTGGAAGAATTACTTCATTAAAATAATGTTTTATTATCAAATTTACCTTATCTACCTCAAATGTGTAATAGTAATCAAAACACTGCTGCATGTTATCAAATCCTACCCCCCCCTTATGTAAGTGTCACAAGATGCAAAGCTGGGTCCTATCAGGACTATGTTTATTAAGACCCAGTCCAAATCTTGAATAGAGGTTTTGTTCTTAACATACGCGGGGCTTGAGTTCTACTCTATATTCAGAGGTGAAGATGTATCAAAGCTCACAAACTGGCACTTCCTTGGCAAACTTGGCCCCTGGTTCCTAGTGTTGTTTGCTACGATGTCCTATATGCTTGCCTGTTTTATTGAAATGTCTTCGGCAAAGTCAGGCACTCGCTCTTCCCATTGAACGCAGCTCCCAACCCTCTCCCGTCTTACACGTAACCTGCCTCCTTCTTCCCACAGGCCTCAGGGCACTCGAGTTTACAGATTTCAGTTTCAAGGTTCTACTAAAATTGTTTGGGAACTTTTTAAATAGCTTCAATGTTGCAGAAAACTTCGTTTTGTACATCTCTACTTAGGATACAAGGGTGGGAAAATGGAAGAGAAGAGTGCTAAGGAAATCATGAAGAAGCTGAGTAAGGGCAGATGCTTTTCCTCAGCTTTCATACAGAAGCAAAGCTTTTGGGAAACAGTAATGCCACCTGCTCGACTGCAGCTGAGGCTAGGCCCCAGGCATTAGCAGACATGAAGCCCATACAAGTCAACCTCCACCTGCCTCTGCTCTCCTGGCTGCAGGGGAGGCCTTTACTTGCCACACGGAGCCAAAGAAATGGGGAGGCACTACTACTACGACTTGTCAGCGACCCTGGAGGACAGAATGGGGACTGCCACATTCTCTGCGTGTCAAGGGGAAAGCTATAGGCCACCTGTGCACACCTGCCCTTCTCTTCTGGGGCTGACATAGCAGCTAGGAGTGGAGTTAGGTAAATAGAGGGTCAGGGAGGGAAGAACCAGAGGTGCAACTCTCATCAGAGGCTCCCTTCCCTGTTCCATAAATATTTAATGGGGTGGGGAGTTCATGCTAGCTGCTCTCCTGAGCACTAGAAAAGCAGAGATAAAAGTCTGTCTTTTGTCCCATCCTAATACGATCCTGGCATCATAACTGGAGGTTGTCCTTTTGCAATGTAAGAGACACTTGAAAAAACTAGCTAAATGCTGGTCTCTTATCCTTTAAAATTTATTTTCTGAAGAGCAAAATCTCCACCCTATGAATCAGAATAGCAACCTGAACTCTCAGTGAGTAGCTTTAATTCCTGTTCAGTTTAGTAAAAGGAAACAAAAAATTTTTCCTATGGATAAGGCACCTCTACCTACAAAAAATAAGGCTCTGAATCTAAACTTTGTCAGCCCTACCCAAATGTGATGGATTTGTCCTGGTCCACCTCCTCGCACACCCTAGCACAAACTACGCTTCGAGATGGCTGACCCAGGCAGTGTGTGTGGCCAGAAACTATAACTGGACAACAGTGAGATCAAACCCAGGGAGCAGAGTCCAGCAGCAGCAAGGTGAGCTAACAATTCAGTTAATGCATTGTTTAAAATCCTAATTCTCACAGAAAGTCCCTCTACTCTCATGTAGGAGAATTTTAGAAAATGATTTTGAAAAAGGTACAATATTCAAAAAATTGTTTTTACACCCTATGTTTCGATCGTCCTCTGTGACCATACTGGGCAACTGGCACACGCTATGAAGGATCAATAAGGGAAAATCATGATGCACATTTCTTTTTACAATGTGAATCTGAACATTAATTATTTGATAAAGAAACATTTTAAGCCTGGTTAAAAATACAGGAAATAGGTCTTGTAAAAATAAAACTTACTTATGAAATACAAAATATACTGACTGATCAATACAGTTTTACATTTCCCTTTTCAAGACTAACTGAAACTCCTTCAGGGCCTATACCCACACCACACACTAATTTTTAGATAATACATAAATAGGGCTGTTGAGCGTTGAGTGAGGTTGGTATTAGCATAAGCTATGGTGTCTGAAGGTTCACTGCCAGGGTATTTGATACTCTCAACCGAAATTCCTGCAAGTCTAAGCTTATGGGTAGCACATGAAAACTGAAGAGAAAATAAAAACTCCAAATTGTGACTGGCACTTAAAAGAAGGGCAGAGAAGCCTCAATGATTATGTCTCCTCTCAAGAGGCAGAAGGGACTAGGTGCAGGCCAGTCTCCATCCCTGCTCTTGCGCTCTATACCCAGAGCTCTCCTTGCCACAGGGTCTCTCTTTGCCCTGATTCTTTACAGGACGTATGCAGACATCATCCACTACTGTTCTTAAGCAAACTGCTGAATGAAATTAGATTTACAGAAAGGGAGCATTCTTGTTTTTAATATACTGCCCAATATTTAAAATTTTATTTTGCATAAAGTACTTCTGCATCTTATAAATCTATATGCAAAGTAGGTTTAGGTTTTAGAAAGTGTTCTGAATCCTTAAAAGAGAATTTGCACTGCTCTGCCGTTTGCATTAGATTTTTTCAAATTCATTCAGAAAGAAGACTGGTCTCTCTTGGGTAATAACGAGCTACTCAGAAGACCCAACTTTGGTTTGAATGTACAGAATGAAGCACATTAAGACACATTTTAGATTGCAAATTCCAAGTTCTAGTTCATAAGTCTCAGTTCCAAGGTATATATATACCATTTCTCTCAGCATTCAGTAGGAACATGCTACCACAGCAAGTGTGACCTCAAAAACAGGCTCCTCGTGACAAGCACAGCTTGTGATCAACTGGGAGACACAAACAGCAGATGCTTCTAATAGGTTTTCAACTTTTAAAAGACCACACAACGTAAGGCATTATTTGTCCTTTTTAAAATATATGTAACTGCTTCTTTGTTGGGGAAAGAAAAGTAATATTAACTATATATTCATACATGACAGTGCTAAAGAAAATTGTAATAAGAAAATACATTTCAAATAAAAAGAACAGTTTTATGTGACAAAGAATTTATAAGCTGACTAAAATCACTGCTACAATTGTGGTTTACCTGCTCTTTTTCAAGCATATCTGCTTTACGGAGTATTTTCATTGCATACACATGCCCTGTATCTTTCTTCTGAACAAGCCGCACCTAAGAGTTATAAAAGAAATGCCAAGTCAAAAGTTCTCAATGTCAAGCTAGAGCTTTCATGTGTTTTAGGAAATAATTTAAAATGAAAAAGTATTACAATATTAATATAAGCAACCAGCAATAACAAAGCAGAAAAAAGTGCTTTTTAATGTTCCAAAATGGATATATTTATTGTACACCATGAAGTCAGCCCTAGAAACATTCTCAAACATCTCCACATCTGAACAGCTTTGGCTCCCTAGTTGAACAAATCAATCTAATTAAAAACCCTCACTTTCGAACTTAAGGACTATTACACCAGAGGCACATGTCATCCAGTCAGCTCAGAAACCCTAAGGAAGCCATGACAACAATGTTTAAAACAACTGTAGCGGGCGCCTGGGTGGCTCAGTTGGTTAAGCGACTGCCTTCGGCTCAGGTCATGATCCTGGAGTCCCTGGATCGAGTCCCACATCGGGCTCCCTGCTCGGCGGGGAGTCTGGTTCTCCCTCTGACCCTCCCCCCTCTCATGTGCTCTCTCTCATTCTCTCTCTCTCAAATAAATAAATAAAATCTTTAAAAAAAAAATAAAAAAAATAAAAAAAAAAAAAAAAACAACTGTAGCAAAAGCTCATGCATAGGAAAAATGTCTAGAAGGAAAAAAAACCTAAAATGTATAATTAGGGAAATGGGGTTTTATGCAGTTTTCCTTTCTCTTTTTTATCTTCCAGTGTTTTTAGAAAGAACAGATAATATTATGATGAAAAGAAAACTAATAGTCTGCAAATCCAAAGACAAACTTCTTGGCAAGTCCCTGCACATCCTCCCCCCACCCCACCCCACCCCCAGATACATATGCTTTCTTCTCCCTGCACTTTTTTCATGTTTTTCCTGACTGCGTCCCACATCCCTTCCTCACTAAACAGAAAGCCCTTTTAGAGGTGGTACCGTACCTTTCCCTTTCTCCACGAGCCAACAGGGATTCTCAACACTGAGGGATCAATTTAATCTTTCACCTGTGTGCCTCTAAGTACGTACTCACATTTCCCCTAGCTATGGGTTTTTAATAGTATGCTGCTCCGTTTATATAAAGTTAATGAAACTATTGCATCAGTAAGTCGTTCACTTCCGGTGTTTTCCATTAATGAAGATGACCTTGCACAGGCTCATTCAAACCCTCCCCAACAGACTGCCCTTGTGACCAAGCAGGATGCATCCACAAGACCAGGTGGGACAAACCTGCAAATACCTTCGACTCTCTACCACTACCTGTATAACCCATTTCTATGAATTCTGTCTCCTGGGGCCATCATTTAGCGCAACAGCAATCGGGCGGGAAGAAATAAAGGGTGGAGATATGCTGTTAGTTTGCTCCCGGAGAGGTGGTGTGATGCTGGGAAAAGCAAGAGCTTTAAGTTCAGGAACTCCTTTAAGAAACAAAACAAATGGGCAAAGGGGAAAAAAAGAGACAAACCAAGAAACAGATTCTTAACTATACAGAACAATCAGATGGTTACCATAGGGGAGGTGGGTGGGGGGATGGGTGAAATAGATGATGGGGATTAAGGAGTGCATTTGTGATGAGCACCGGGTGATTAAAAACTTAACAAAAAAAAAATCAGGAATTCCTGGGCCCAACTTCTGGTACTGCTGCTCACTGGCTGTGTGACAATGGAACATTATACATCCCCTCTGAGTCTTAATTTCATCATCCATAAAATGAGTTATTGTCATGATTGTAGGAGAGAAGCACTCAGTAAATAATACTGATTTCCTTATACCTTTTAACTCTCCTTCTAGATCAATACTTAGAGCATCAACATCATCTCTGGCAAAAGAGAAGAACAATCAGAGATCTGGGACAGTGGAGAGGGAAATAAAGGCCAGAAAGAGCAGTTACAAGGTGGGGCTGGCATGCCTGACCCACCTACCCCATATTTCAGTTCTATCAACAATCATGAGCTCATGGTATGTCAGCAGCTTCAAAGTTCTGTGGGGTTTTTATATCTGATAAGTAGCTGTGGTTTTTTTACCTCACCGAATGCTCCTCTGCCTATTACTTTTAAGGACTCAAAATCTTCCAATCCAAGTCTTGTTCTCTTCAAACGAAGAAACTCCGTTTCCTTCCGAGCATGCGCTGATCTCCTCAGTCGCTTCTAATGTTTAAAGTGGGAGAGAGAGGTGGGAAAGGGAGAAGCTGAAACTGCACCTTCACAGCAGTCTTAGTTGTGACTGGAAAGCAGGACCACGCCAGACTAAGCATAACCTTCTGAACCCTTAAGAGATCACATCTCTCCTTCCCAGCCTTTGGACACAATAACCAAACCATACTGAACAGATGAGTGCCTCCTCTGAGGACTCTGACCAACCTACTTTGGCAATCAACTATTCTAACTTTTCTAATGAAGGAAGAATAAACAATATTTTCCTTTAAACTTCTGTATATAAAATAAAAGGGTGTTTTTTGTTTTTTTAATTTCCCTCTGGGTTTGGTCTTTTTTTACACATTGGAATTCATTTTATACTCTATATTTCCTACAAGTTTTCAGTATTTTTCACCATTTTCCTGGATTCTATGATTCATTCCTATTTTTGAAGGCATTTCCACTGTCATTTCAGTTCCTTGCACAGTTTCTTAACTATATTTTCTCCTACCACATCTGTAGGCATTGGGGAAAGGACTGATCTGAAGAGATGTTTTGCCTTGATAATGATTTCAGAACTTTGCTCCATTTCTATAGAGACTTTTCTGTGATTTCCATAAGTATGCTGTAATTTGCTTTTTTTTATTTTAATGTGATCTCATCTCTTTCTTTTCTTGGAATTCTAAATCTAGTTAATTTATTACAACCGTGCCGAGATAAATCTTCCTCTCCCTGGTACTTAGTAGTGAATTTTTCCCTTTGCATGAATACCTAAATCCAGAAGTACACCAGCCCTCCTAAGTTTCCCTGTTACTAAGCCAAGTACCCTATATATCAAGGCTAACAACTTGCTGAACAAGATTTGCCATGCTGGGTTCAAGGAAAAATTTCCCAATACGAATTACCTCTTCATCTTTTAGGCCTTCTTCTTCCATCACTTTTTCTAACTTCTTTTGTCTAAAAATAAATAAAGATATTTGAAATAACAATTGAATACCTTTCTGATAAGTCTATATAAACACAGTATTTTTTAATGGTAAAAAAGGTAAATCTCAAAATGCCTCATTAAAACAATAAATTACAGGGGCGCCTGGGTGGTGCAATCAGTTGGGCGACTGACTCTTGGTTTCAGCTCAGGTCATGATCTCAGGATTGTGAGATGGAGCTCGGGCTCTGCGCTCAGTGTGGAGTCTGCTTGAGGATTCTCTCTCTCCCCCTCCATATGCCCCTCTCCCCCTTCCCACCACTTGTTCATGCACATGCTCTCTCTCAAAAACAAATCTTTAAAAAAAATAAAACAAATTACAGTTACAAAGACAAGTGAAAAGATTCCCACCCTTTGTTCTCCATTTTGAAAAAAACTGTATAAGATGTTACTGCAACAAAGAATCCTATTTCAAAATGAAAAGTTCTCTCTCTTTTTTAAAGTATTTCCTCCTTAACAAACCACAAGCAGCTGGTGTTTGATAACCTCTTCTATCAGGGTTTCTCTCTCTCCCTGACTGAAATCTACTTCCTTTATTTTTACATCTTCCTCCTCCTCCCTGCCACAAGCAAAGAGCTTAGATAAACAAGAGTAAAGGCAGAATTTAGAGATTCAAGGGGAGAGGCAGGAATGATCAAAACAGGTGACTGTCACCACTATTAAAACTTAAGACTCTAAATCCCTGGAGTATTAAACCTTAAAAACTGCATCCAAGAATATTTTGGCTCTACAGTCTCATACAGATTTGATAAAACTAAAAGAAACAAGAAAAACTTCCTTGTAACCAATTCCACACAACCCGCATTTATTCAGCATAAGTGAAAGCACATTGGCTGGGATCTCTATCCCTTATCAGCATTTCAGATAACAGGCAATGTGAGCAGGACAGGGAAGAATGAAAAGTAGGAATACAGGGCACCTGGGTGCTGCAGTCGCTTGAGTGCCTGACTCTCGGTTTTCAGCTGGGGTTGTGATCTCAGGGTCATGGGATCAAACCCCAAGTCAGGCTCTGCCAGGCTGTTGCTCTCCCTCTCCCTCTGCCTCTCCCCTCTGCGAACTCTGTCACTCTCTCTCTCTCTCAAATAAATAAATAAATCTTAACCAAAAAAAAGGAGGGAGTATATGAAGCAACAGCTTGTAGTCTGATGTGGGGAGGCATGTAGCACTTCAAATGTCACACTAAAAGGGCTGGCTCTTAGTCTGTAGACAACTAAGAGCTACAGGGGCTTGTGTGTAAAGGAGTGATGTGATGAGGTTTCTATTTTAAAATGACAGTCAGCAGTAAGGAGCTGAGGGACTGGCAGGGAAAGTAATTGACAAAGACTGAGGCAAACTAAAAGCTCTCCTAATGATTCAGATGATATGGAGTCCAGATCTGAAACTAGGGCTGAAAACCTACAATGAAGTGAACAGAGGTACTACAAAGATGACTAATTCGTGATAGGAATCAAAGGAAAAATCTTAGACTTTCTTGTGTGGGAGGATAATGATGCCGCTAAACATGACAGGAAACACAAGAAAAAGGACCACGAAAAGATAATGGGTTTTATTTTGGTCAATAAATAATTATTGCAATAATAGTAATTCGTTAAAATTAATATCATGTTAGAAATCATATTACAAATCCACAGAATCAGATGATATATAACAAGTTGTGTCTAAGCTCTCAGAAAGTGAAAAGATCTACTCTGACCCTGATGGGGGGAAAAAAAGAAAAGCACTTACATGGCTTCCAGTCTGCCTACTTCTCTGGGTTCCCAGAATATTTTGTGATATGCATCTTTGTTTGCATGTGTATTGGAGGGATAAGGCTGTACTGTTGGTACTTTCAGGAGTGTATGTTAATTAGTTGAAGCACAGAAGAGTAAAAAGAATCAAAGATAACATCATGGCAAGAACTATAACTCAACTATGGTCAGCTCTTTTTATGCCTTGAATAGCAAACACCATCATACTTTCTGACTCTATTTTTTTGGATGACCACACCAGACTGGGCTAGAACAATGGGCCCAATGTGTGTCCCAGAGATGGCTGCTTCTGACTACATTTTAAATCTCAATTCAAACTAAGAAGTTTTCCATAGCTTGACTGCAAGTGTAATTAAATTGGTTTCTGTACCTACCCGAGAGTAAAGTTATCAGAATCAACTCCTTGAACACAATCAGATTCTTTCATTAGAAAAAAGTATCCAGAAAAAGCCTATCATGCAGAATTATCCACAGTAATGATTTATTGGGTCCAAGCCAAAGAAGACCTTAAAGACACCCAAAATGGCAAGCACAGCCCAAAATGAGGCTTACAAGTGACATCCTCTGTGAGATGACACTAAGAAATTACTGCTTTGTTAGATTCATGGTGGCATTGCAGTTATACAAGCAAATGGCCATATTTTTAGAGATGTACACTGAACTACATAGGATTGAAAGGACAGATGTTTGAAATTTACTTTAAAACACAACAGCAAGAAAAAATAAAATGGAACAAATTTAACAAAATCTTGATAATTACTGAATCTGAGGGATGAATATATGGGAGTTCACTGTATTAGTCTTTCTGTGTGTGTGTTTAAAAGTGTTCATAATGGGGGCGCCTGGGTGGCTTGGTCGTTAAGCGTCTGCCTTTGGCTGAGGTCATGGTCCCAGGGTCCTGGGATCGAGCCCCGCATCGGGCTCCCTGCTCCGCGGGAAGCCTGCCTCTCCCTCTCCCACTCCCCCTGCTTGTGTTCCCTCTCTCACTGTGTCTCTGTCTGCCAAATAAATAAATAAAATCTTTTAAAAAACAAAAAAAGTGTTCATAATGAGAAAGAAAAGCAGGCCCCTCCACTGGTATGTCTCTGATCAAAGACCAGTTTAGCTAACACTCCAGCCTTTGGTGAAGCCATTCTTCCACTCAACTCCAATGTTCCAGAGCAGTACTCTGGGAGAGAGACTGGCCACTTTCACACGTAGAGGCCACACCCAACCTCACCCCATCAAGGCCTTCCATGCGCTCTATTCTATTTATTTGCGTGTGAGCCCACTTCTCATAGAAGACAGTAAGATCTTTGGAAGGCAGGGCCCATATCTGAATCCTCCTTCTCCACTAAGAATAGTGCTTTGTACACAGCAACTTTATAAAATGCATGTTGCCAAATGGGGGGAAAAAGAAAATCAGAGTTTGTAACAATGTGCAAGACACATTCATGACTATGTGTAATTAGCTCCCTTTGCTAACCATAATTTAAGTTCATCTCACAGCACAACTTGATTCAGAGGTTTCAGGGATGGGAGAAAAGGGCTAGTCCATTCTACAAGAGCTGACTAGACAATATTTCTCATTTCTGTTGATGAGACATTTAAAACCAGGAAAAACAGTATAGAAATAAGCACTAGCTGTTATTTCCATGATCAAAACTGAGAAAAATCTCAAGAAATACCCTAAAAAGAGTTTTACACAGATTTTTTAAAAATCTCAACAAATTGGGGTGCGTGGGTGGTACCGTAGGTCAAGTGTCCGACTCTTGGTTTTGGCTCAGGTCATGATCTCAAGGTCGTGAGATCATGCCCTGGGTCAGCTCCGTGCTTGGAGCTGAGTCCGCTTGTCCCTCTTCTTCTGCTCCTCCCCACTGCTCTCTTAAAAAAAAAAATCTCAACAAATTACTTTGATTTGACTGATACATCTAGTCAGTGAATAACATTCAAAGGTCAAGACTTACTCATCTCTGGGACTTAAGTAAAACTGACACTTGCTCACTAATAATAATCACATATTACAACTCAGTACCAGATCAGACCAAACACAGCCACAGGAACACCTGAGTAAGAATACCTAAAAGGAGTAGCAGACAGTGCTGGTTCTCAAAGGGTAAAATGTAGGAAAGTTCTTATTTGATTTGGGGGCAGGAGGGGAGGGAAGCATACCATTACATCCTATTAACCTGGGTTTTTGTGGCTTTAATTAATCCACCAAAATAGTATTCATGAAGAACAAAACCAACACAGAATATTTTATAAGAAAAAAATGTCGGGGGAGCCTGGGTGGCTCAGTCGTTAAGCGTCTGCCTTCGGCTCAGGTCATGATCCCGGGGTCCTGGGATCGAGCCCCACATCGGGCTCTCTGCTCCACAGGAAGCCTGCTTCTCCCTCTCCCACTCCCCCTGCTTGTGTTCCCTCTCTCGCTTTATCTCTCTCTGTCAAATAAATAAATAAAATCTTTAAAAAAAAAAGAAAAAAATGTCGGCTTCCTTGGTTTTGATTTCAGGCTGCTATAAATTATTTTTTGTATGAATAACTAGGCAATCATCAATATTTACTGGGTACCTAGAATCACGTAAGAGAGAGAATAGGAGAACTGCTATTCCTAAATAACCATACCATCAGAGGCAAAACAAAGATTAAATAAAGAAGATGAACTTGCACTCTTGAGTGGGTTCAGTTTATAGTCTACCAGTAGCATTAACAGGAGACCATCAAACAGAACCAGACTCAGGGGGTTTAACTGTTTTTAAATCGATCAGTAGAACTTGCTGTAATGTTTCTAAACCCACCCAATGTTCTCATATTCTACTTTTATACAGGAAACCATTCCTAAATGATTTTTATTCTTTCTTCTACTTCTAGGCTTTGGTTTCATCTCCCCTGTTGTTAAGTACTTTGTTTCAGATATAACCTAGTGCATTTCTACCATAAATAGAACAATGCAAAAGGTACATATGTGTGGAAGAAATACTAGAGATTTTAAAGGCATCCAGACAAGGCATTTACATTGAAAAGTTATTACAACCTGATCTCAAAATTTACTAGCCCAATACTTATTTCAAACCACCCATCACATACTAGTTATATACTCATAATAAAATGTTTCTTTATCATTGATTGTCTCATATTATTTAAACTCTGCTTATTTATCAAGGTTCTATGACATTTCCACCCATAACATGAAAAAGCCTGAAAATCCATTTTCTTTTTAAGATTTTTCTTGTTTTGTTTTTTTGTTTTTTTGACAGAGAGAGCGAGAGAGCACAAGCAGGGGGAACAGCAGAGGGAGAGGGAGAAGCAGGCTCCCCGCCAAGCAGGAAGCCTGATGCAGGGCTCAATCCCAGGACCCTGGGATCATGACCTGAGCCAAAGGCAGACGCTTAACGACTAAGCCACCCAGGCGCCCCTGAAAATCCATTTCTGACAGGTTTGGTTTTTTGTTGTTTTTTTTAAAATAGGCTCCACGCCCAGCATGGAGCCCAATTCAGGGCTTAAACTCAGAACCCTGAGATCAAGACCTGAGCTGAAATCAAGAGTCAGACACTTAATCAACTGAGCCATCCAGGCACCACATCTAACAGTTTTTTTTTTTTTTAAGATTTTATTTTATTTTTTTTTACAAAGAGCGCATGCGCAGAAATAGGCAGTGGCAGGGAGAGGGAGAAGCAGGCTCCCCACTGAGCAGAGAGCCTGATGCGGGACTCAATCCCAGGACCCTGGGCTCATGATCTGAGCCAAAGGCAGACGCTTAACCAACTAAGCCGCCCAGGCACCCCTACTGCTTTTTTTTTTTTTTTTTAATGAAAAATAATGATGATTTGATAACAACAAAAATTACCAAAAACAAACATTCTAATCCTCTTAAATGTTTAACATTCTCTTCTTACACCTGTCTTTTGATTAATTTGGTCTTTAAGAAAAGCAAAACCACCAATGCTTTTGGAAGGTGTTTCCATCTTAAGAATCCAAAACAAAAAAGCACTGATTTCAACTCATTTTTGGGTTCAATTTTAGCGTAAATCACAATGTAACACTTATTTTTTTTTTTAAGATTTTATTTATTGGGACACCTGGGTGGCTCAGCTGTTAGGCGTCTCCCTCCAGCTCAGGTCATGGTCCCAGGGTCCTGGGATCGAGTCCCTCACTGGGCTCTGCTCAGCGGGGAGCCTGCTTTTCCCTCTGCCTGCCACTCCCCCTGCTTGTGCTCGCTCACTCTCTCTCTCTCTCTCTCTCTCTCCCTCTCACTTTGGCAAATAAATAAATAATAAAATCTTTTTAAAAAAATAAAATAAAGATTTTTATTTATTTATTTGAAAGACAGAGAGAACATGAGCAGGGGGAGGGGCAGAGGGAGAGGGACAAGCAGACTCCCAGCTGATCACAGAGCCCCACACAGGGCTCAGTCTAATAACTGAGATCATTACCTGAGCTGAAATCAGATGCTTAACCAACCAAGCCACCCAGGCGCCCCCACAATGTAACACTTATTAATAAAACATAAACAAAACCGTATGTCATACTATTCCTAGAGAATGTGATATATATTAATAATGAACCATAAGGCAGAGCCAGTAGGATTAAAAAATCAACTATTATTAAACAAAACAAGGTTCAGTCGGTTGAGCATCCAACTCTGGGTTTCGGCTCAGGTCATGATATCACGGTCATGGGACTGAGCTCGCATCAGGCTCTGTGCTCAGTGCAGAGTCTGGTTCAGATTATCTCTCCCTCTCCCTCCCACTCGCTTGCATGGTTGCTCGCTCTCTCTCTCAAATAAATAAATAAAATATTTTTAAAATAAAGAAATAAATTGGGGTGCCTGGGTAGCTCAGCTGGTTAAGTGTCTGACCCTTGGTTTCGACTCAGGTCACAATCTCAGGTTCTTGAGATCAAGCCCCACATCGGACTCCACACTAAGCAGAGTCTGATTCTTGCCCTCTCTCTCTGCCCCTCTCCCTGTTCATGTGCGTGCTCTCTAAAATAAAAATAAATAAATCTTTAAGTAAATAAACAAAACAAGGAACTTAATCAGAATTCATAGTATTTGTTTTGAAACTACAACACCAGAAACTCTGATTTCAATACAGTGGTTGTATTAAAAAGAACTATCTACCTCCAACAGCATGCCTAGAGATATATTGCGCAAATTTATCTTTGAATTCCCCATCATCCTAACATAGGGCACTCTGCAGGCATTTGTCTATTTCAAAGAGCAGCAGCTAGCCACCACCAGCTATAAAATATTTTGCTATTCCACATACAGATCTGCATATTTAAAGTCTAAACATGATTTACACCCTCATGAAGAATGTGCTTGCAAAAGCCCTTATCAAAATATTAGCATATCGAATCTAGCAACATACAAAAATAATAATATATTATGATCAAGAGGGTTTTACCCCAGGAATGCAAGGTTAGTTTAACATGCAAAAAATCAGTCCATTGAATTCATCATATTAAAAGAATAAACAATGATGCAGAAGATGCAGAAAAATCATTTGACAAAATTCAACACCCACTCTAAGAAAAAACTCTCAGCCAACTAGGAACATAAGAAAACTTCCCCAACCTACAAAAGGCATCCTTGAAAAACCTACAGGTAACAACACAACAGTGAAATAGTGAGTGCTTTCACCCTTAAATCAGGAAGAAAACGAAAATGTCTACTCTCACCACTTATATTCAACATTGTACCTGATATCCCAGCCAATACGATAAGGCAAGAAAAAGAAAGAAAAGGTGTATAGATTGGAAAAGAAGAAGTAAAACTCTCTATTTGAATATGACATGATTGTTTACACAGAAAATCCTAAGGAATCTACAAAAAAGTTAGTAGAATAAATAAATTAGTAAGTTTCAGGATATAAGGTCAATATACAAAATTCAGTTATATTTCCATATGCTAGAAGCAAACAATTGGAAAAAAAAATTTTAAATATCCACTTAAAACAGCATCAAAAAAAAAAAACCAAAATACTAGTAACAGAAGAACAAAATAACATGTAAGACCCCCACACTAAACACTACAAAACACTGCTGGAAAAAATTAAAGACCTAAGAGAATTGAGAGATACAGTATATCCATGCATCAGAGATTCAATACTGTTAAGATGTCAATTCTCCCCCAAACTGATCTATAGATTCAATACAATTATAATCATAATTCCATCAAGCTTTCCTCTAGAAATTGACAAGCTGATTCTAAAATCTATATAAAAATGCAAAGAACCGGGAGCCTAGGTGGCTCAGTCATTAAGCATCTGCCTTCGGCTCAGGTCATGATCCCAGGGTCCTGGGACAGAGCCCCACATAGGGCTCTCTGCTCAGCGGAAAGCCTGCTTCTCCCTCTCCCATTCCCTCTGCTTCTGTTCCTGCTCTCGCTATCTCTCTCTGTCAAATAAATAAATAAAACCTTTAAAAAAAAAATGCAAAGAACCTAGAATAGCCAAAACAATCTTGGGGGAAAACAAAGCAAAACAACGAAGCTGAAGACTTACACTAACTAGAGGACTTCAAAACTTACCACAATACTACAGTAACGAAGTCAGTGTAATACTGGCATAGGGACAAACAGATCAATGAAATAGAAGAGAAAACCTAGAAATCAGGGCACCTGGTTGGTTCAGTCGGTAGAGCGTGTGACTCTTGATCTAGGGGTAGTAGGTTCAAGACCCACATTGGGTGTGGAGATTACCTAAAAATAAAATCTTTAAAAAAAGAAAAAAGAAAGAAAGAAAAAAGAAAACCCAGAAATACACACATACTACAGGGTATTTGATTTTTGACAAAAGTGCCAAAGAATCTGATGGGGAAAAGGAAATCTTTGCAACAAAGGGTGCTAAAACAACTGGATATCCATAAGGAAAAAAAAAATAAATCTCAACTCCCATCTCATACACTTATTAATTCAAGATGGATCATAGAACTAAATGTAAAAACTAAATTATAAAACTTCCCAAAGAAGATATAGAAGAATATCTTTTTTACTTGGGGGCAGCAAAGTTTTACTACAAAAGAAAAAAAATGCCAAATTAGATTTCACCTAAATTTAAAACTTCTGCTCATCTAAAGTCACTATAAAGAAAATGAACAGGAGGGGCACCTGGGTGGCTCAGTCGGTTAAGCCTCCGACTCTTAATTTCAGCTCAGGTCATGACCTCAGGGTTGTGGGATCGAGCCCTGTGTTGGGCTCCGTGCTCAGCAGTCTGCTGGAGATTCTTTCCCCTCCCTCTCCCTCCCCCTCTGCTCTTCCCCCACCAAGTTCTCTCTCGCACAGGTGCGCTCTCTCATTCTCTCTCTCAGATAAATAAAATCTTAAAAAAAAAAAAAAGGCTGACATACAAACAGACATTTTGTTAGCAAAAATGTAAAGCAACTGGAACTCTCACACAAAGCTGATAATATTCTGGAAAAAGGTCTAGCAGTTTCTTATGAAACTAAACATATACTTATGTATATTTATGATCCAGCAATTCCACTCCTAAATATTTACCCAAGAACTGAAAACAAATGTTCACAAAAAGATCTGTACACAAATGTTCATAGAAACATATTCAAAACAGCCCAAAACTGAAAAAAGCCCAGATGTTCATCAACAGAATGTAAAAACAGAGGTATAGTCAGAAAACAGAATGGTACTCCGCACTATAAAGGAACAAACTATTGATACAACAGCAACATGGATGAACTCTGAAAACATCAGGCTGAGTGAAAGATGCCTTACTCAAATGAGTACTTACTATATGAATCCGTTTACGAATGTAAAAACAGAGGTATAGTCAGAAAACAGAATGGTACTCAGCACTATAAAGGAACAAACTATTGATACAACAGCAACATGGATGAACTCTGAAAACATCAGGCTGAGTGAAAGATGCCTTACTCAAATGAGTACTTACTATATGAATCCGTTTACATGCTCCATTTGTATGGAATAGGCAAGACTAATCTATGATAGAAACAAAATTACAACAGTGGTTGCCTGGGTTTGAAGGAACATCTCCAGGAATCAAAGAACTTTCTGGGATAATGGTAATGTTCTATGTCTTGATAGGAGTTTAAGTTCTATAGGTATATACATTTGTCAAAACTCATTGAATGGTACCCTTCAGATTGTGCATTTCGGTTGGAACCCCACACTGGGTGCAGAGATTACTTAAAAAAAAAAAAAAGAAAGAAAAAGAAAAAAACACACCTAGAGGAAGACTGCATTTTACCGTATGCAAAATTTACACTCTCTTAAATATATATGTATATATATACACATATATATATGTGTGTATATATATACACACATATTGAACTCATTTGTTATACAAGGAGACATATTCAGAAGTAAAACACTGAAATCTCCAACATGCTTTGAAGCATAGCAAAAAATTAAGATGGTTTAATGAATGGATAGAAGGATGAATATGTAACACAACAATGAATGACAATTATAGAATCTAGATGATGTATATAAGGGTATTCAGCATATTAATCCTTCAACTTTTCTGCACTTTTGAATATTTTCATAATAAAATGTTGGGAATAAAATTTTAATTACAAGTTAGTACATGAACAGTGTACACTGGGTCAATAACAACAGGTGCCAAGTGATTAAGTGATTACTATGTGAGAAGCACTATGGTGGTTACTCACGTACGTTATATATATAATCCCCACAGCAATCCTGCAAGGCAAGTATTATCCCCATTTTCCAGATAGGGAACTGATACACAAAAAGACTAAGAAACTTACTCCGGCCTCAGATAGCTACCAAACGATAAAGGCAGGATTCTAAACCCAGGTCTGATTCCATAAGGGCTGTTCTTTCTGTTACGTCATACTGCCTTAACAATGAATCCAAGGATTTGGCCCAATTTATTTTTTTATACTACTATGGAATTCTGTGTTATTTTTTTTTCCCTAAGAGTTCATTTTTAAGTAACCTCTGAACCCAACGTGGGGCTCAAACTCACAACCCCAAGATCAAGAGTCGCATGCTCTACCAACTGAGCCAGCCAGGTGCCCCTGTGCTATTGACTAGTAGTAGAAATAAATGGGTTAATAGCAATTGTAATGGGATAGGCTCTTACATTGCTGCTGCTATTCTTATCTCCTTTCAACGATATTATGAATGTGTCTTATGATACTAGACACGAATGCCAAAACCATGACACAATTTTCTCAAACACAGCTCTTTACCTCATTTCTCGTTCTTCATGTTGAGCGATAAGGTTGCTATAAAAATTCTCCAGTGTCACTTTGGTCATGGTCACCCTTTCCTTTGTGTGATTACTCATGGAGGAGCAAGGTGTTGAGCCTGTCATTGCCATGGCTGCTAGAAACAAAAAAAGAAGAGGTATCAATTTTGGAGTTAGAATCCACCAATCATACACTCTCCTCACCTACTGGTAGGAAAGTAAATTGGTACAAGTTTTCTGGAGGACAAACATACAATATACAACAAAAGCCAGACAAACAGAATACTTGATGAAAATAAGTATATATAAATGTCCTATGACCCAGAAATACCATCTCTAGGTATTAGGCCTAAAGAAATTGTTTCATAGGCTCTTAAGAAATGCACAAACTTGTGCATTACAGGAGATGTTTATTATGCCATCATTTGTGTTATAGGAAGTTGAAGCCAATTCAGTAAGGAAATAAAATGCTGTGGGTGCACATAAAGAAATAACATGCACCAGTCAGAAGCAAATCTATCTGTACCTAAAAGTGACATGAATATATCTTTAATACATATGTTATAATTTTAAAAAGGAAGAGAACAAGATCATAATATAAACATAAATTAAGAATATATAATACAGACACAGTATAATTTTTTGCCATCCAAAAATCTACCTTGAAGAAATCAAAGACCCATAAGGATTCATACACAGGGGGTTCAATGTAGCACTGTAATGATAAAACTTGAATACATAACAATAGAACTGATTAAATTATAAAAAGTCCTATAATTGAGTAATGCACAATTAAAATATGTTCAAATGTTTAATATCAGGGGAAAGGTTTCCAATCTAAGCAGGAAAAGGTTACAAAACAGAATATATACCATGATTTTATTTTATTCAATTTTATTTATGTGTTTACTAGATGTGCACAGATTATTTGAAATATGTATCAAAATGTTACTAATGGCATAACTCTAGGCAGTAAGAATGCAATAGATCATTTTACTCTTGTTTGGGCTTTTCCACGTTTTATATATTTTCTTCAATGAGCATGTACTATTACTATTAAATTACCAATAACTTTTATTTATTTTTTTTTAAGATTTTATTTATTTATTTGAGAGAGAGAGAGAATGAGAGAGAGCACATGACAGGGGAGAGGGTCAGAGGGAGAAGCAGACTCTCCGCTGAGCAGGGAGCCCGATGCGGGACTCGATCCAGGGACTCCAGGATCATGACCTGAGCCGAAGGCAGTCGCTTAACCAACTGAGCCACCCAGGCGCCCCACCAATAACTTTTAAAGATTTTATTTTTAAGTAATCTCTCCACCCAATGTGGGGCTCGAACTTACAAACCCAAGATCAAGAGCTGCATGCTCTACTGACTGAGCCAGCCAGGTGCCCCAAATTACCAATAACTTTTAAATTTATACCATTTCTAGAGTTAAAAAAAATCTATAACTAAAACGCTCATCTACAGGTATATATGTACTCTGACATGTCTTACAGTATTTGATAAATGTATGTTATTTGGATTTACAAGTTAAAACAAAAAACTGATAAAAACAATGTTACAAAGAAAAAACCTGAATCATAATTTTGGTGATGGAAGATATCTTAAAAACAAAATACCCTGACTTCCTCGTTTTACATATGAGAAAACTGATACCAACAAGGTTTAAATAGCTTATAGAACATTTTTTTCATAGATTTAAATCTCATTTTCCCCCAGATATTTTTGCCAGCCCATACTGTCACAGTTGGCCAGACCATTCACCAATCTAGACTTGCTCCAGCACTGGCAATAATGCTCAATATTTTATCCTTATCATGCCTTCCTCCAACATGACCTGCCTCTAAGTCTGTCCTTTCATCCCAATATAAAGCTGAGTAAAAATCAGGAGGGGCCAGGGGCCATTTTCAAAGATAGTACACTTTATGAAAGTTTCCTTAAGGTTCTCCCCTTAATACTTAGCAGCTTTTTAAATTTTCTCATAGATTAGGGCCATTAAGGAATGAGCAAATATTTATTATTACTAAGACAAAAGGCTTAACATTAAGCAATTTTATTAAAAGATATTCAGGGGAAAATCATGTAAAGAATAATCCTTTTAGAGCAAAGAGATTCAAAATCAAGGCTCTACTTCAAACATTTTTATTCATGAAGTGCCAAAATTATAAGTAATAACAAATTCAAGAAAGTGAACTCAGCTCTACCTATGTTATTTGTTACAATGTTATTTTTTATGAGGAAGTTTCTGCTAATACCAAAGCAAACCCAAATATTTTTAGGATATCAGTAGAATTGTTTAAAGACCTCTGGTTTATGAAGCTTGGGTGTGGCTCCTTATTTGTCAGCCTGTACCCCCTCCACCCACAATGAAAACCACATGCACTCTAAGTCTGGTGAAGAAATTTTCAAACCAAATTTAAAAACAAGTCTGAAGCAAGGGAGTGCTTTGTACTCCTCCCTTGTCTGAACACTTCTAGAGACCTTTTTTATATACATATATGTGGTTACATTTTAACAACTGAAATTATTCAACATAAAAATGCAAGTATTTAAGCAGACAAACAGTGCCTTTCATATAATAGGTGGTTAATAAATGTAAGTTGAGCAAGTTAATGATTTTTTAGTTGTCAACAAAACTAAAGAACAAAATTATATTTACATTGATAAGTATATAAATACTGAGTTGTGGAACGTTTTTACTCATTTAAGTCACTGGCATGGCTTCCTAAGCTTTTAAAAAGATCAACAGGATATTAAGTGTACTCAAAGATGCTCACATAACAGACCAACAAATTTCCTAGCAGAATGATTTTCAACCTTCACATACAGTCTCTAATGTAATGGCAAAGGTTGCACTATCCTTCCCTTTGACCTTTCTTCAAAACTTCCTCCTCCTGCCCTTCCTCCACTCATAAAAGGCTTAGCCTATTCTAATAACCTTTCATCAAAAGATAAAATTACTATTGCCCTATAGCAATTTATAGCTTTACTGGGTCAACCAAGTACTTTTTATAACACAGGGCTTTCCTCACACTTTTGATAATTCAAGCCTTCATGCCCTGACCTACAGGCCACCGGAGGCCCCTTCCCTATTCATTTCATTCTCCATCTCTGCAGAATAAGGGAATAGGTAGGTAAGAAATTCTTAAAAGTTCTAAAAATTTAACAAAAGAATGTGATCTTCAAAGGTACTGCAAACATAAAAGTAGATTAAATGAAAACCATTGTTTTATTCAACCTAGATGGTTATCCTTGATTGACTGACTTTACAATGGTACTGTTATCTCTATGAATACCCCTTCCCTCACCAATTATTTATGTCTTTGTGACTGACAATCCAGTATCTTTCATTTGGGTAAATGCACACGGATATCATTCCTTAAAAATCACATATCTTAATTTCTCCTCCTGAACTGTAAGCCATGGGAAAGCAAGCACCTGTCTTACACTACTTTTAATATCCTTCTCCCATCTCATGCACAATGCTATGCACGTAGTAAGGACCTTATAAAAGATTTACTGAGAAAGCACTCATCTTTCCTGACCATTACTAGGAACTGAGAATATGTATGTATGATTGGGATAGAGCTGGGAGGTGAAGTGGTTTTCTATACAAAGTTGGAGGATAGAGTTCTGGTCCTCTTATGAGTGGAGCCTGTTATCGTGGTGTTTGTTTTATATTTAGGGAAACGACATCTACTGCCTAGCTAATTCTAATTCGGAGCCAAGGTGAGCTGAAAGGGAAAGGAAGCACAAGGTTTACCTCACTTCAACTTTCCTCTGTACATTTCAAAACCAACAAGTTTCTCTGTGTCTTTTAGTCAATTCAAAGTGCAAACTGGGAGATCTGATCTCTCTACTAGCTGTTTCTGCACACTTTCTGACACAGACTTCCTCTAAGTCCTTATCGACTTTCCTTTTCCACTCTTTTCTTAAAAAAAAAAAAATCGTCACTCAATTTTCCTGTGATTTTAAGATTATCTGAAGCCCAGTACTCTAAGACTAGCCATGGGGAAGGGGGCCGAGTCAAAGGAACCACACCCCAGGACGGGCTTTCCACGTCTCTGCCTCACACAACAGCTCTTAGGTTCTCAGACCCCAGAAAAAAAGCAAAGAGATGGAAACCAGTACGACTGAGATCCCAGAGGAGACTTAAGCGGCTGCGGCGAGCAGACAAAGCTGGCAACATGGAAAAGAGAAGAGAGCCCGGCTCCCCGCCCCAACTGCACAAAAAGAAAGAAAGAATGGGGTGGGGAGCCTGAGACTGGGGAAGTGTGGCGAGGACCGACAGCGGAGCCTCTGAAAACCGGGAGGACGGGGGCTGTCAGTAGGCTGAGGAGAGCGGCCGAGGGGCCGTCAGGACAGGGCTGGTAAGAGGGCGCCGGCGGGAAGGGAGAACCCCAAAAAGAGACAGGAGGAGATGAGGGGGAGAGACTGGGATGGACTAGAAGACAGCGGCAGCAAGACACTCACCAGAGCCCCGGGGGAGGAAGAGCTGGCGGCGGCGGACAGCCGCAGACGCCGGCCGGGCCAGCGACCGAGGTCTCGACAGGCGGACAGGCGAAACCCCAGCGGCAGCACCCCGCCGAGCAGAGAAGAGGATAGGGACGCGTTAGGGTCTCTGAGGCAGGGGCCGAGGGGCGGGTGCTGGTAAGGACAACAGGAAGCGCTCCAACTGCCGGAAAAGACGGCAGCGCGAAGGGGCCAAGGCAGCCGAGTCCCCCGGCGCGTAGAAGGGCTGGCGCGGCGGCCAAGGGCCAAGACTGCGCAAGCGTGACTTCCCAGCGCCGCGGCGGGGGATTTCAGGACTGCGCGTGCGCGGTCCCGCCGCACCCACTCTCCCCGCCTTACCTGAGCGGTAGAGGCCACATGGAGGGCAGAAGTGTGGGCTGTGGCGCGGATTCTGGGAAGGCTAGGCTGGGTTCGGGGAGGGTGCCCGTTGTTTTCTGGTTTCTTTGTGTGTTTGCTTTATTTGGAAATAATTATAGACTCACAAAAAGCTGCAAAATTAATACAAGGAAGTGCGGTGTACCCATCACCCACCCAGCTTCCCTCACCATCTTACGTAACTATACTACATTATCAAAACCAGGAAATTGACATTGGCACAGTACAACCAACTAGACCAATACAAATGACTAGATTACAGACCTTATTCAGATTTAACCAGTTTGCCATGCACTCATTTGTTCATCTGTGTGTGCTTGCGTTCTCGCACTCATCCGTTCTATTAAATTGTATCACTAGTATAGTCGTCATCCCCCATCTCCCTGATTTTTTATTATCGTAGCAAGAAGTCGGCTAGAGCCCTTGGTCCCATCTTACTCTTCCTTAAAGTAAGGACAAACACACCTTACTTGGGATCTGGAGAGCTCTCATAACATCAGGCCGTCAGGAGGGCATCCCAGTGTGCACAGAAGAACCTGCTTTTCAAAGCTATGCACCTGCTTAGTCTATACAACCCCGGGTAAAAAGGTCCCAAGCCTTTGGACACTCATTCTTTCCTTGAGAATGGAGCACAGTGCTCTTGACCAGAAAGTGTCAGGCTCCTGGAAACAAAGATGAGTAAGATATGGTGGCTGCCTGCCTTCAAAAAGACTATGTAGGAAGCAAAATGTGCAAGTCATTCATTATGGTGTTTTCTGCTAGTTTGGTGCCTCACTCTTGAGTAATTTTAAGACTATAGAGCTTGGGGGCGCCTGGGTGGCTCAGTCGTTAAGTGTCTGCCTTCCGCTCAGGTCATGATCCCAGGGTCTTGGGATCGAGCCCCACATCGGGCTCTCTGCTCAGGGGAAAGCCTGCTTCTCCCTCTCCCGGTCCCCCTGCTTGTGTTCCCTCTCTTGCTGTGTCGCTCTCTGTCAAATAAATAAATAAAATCTTAAAAAAAAAAAAAAGAATACTATAGAGCTTGGTTTTACCCTTCAAGCTTGGGGTCCTGGGCTTTGTTTCCTTAATGGTCTTAAAAACATAGGCATTCCTTGACTGCTTTCATCTTCCTAGACTTCAAAGCCCAGTTTCCTTTTGTCTCGCCTCATACAAAAACCACTCAACCTTCATTCTCTGCCCAAAGGCCCTTCTCCCCCAATGCCTTTTGTTAAAGTCTTACCGGTCCTTAATGACTTAATAACAGTGCAAGATGTTTGCATAGTGCTTTTCAGTTTAGAAACCCCATTCACTCATTTAATCTCAGTTCATCCTCACAAGTCTTTGGCAGGTCACATAGGATGAGTTTTTACACATAAAGTAACTAACACTCAGAGAAGCAAAGTGACTTGCCTGAATTATCACAGCTAGTAAAGCAAGCAGCAAAGAGGGGAGTCCCGTTTTCTGATTGCAAATCCAGTGTTCTTTCTGCTTTCCCCTTTCCCCAGCTGAAACCTTATCTTTTCCTTGGAGCATTCCCAGGTTCACAAGAATTATCTCATTCTCTATTCTCTATAGTTCAATATTAATTTATCTGTACCCTGACTCTAATAAACACTAAGGTTTTCCTCAAAATAGCTCAGCCAGAATATGCTACTTTTCTCTTGTAGACTCCCCTGTGGCCAGGAAGTAGGCACAAAACCTAAATGCCACCAGTCACTTATACCCACCCCAGACTGTGAGTTGGAAGAAGTGAGTGTGATCTGACCCTACACCCACGGGACTGTGCCTTATTTGCCTCCCTCTACTACTGGTGTTGTTGGATCCTGCCTTTATTCTAAATGCTGATATTTTGTTCATCATGCATCTTTTGCATTAATTTTTATTTTTTTAAACATTGCATTAAAATATTATTTCAATTACTGAGTCTTTTGCCACCCTCATAAATCTTATATCAAGGGAAGTGTCTTGCTCACCTTACCCTACTCCAGACCCTGGAAAAATCACTCTGAATCCATTCTGGTCAGAGTGTAGCTGCTCCATACAGCTTCTAGAGACCTTCACAGAGGTCTCAAACCAGAATTGTGTCACATGGCCACCCTTCCTGGGAGAGCAAGTACTCAACTTTTTTTATATTCTGTAATGGAAGCAGGCAAAAAAGAAAGGGAGTGAAATGGATATTGGGTGACCCAGCCAATAATGTCTGCCATGGAGTATATATTACTTTGCTGTTCTCTTTTAATCTAACTTCTTAATCTAAATGGAGAATAGCATATTGCAGGATGCTTTTTTCTTTAAGTTTATTTATTTTCTTTAGTAATCTCCACACCCAATGTGGGGCTTGAACTCAAGACCTCAAGGTCCAAAGTCACACACTCTTCCAACTGAGCCATCCAGGACCCTTATTAATTGACTTCTGGTTAATGGGAACACTAAACAGTCAATCCCTTTATATTTTCTATTCTGTATTATCTCTGTCCTCATATAGTTATAACTACAATATAATTCACCTAATCAAGGTTCTCAGTTTGGTGGGTTTTGTGTGTGTGTGTGTGTGTGTGTGTGTGTGTGTGTCTTTTTTTTTTTTTTGCCACAAAGTATGTGTTCTTTTCATTAATCATACAAATAATTTGCTGTACTATCCCAGGGCAAACTGGAGAATTTGGCAGTCCAATTGGGGGTCTCCTGAGAGACCCACAGGCCAGTAGCATCCGCACAGAGTGCCAGGGTTCACAGTGCAGCTTGTCGCTCACTCGAGTCCATCTTGCAGGTGGCTCTTCTTCATCCATATCATGACTAGAGTGTCTCAAAGACGACGGGGGTGGAGGATCCTCCAAGTTCTTAGGAAATTTCACTCCACATCTCCTGCTCAACGGTCTGTTGGGTCGACACGGTATTCTGGTCTCTGTTTTCTTCAGCTTGGCCTTATGGAAGCTGGGGATTTCCCCCATGCCCAGCTTGTCTGCCATTTTCTTAAAGCCATCCGTGGAGTTTCCCTTCGAGCCCTGTGCCTGGTGCCCCCACTCCTGTTGCTGCAGCAAGAGACCTCCATTTTGGTTTTTTTTTTTTTAAGATTTTATTTTTAAGTCATCACTACACCGAAAGTAGGGGCCTCGAACTTACAACCCCCAGATCTAGAGTCATATGCTCCACCAACTGAGACAACCAGGCACCCCCAAGATTCTCAGTTTTATTACAGATAATCTTAAAAAACTGTTGGAAAACCAACAACCTTATAGTATACTAAGTTATTCTTCATCCCCATGGGACTTGAGTTACTTGGTCAAAATATTAGCACTTTTTTCCCTAAGATTATTTATTTATTTACTTATTTGAGAGAGGGGGAGAGAGAAAGAGAGAGAGAGCACAAGCAGGGAGAGCGGGAGAGGGAGAAGCAGACTCCCTGCTGAGTAGGGAGCTAGACACAGGGCTCAATCCCAAGACCCTGAGATCATGACCCAAGGGGAAAGCAGACACTTAACTGACTGAGCCACCCAGGTACCCCACACTTTTTTTTTTTTAAGTAAGCTCTATACTCCAAGCGGGAATTCAAACTTACAACCCCAAGATCAAGAGTTGCATGCTCTGCCAACTGAGCCAGCCAGGCACTGCAAATATTAACACTTTTGTCTTGCTCTTTTCCCCAGTTTCAGACCCACTAAACTTTTCCTTCTCTTTAAACGTTGCCGCAGGGGTGCCTGGGTGGCTCAGTCGGTTGAGCAACTCTTGATTTCAGCTCAGGTCAGGATCTCAGGTCAGAATCTCATGATCAGGAGATGAGCCCTGCCTCAGGCTCCACACTCAGCAGGGAGTCTGCTTGAGATTCTCTCTCTCCTTCCCCCTTTACCCCTCCCCACACTGAGTGAGAGCAAGCCCACTCTCTCTCAATCTCTAAAAAAAATAAATGAATCTTTAAAAAATAATAAAAGTTTGCCCCAAATTGTTCTTTGTTCCAAGGAAATCACCTGTTTCTCATCCATCAGGCTGACCTTCGATTGCTTCACTGGCTGAAGCTCATCCGCTTGTCAAAGACCACAAAGAACAGGCATCTTACTCCCTGGCAGTGTGTGTCTCACCCAGTGGGGGCAATGACAACAGCTGTCTCTGAATATTCCTTCTGTAAGAAGATAGGAACTGTTCTTGGTGCCTGCTAGCCCAGTGTTTCTCCAACTTTAACATGCACACAAATTCCCTAGGATTCAAACAAAATACAGATTCTGATTTAGAAGGTCTGGGCAGAGCTGAGATTCTGCATATCAAAAAAGCTTCCAGGTGATGGTAATGCTGCTGGTCCATGTACCACATTTGGGGTCGGAAGGAACTTGAACATATACCCAAGTGAAAAATAAGAAAGGGAAAGTGCCCATGATCCAGCAGCCCTAGGTCCTGACCATGGCCAGACTCAGGTGAGGCAATTAAGGCACCTAGGCTCAACATTGAAGGAGGCTCTCAAGCTCAGGTGAAGCAACTGTATTGCATGACCCTGAGAGTGAGCACCTCCTTATATTGTGCACACAAAACACCTTGTTTGCCTGCCCTGGTCACTACGAAGTCCCTCTAGACTACTTTCTAATACACATATAAACAAATGGGGATCATACAGTGTATGATTATACTGTGTGTAATTATACCTATGATATTACACATATACAATACTGTTCTTATTTGTTCATTTACATCTGTGTTGTGATATTTTGAAAACCTCAAGCTCTGACAATTTAATTTCAAATTCATTTAATAATCCTGTTCCTCTAAAATGTACATTGTTGCTTTCTCTGAATGGAGGAATTATGAATGACTATTATTTTCCTTTTACTTTTCTCTACTTTCCAAATTTTCCATATTGTACCCATATAACTTTTAATTTTTTTTTTTAAAGATTTTATTTATTTATTTGACAGAGAGAGACACGGTGAGAGAGGGAACACAAGCAGGGGGAGTGGGAGAGGGAGAAGCAGGCTTCCTGCGGAGCAGGGAGCCCGATGTAGGGCTTGATCCCAGGACCCCGGGATCATGACCTGAGCTGAAGGCAGACGCTTAACGACTGAGTCACCCAGGCACCCAACTTTTAATTTATTTTTATCAAAGTAATGCACATATAGATGTGGGGGGGGGGAAGAAAAGAGGTCTACAAGACTTACAATGATAAACAACAGTTCCTTACCCCATCCACTCCTATCAGATTCACTCAGCAGAAGCAGCTGCTTTCAGGAACCTGGGTGGCATAGTCGGTTGAGTATCCAGCTCTTGGTTTAGGCCCAGGTCATGATCTCAGGTCAGGCTCTGAGCTCTGCACAGAATCTGCTTGACATTTTCTCTCTCCCTCTCCCCTCCCCTCACTCCCTCCCTCTCTCTCTCAAATAAATAAATCTTTAAAAAAAGAAAAGCGCTGTTTTCAACACATAGTTGTTCTTCTGCTATTTACCTCCTTGCTTCTAAATAACACTGCTGTTATTTAGGGACAGTGCTGAGCTCACACAGCATATACTTTGTAACTGCCAATAACCAATTCTCAGTCTTAGATATTTTTTAATTTCCTCAGTGAAGATATTTTTCAATTTTCCTCACGATTGAACTCAACACAACTTCCACCACTGCTGTTCTCCTTAAATCAATAGTGTTTACAACTGACCTAAACAAGGCAGGATAATTACTCTGCCTTTTTGTACCACTTTTTGTTTTCCCTGAAGTTAACAATTGCCTCAGTTTTTTTCCCCCCTTGCACAGTTTTATTTTAAAATATCTATCACTGGGCCGCCTGGGTGGCTCAGTTGCTTAAGCATCTGACTCTTAATTTTGGCTCAGGTCATGATTCTTAGGATCATGAGATCAAGCCCTGCCTCAGGCTCCACTCTGGGCATGGAGCCTGCTTAAGATCCTCTCTCTCTCTCTGCCCCTTCCCCTTCCCCCTTGTGCTCATTCTCTCCCTCTCAAAAAATAAAAAATAATAAAATCCCCATCACTGATTTATCTGCAAGCTCTCTGTCAAAACTGGAAAACTTTTCTTGGATTATGGTCAAACTCATAGTTTATCAGCTCCAGTTTTTTTCTCTAGGGTCATCCTTCCTGGAGCTCTGTGTGTTAGTCAGCATTCTCCAGAGTAACAGAAGGAATAGGATAGAAAGAGAGAGATTTGTTTTAAGGAACTGGCTCACATGATTGTGGGAGCTGGCAAGTTCTAAATCGGTAGGGCAGGCTGGCAGGCAGGAAACCCAGGCAAGAGTTGATGTGGCAGCCTTGAGTCTGAAATCCACAGGGTAGGCCAGCAGGCTGGAAACTCAGGCAGGATTTCTATGTTGTCATCTTGAGGAAGAATTGCTTCTTCCTTTGGACACCTCAGCCTTTGCTTCTAGGCCTGACTAGATGAGACCCACCTACCTTAGAGAAAGTAATCTGCTTAATTTAAAGTCAAAGGATTAGGGACGCCTGGGTGGCTCAGTCAGTAAAGCGTCTGCCTTCAGCTCAGGACATGATCCCAGGGTCCTGGGATCAAGCCCCGCATTGGACTCCTTGCTCAGCAGGAAGCCTGCTTCTCCCTCTGCCTGCAGCTCCCCCTGCTTGTGTTCATGCACGCGCTCTCTCTTTGTCAAATAAATCAATCTTTAAAAAAAATAAAGTCAAAGGATTATAAGTGTTAATCGTATCTAAAATATACAGTCACAACAACATTTAGACTAGTGTTTGACCAAATTGAACACCATAGCCTGGCCAAGTTGACCCATGAAATTAACCATCCTTCTAAGTAATCTCTCTCTTACCATAGTTTATAGTTTACCATTAGTGTTCCCCTCCCACTCAATTTCATAGCCCCTCCCCTTTAAATATCAATCGTAATATTTAAATATTAGGAGAGTCAGTGGGCACCTCCTCCAGCCCCATCCAGCTGCCTTCTCATCTCCATTTCTTTCCCATGGTCCTAGGAGAGCAGAAGGGACAGTGCTGAGCTCACACAGCATATAATCTGTGGTAACTGCCAATAACCATGCATAGCCAGGAGAAAGAGAATTTATTTGTAGCTGCAGTCCTTCAGGAAGCATTAGTATAATTGACTGGGCCTGCCACAGCTGTCTGATCCTTTTTATCCCAATGCTTAGGCTTCAAACCTGAAAACCTCAACGTGAAGAAAGCACTAAAGGCAAACGTAGCTTTTCATATTGTTTCTTGGATGCAGACTTACAAGTATGCTAATGCATAGTACAATAATAGCTTTGATCATATGGCTTTGCCTGCTTAGAGATTTTTATTTTCTTTAAACTGCTTAATGATGGGGCCAAAATAATTGAGAAGTCTTAAGAAATACAGATTTTAAATTAATTTTTTCCAAATGACTGTGCACACCCGTGTATGTGAGTGGATGTGCGTCATGATGAGTCAATGTTTCTTTGGGAATCGAGGGTGAAAAATCTCAAAAACAAATGAAGGATGCAAAGCATGGCAGGTCCAGTAACCAAATGATGCATAAACTTTTCCCACCTACCCATCTGGTAGTGAAAATATTAGGAGGGAAGACATTTTACAAACCTTATGGAGCAAGGAAAGAAAGAGAACAATAATTGCCGAACAAAAAGAGTGATGAAAACAAGTTCCCCAAAGAAAAAGTACACATGATCTTAGCTAAAAGGCTGAGAAGCAATCCCCAAAGCAAAAATAAATCAAAACCAGAAGTGGAAGGGATAAGATGTCACTGACCTCATTGTGCTTAGATGGGAGACTTCCTGTAAAACAAGGCAGTTCCTGAGATTTCCACTGTTGAAAGGTTTTCTTTTAATTGGTGGGGTGGAGAGCTTCAAGAGTCAAGACTCTCAGACTCCCTTAGGATGTGCTAAATATTCCCATATTCGCAGAGGCCCCGGAACTGTCCTAACTGTCATACATTCCCTAAAAATGGAGGCGTGTGAATCGCATTTGTTCCAAATAGAGATAATCCCATTTGTTCCATAATAGAGAGGACACACCAAAATGTTCTATATCCATAAGTTTGAAACATGCTGGGTTAAGTATAATTATGTGAGTTTCTTTATGGCAGGCCTTCTCAGGACCTTTAATAGCATTGTGACTCTCTATTGGGAACATTTATTATGCAAGATTCCATAGATGTATTTGAGATATTTCATAGAGCTCTAATTAACATTTCCTTAACTAGTGCTCTGAGGAACACAGAACTAGATAATTACCACCAGGGTGTGTGTGTGTGGTTATAGGAGAGAAGGGCCAAGATCACCTGCTAGTTCTTGTGTAGCTTCTGATCAAAGGAGTAAAAGGAGACCCAACGGCCTGTTACCACCTCCTGGCTTTGAAATATGATCTCATAAATTCCCCTTTAGTTCTAAATTGCTAACAACTGTTTTAGAATCCAACATCCAAGCTAAAAGGGTACCTAGAGATCACTTCAACTAATCCTTCCATTTTACAGATGTGAAACAGGCCTATGAACAAGAATTAAGTTGCCCAAAGTCATGGGTACATTAAATTGCAGTTTGGCTGGAGCCAGGTTTCCTGACTTCCTGTCCACTGATCTTTCTCCTGCTCTCTGGTGCCTCTCCATATGGCTGAATCCACAGACTAGCAATGGGCTGTCATTGCACAATTCTGACAAATCTGCTTATTATCAAAAATGAGATCTAAGCCAGCTGATGGCCCATACGATCTCTAACAAACCTCAGTGTGATAAAATAATTCAGAGAGTCACAGTCATTGGCATTTGAAGCAGCAGGATTTGACCTGTGGTTTCAACACCAGATTCTTCATTTATCTCTGAGGCCATAGCATCATGATGTCTTCCTTGAAAACTGAATTTTAAGTCATGTGGATGTCATGGCCCATCTCTCCTTATAAAGTTTTTTTTTTTTTTTAAGATTTTATTTATTTATTTGACAGAGAGAGAAAGAGAGAGCACAAGCAGGGGGAGAGGCAAAGGGAGAGGGAGAAGCAGATTCCTGGCTGAGCAGGGAGCCCGATGCAATGCGGGGCTCCATCCCAGGACCCTGGGATCATGACCTGAGCCGAAGGCAGACACCTAACCAACAGAGCCACCCAGGCGCCCCAACCGCAGACACTTCTAACTCTAATAACTGCCTGGGTTCATACTTCAACTCTACCACATACCGACCACGTGACCTCTCCTTATAAAGTTTTAAAATAGGGTTTCGAGTGTGGAGCCCAACGTGGGACTTGAACTCACCACCCTGAGATCAAGACCTGAGCTGAAATCAAGAGTCAGATGTTCAACTGCTGAGCCACCCAGGCGCCCCAAGAGTTCTTTTTTTTTAAGCTTGTTCATTTATGTATTTATTTATTTTTAGTAATCTCTCCATCCAACATGGGGCAACCCTGAGATCAAGAGTCAAATGTTCCTTGAACTGAGCCAGCCAGGTGCCCCTCCTTCCAGAGTTCTTTATGCAGATATGGATAGAGAGTCATTCTTCTCCCTTATTTACACAAATGGCATGATCTCTTTATCAGGCAAGTCTCTTCCCATTCAAGCCTTAGTTTCCCCATTTATAAAGAAAGGATATTATACCAACTCTCTCCCCCCACCCTCTGACATTCTCACATGCTGGCCATGAATTAAGCCCCCTGCTTCTCACTCGCCCCCTCTTGACAATATTTGGCCTTTTGGAAAGTCACACTTGCGTGGCTGGTTTTGTCAGTTGACCTCAAATTTAGAACACTTGGGGTGTGGTTTATAGACTCTGGTATTTCATGCTTTAAGAAAATCCAGGACACAAATGTCAACATTTCCAAAGCAAATGAGGGAGCGGCTGTTTGTATTACAAATGAACCTTGCAAAATGATTCACCAAAGGCATCTTTTATATATTTACATGTATTTTATTAATTAAATAAATAATACTTTTACTTGGTACAAAATACAAAAGAGTGCACAATGAAAATGCCCCACCTTCATCCCTGGTCACCAAGCTCTCCTCCCCATGGGTTACCTCTGTTGTCCGTTTCTTGTGTATCTTTCCATAGTTTTTGCGTATGCAAACATATCCACATATATCCTTTTTTGAAAACAGCATTCTAAACACACTGTTTTGCACCTTGTACTTTTTCACTGAAAGAGACATCTTGGAAATCCTCTCCTATCAGGACAAATAAAACTGCCTCATTTTTTAAGGGTTATTAGAATGTTCCAATGACCGATACAGCAAAATGAATTAATCTAAAAGGGGTTCTTTTCAATAGTGAACTCTATTATTCCACTGACAATCTGATTTCATCCCTGAAGCCCTATTTTCAGTTGCACTGTATCGTAGGAACAGAATTCCCTCAGGGCGGTTCCTTTTGTGCAGGAAGTACATTCAGGGCAGGCATCAAGGCCTATGGGCCAACTTATGCCAAACAGAAACTCACAAGTGTTTTCACCTCCTAACTCCTAAGGTTGAATCTCAGATTGTTTCAAGACCTTAAAGCTTAATCTTCCTAATTTTTAGGATAAGATTTTCCTGGGGTGCCTGGGTGGCTCAGTCGGTTAAGCATCTGTCTTCCACTCAGGTCACGATGCCAGGGTGAAGAATGCGTGGAGCCTGACAGTGGGGCGGCAGGGGTGGGGTGGGGTCTCAGGACCCCAAGACCGTGACCTAAGCCAAAGCCAAAGGCAAACACTTAACCAACTGAGCCATTCAGGCCCCCAAATATTTTTTTTTTAATGTGTGACCATGAGAATGATTGAGGAGCCCTGATGAGCACAAGAGGAAACACTGTCCTTAGTACAGTTTGGCACATGGTGTGTTCTGGTGAATCCGATTGATTGAGTACTTGGTTTAATAATATAATCAGGCACTGGGGACTCAATAAAGAGTGGGCATTATGATTATTATATATCTTCTCACTTTTGTGCCCCAACCCTAAGAAAGAAGACATGACACCCGCAGATATTTTATAATCCTGATCCTTGTTGACCTCTTATTTCACTTACTTAAAATATTTACTTCCCTTAGTTCTGTGATATGACATTCTTCTGCTTTCCTTCCTACCTCTGCATCTCCTCTGCTGATTCTTCTTCCTCTTCTGGGCCTTTACACGTTGGAGCTCTTCCAAGTTGGGCTCTTTCTCCTCTTCTCTCTCCCTGAGCCATGTCAATGACTCCTGGGCAAACTGTGTTCTGAGGAACTCCAAATTGGTGTTTTCAGCTCATACCCCTTCTCTAAGCTCCAGACCCATGAATCTGACTGCCTCTCTGTCAGCCCTTCTTGAATTGACCGAGGTGAAGCGTCTGCCACCTAGAGGAATGAGAGCTCAAAATAGGAATAAAAGTACTAAAATAGAAGGGTTTTTGTGTGCATCTAAAATTTGTACCCACTCGACTAGCTATGTCACATCTTTTCCACCTTCTTCAATTCTTTGATTTTACCAACCTTCCCACCCAGCAACCCATCCCAATGAGCAGATCCTATCAATTCCCACTCCACAGAGAACATTAGAGAGCTCCCTCACCTTTTGCCATCAAATCTTCAGATACCTACCTCTCAACCATTTCTCTTCCTACTAAGGCCAATTTCCTACGGGGGCTTTGGCTTATGTCGCTTCTAGTTCCTCAGGGGTCCTTTACTACTGTGTCCACCCCCCATCCCTGCTCTCCTACCTGCTCTTCTTGCTGCTTCCTAGGAATGTTTATGCATATTCAAAGACTCCCCAACTTAAAAGCCTCTTCCTTTGACCCCATATCTGGTTCCCACCTACTGCCTTTTACTATGCCTTTCGCAGCCGAATTTCATGAAAGAGTTGTCTCTGTTTACCATCTTTAGTTCTACACCTCCCACATGTCTCAGCCTCCTGCAATTTTGCTTTTTATCCCCCGCCATCTGCTGAGACTATCCTTGACAAAGTCAACATCAACGTCTTCTGTATTCTTTAAATCCAGTGGTCTTCACATTGCCTGACCTCTCTGCAGGGTTCACCACTACCGACCAGTCCCTTCTCCTTGTTTTGTTGCTCTTTTCCTTTTGACATTTCACAAATGGTTCTGGGTGGCTCACCAAGTCAATGCCAGCCCAGAGACTATATTTGCTTTCTACCTTCACAAACACCTTGTTATCTCTAACTCACCCTTCAGGTCTCAGCCCAAGGCACCCTTCCCTTTTTCCCCCAGACCTGTCTGCACGGTCTCCCGTGTTTTGCCTGAGTAGCAATTATCACAGATTGCAATTAGATATGTTAGGGTCATTCTACACCCCCAGCTTTTCCCCTGAGCTGTATCTAATATCCAGGGACTGCTGTGGTGGCAAGACACAGGGGAGGGGCCTTTCTGCTCCTGCATATCACCCATTGTGCTATCCAGCCAAAATGTACCAAGAGTTCGCAGTCCTCATGAATACTAGTTTAAAAGGATCTGAATGCCCTCCTTCATGCTCCTTACACATTGAAATTGTTTTTCCTATGTTCTTCCAGACTTTGTCCAAAGTGATCACTGGATATGATTAAAGCAGCCGTCCCTGAGAGTGGCCTGATGGTGGCCACACAGCCTCCTTGTCTGAAATTTTGCCTCCCAACAACCACTGAAGCCACTAAAACTGTTATTGGGTCATTCCCCTCATCCCTGTCCCTAACTCCCACGCCAGAAGGCCTGGTCCAGTTGTGAGGAACACAGCACGGGGCCTGGAATATACATTCTTCTGAGTTCTCCACTCATCATCTCCTCAGTCAGGGGACTCTGATCTCCCCTAGAGGTCAAACCTTGAGTCTTGTCTTTTCACAAGTCTGTTCTGTTTCCCACAGGGTCCTGGTCCAAAGCCCCAGGAAAAGACTCCTCTTTCAGTTGGGTCCACCCTGCCCTGAATTGAGAAAACAAAGATTTAGTTTACCAAATGGGCAAAGAGGCCATGGAGAAAAGAAAATCCTGGGGACAAAAGCTATCACTTGATATATTCCAAAGGAACCACCTGACACAGTACTGTGGATATTGAGAATCTAGAGAAATACGGTTTTGGAGATGATAGATGAATCCAGAACGGCCTGATGTCTTTAGTCGATAAACAGATATGGCAGAAGAAAAAAAATCATTTTGCCAGAGAGTAGAAAAAGAAGGGCCGTTCATCTTCAGCATTACACAGAGAAATTTCTGGAGGAAAATGTGAAGATTTTGTGATTGTTGAATTGCAGAGGGTATGAGTCATTTGTAAATATTAAAGAAAATAAAACATGTACTTGTGCCTAAATGTAGCTAGTAAGAAAATTATAATCACCCACATATTTCCCCTTAATTATCTAATTAATCTAGTTACCTCCTACCATCTCTTGACCTTTCTCTTCCCATATATCCCCATTTATTGTGTATTACCTAAATGAAACAGCATGATCACCCCAAACAAAAAACCCACAGATAACCAAGAGAAGCCACATGTTTGAGAAAGAGTCCCATTACACATTATATTTTCATGTAATTCTGTATTAACACAGCTTTTTTTTTAGAATCTCAAACCCTGGAAGATCCAAGTCAAAGGCAAAGTGACCTCATGCTTTCCTTCAAATACTGCTGGTTCTCCATGGGACAGGAAGCCAACTCCAGAAGCCTGCTGCTTTGTGATAATCCTTCAGGACACAGCAGAACAACAAGCACAAAGTATCTGCCTGAGGGTGGCTAAAACTTGACACAGGCCAGGATGGGGTTTATCCAGCTGCCTTCTCTCTCAACACCAAAATACACCTTGAAATCTGCCTCTCTTTGGCTGATGGAGAAAGACTTAAAATGGTTAAATATCTTTTCTTCTTGTTGACATCCACACAGTGGAAATCTGGCCTTTGGGGGCCCCTGCAGAGGACTTTCTCCCATGATACTCTATCTGCCTTTGTTTTTAGATGCTCTGTTTTCTTATTCTTATTTAGACTTCTCTTTGGAGAAACCAGAATAATTGGACTCCAGGGAGAGCTAAGTTGCAGAACTGAGGCTTAAATGAACTGACAAACTAATCTCCACATCATGTTTTTAATTTCAAAACCCTGTTTAGAAACTGGCTTCTAATTGAAGTATTCTGTTTTTTTCATCATCATCATTATTATATTATTGTTAACAATCACTTATTGCATACCTACTCAATAAACACTGTGCTAGGCCCTCCAGCGGATCCCCTGGCATCCATAAGAAGTAAGCATTGTTAACCCTATTTCAGAGATCTGAACACTGAGTGTCAGAAAGAAAGGGCCAGTGTGGGGCAGACAGAGGCAAATTAAACAGGAAGCTAATGAAACTAAGGAAACTGAAGGCATCCTCTCTTCCATGGGCCTCTTTCCAGACCCTGCATCTAATTCTGTATCCATAAGCTTTATTCTTCTCCTTAAAAGGAGCTTTCAGTATTGTATAAACTTCAGTCCCCACCAAATCTGGATCTGTCCCTGCTGCGGAGCCAGTTTGAACCCAGAATTATCGACTTTTAAGTCTATGCTCTTCACACAGAACTCTTATTCATCATGAAATGCAAAAGTCAGAAAATAGGCTCCCTAAATCTGCATCACCTGGAATACACCAATACCTTTAACAGAGCACTCTGTCCAAATGCCACATGAATCACTTGTTTGGAGAATCAGAGACATGTATCAGCAGATACTCATTTCTCACCATGTGTCTGGTGGGATGAGAGGCATGTGAGAGAGTGGTTCAAAGGACAGGCTTTGGGGCTGACTCCCTGGGTTAGAATTCTGGTTCTCCCACTTTATCCTTACCTATGTGTACTTAAGCAAGTTACTTACCTCTCTGTGTCAGAATTTCCTCTTCTGAAAAATAGGTACAAAAATAGTTCCTTCCGCATAGGAATTCATGCGTGTCTACGTGTAGTAAATGAGTTAAAAGGGTTTTGTTTTGTTTTGTCTTTCTTAAGATTTTATTTATTTATTTGACAGAGAGAGACACAGCGAGAGAGGGAACACAAGCAGGGGAAGTGGGAGAGGGAGAAGCAGGCGTCCTGCTGAGCAGGGAGCCCGATGCGGGGCTCCATCCCAGGACCCTGGGATCATGACCTGAGCTGAAGGCAGATGCTTAACCGACTGAGCCCTTAGCAGCTTCTTTTCCTTTCAGCCTGACATTGACTTTCAGAAAGAAAAGGCCAAGTGTCTTGCAAAACATTCCACTTTCTGATTTCTCTGTTTACTTCCTTGTGCCAGTGTTTATCTTGCACCTTGAATTTACTGTAAATTAAAAGTTTTATCTAGGGGTGCCTGGATGGCTCAGTCGATAGAGCATGTGACTCTTGATCTCAGGGTCATTGAGGTTAAGCCCCATGTTGGGCATAGAGCTTACTTTATTTTTTTTTTAATTTTTATTATTTTTTATTTTTTATTTTTTATTTGACAGAGAGAGACACAGCGAGAGAGTGAACACAAGCAGGGAGAGTGGGAGAGGGAGAAGCAGGCTTCCCGCGGAGCAGGGAGCCCGATGTGGGGCTCATTCCCAGAACCCTGGGATCATGACCTGAGCAGAAGATGGACGCTTAACGACTGAGCCACCCAGGCGCCCCTAGAGTTTACTTTTAAAAAAAAGAAAAAAAGTTGTATCTAAATGTGTAAGAGACTCAATTTTTTAAATTAAATTTAATTTTTATTGTTATGTTAATCACCATACATTACATCATTAGTTTTTGATGTAGTGTTCCATGATTCATTGTTTGCATATAACACCCAGTGCTCCATGCAGAACGTGCCCTCTTTAATACCCATCACCAGGCTAACCCATTCCCCCACCCCACCCCCCCTCTAGAACCCTCAGTTTGTTTTTCAGAGTCCATAGTCTCTCATGGTTTGTCTTGTAAAAGACTCAATTTAAACATTTTGGCTAGACTACACTTTAAGTAGTGTTGTATATTCATACCACATCATCAGAAGATACCTAATATCTAGACCCGCTACTTAGGCTAAAATTCACCAGTCTCGGGGGAATGACAGTCTGATTCTCCCACGATATGATTACATCTACTCTACCTCCAATCTGAGACTAAAAATGAACCAATATGATATTAACTGACACTATTTGTGCATCCAATGCTCTATCAACCATTTAATTTTTTTTTAAGATTTTATTTACTTATTTGACAGAGAGAGAGAGCGCGCGGGAGAGAGCACAAGCAGGGGGAGCAGCAGAGAGGGAGAAGCAGGCTCCCAGCTAAGCAGGGAGCCCAACTGCTCAGGACGGGAGCGGAAGGCAGATGCTTAACCCACTGACCCACCCAGGCATCCCTCAACCATTCAATTTTTAACAGCTTTATTTAGGTATAATTGACATGCAATAAAAGGCACATTTTTAAAGGGTACTGTGTTGATTTTCTATTGCTGCTGTGACAAATTATCACAAACAAAATGTATTTTCTAACATGGGCCTCATTGGGTTTAAATCAAGGTCTCAGCAGGACTGCACTCCTATGTAGAAGCTTGAGCCGAGAATCCATTTCCCTGCCTTTTCCAGCTCCTAAAGGCTGCCCACATTCGTTGGCAGGTGGTCCCCTTTATTCATCTGAAAAGCCAGTAACTCCATCTCTTTGACAATTCTTCATAGTCCTCTCTCTCTTCCACTTTTGAGGAACTTTTTGATTATATACGGCCTACCCAGGTAATCCAGGATAATCTCCCTATGTCAAGGTCATCTGATTGGTAAACTTAATTCCATCTCCTATCTTAATTCTGTTTTGCCATGTAACATACACATTCATAGGTTCTAGGGATTAGGATGCAGACATCTTTGGGGGACCATTATTCTGCCTACCATGACCTGCTCTGTGATCCCCAAAGATTTATGTCCATCTCATATGCCAAATATATTTACCTCATTCCAAGACCCCCAAAATCTCAACCCATTGTGGCATGAACTCGAAGTCTAAAATCTCATCATTGAAATCATCTAAATTATATATGTGACATTCTGGATATAGACCATCCTGGGGTAAAATTCCTCTCCATCTGTGGACCTGTGAAACTAGAAAGTTTTCTGCTCCCAAAAGACAATGGTGGGACTGGCATAGGATAACAGTTATAGACATTCCTATTCTAGAAGGAAAAAAGGAATCACTGGTCCCAAGAAATTCCAAAATTCAGTCAGGTAAACTCTCATCAGGTTTCAAGGCTTTGGGAATAATCCATGACCCTTAGCTCTGTTTTCAGGGTTTGAGGCTTCATCCTGAGTCATTCTCCCTTTTTCATGAAAGGATTATATGTTCAAAGCTGAATAGTTTTATCAGCCTGCTTCCTGTCTGTAGAATTTTGGGTGTCCGGCAGCCTTCTTTCATTTTATCTTCTCTGTCCCTTTCAGTCCAAGCTGTTCTACTGAGTATAAACTTCTCAAGAGCCTTGTGGGTCTCCTGTGAATGGTGTGGGGATTCATTCCAGTAGACAAGAGCTCTTTCCAGTTATCTTTTCCAGATAATCCCATCTCTGTTTTTTTTTTTTTTCTTTTATTAAGATGGCTGAGGGGATCTATGAGTCATACCCTTAATCTCTTCAAAGAATTTTTTGGGGCTATTACAAAGAAATCCGTGCAAACATTCATGTGTAAGTCTTTGTGTGGACATACACTTCCATTTCTCTTGGGTAAATACGTAGGAGTGGAATGGCTGAGTCATATGATGGCTATTTGTTTAACTTTTTAAAAAATTGCCAAACTGTTTTCCAAAGTGTTTGTACATTTCACATTCCACCCAGCACTGCATGAGAGTTCCAATTCCTCCATATCCTTGCTAACATTTAGTATGGTCAGGGTTCTTAATTTTAACACCAGTTGACAATTCTTGCATTAATTTTATTAGAGCTTGCAAAATGCTGATTTTATATTTCTTTTTTTTGAAGATTTTATTTGAGAGAAAGAAAATGAGTGGGGGAGAAGGGGTATGAAGAAAGAGGAGCAGACTCCCCGAGGAGCAAAGAGCCCAGGGAGCCCGACTCGGGGCTGGATCCCAGGATCCTGGTATCATGACCTGAGCCGAAGGCAGACGCTTAACAGACTGAACCACCCAGGCACCACAGGTTTTATATTTCCTTTTTTTTTTTTAAGATTTTATTTATTTATTTGAGAGAGAAAGAAAGAGCATGTGCGCATGCGCATGAATGGGGGGGCGCAAAGGGAGAGGGAGAAGCAGTCTACCCATGGAGCAGGGAGCCTGATGCAGGATTCCATCCCAGGATGACCTGAGCCAAAGGCAGATGCTTAACCTTAACCGACTGAGCCACCCAGGCACTCCTGGTTTTATATTACTAACATTACTTCTATATTGATTAGCTGGTATTCTCAGTAAAATAGAGCTTTCTCTCATCAACTGAGGTTACAGTTACCCTAAATATAGTTCCCACCAGAACTGAGCTTAAATGTTTAAACTTTCCCTTTGGTTGCCAATTTTCAAAACAAAGAGTTGTTTGAATCCTCACATGCCTTTTTGATTCAGGTCAGTCATTCTTCTTTTCCTGTTTTGTAAAAGGAAAGATAGGATAGTGAGACTCAAAAGAGCTTGAGACTGAAAAGTTGCTCAAGGTCTCAGTCTCAGCCGACAATCAAGAATCCTGATATGAGTTTTCTTCTAGAATTAAAGGTCTCGGTTGCTAAGGTACTTTGAAGACTTGTCACAGTATGCCCGTACTGGGTGCCTGCTTCCTAGCAACGTGGTCAGAGTCTATTGAGAAACATTTCATCTCCCCACCATTAACTCCCTCATTTGCAGCAGGGTCATGGCCAAGTGTCTCACAGGCTGTTGTGCTGCGCTTCTCAGCACCTGCTTGTGTGGCACAGAAGCTGAACACTGTGGCCCAACAGGCCTGGAATACATCCCTTTGCCATTAGATCCCCCTTCACTGACTTCTGTCTGAGCAGACTGCTTTTCTTTAGGAAATTAGAATTAATTAGGGCTGACCTCCTGGGCTGTTTTCCAAGCAAGGATGAGGCAGAAAGTAGCGAGAAGCAGAAAAGCCAGGAACCTGAAAGCAGGTTTATTTTTATTTTTATTTTTTTTAAAGATTTTATTTATTTATTTGAGAGAGAGAATGAGAGAGAGCACATGAGAAGGGGGAGGGTCAGAGGAAGAAGCAGACTCCCTGCTGAGCAGGGAGTCCGATGCGGGACTCGATCCTGGGACTCCAGGATCATGACCTGAGCCGAAGGCAGTCGCTTAACCAACTGAGCCACCCAGGCGCCCTGAAAGCAGGTTTAGACACGAAGTTAAGGGGGTAGACAGGACTGATTTTCAGCTGGAAGGCTCTAGAACAGAGGTAACAGCTGTTAAAATATTCAAATACTGGGGCGCCTGGGTGGCTCAGTTGGTTAAGCGTCTGACTCTTGATTTCGGCTCAGGTCATGATGTCAGGGTTGAGGGATCTAGCCCTGGAGTTGGGCTCCATGCTGAGTGTGGGGCCTGCTTAAGATTCTCTCTCTCCCTCTGCTCCTCCCACCCCTGCTCTCTCTTCATTTGCATGTTCTCTCTCTTAAAAAAAAATTCAAGAGGGGGAAGGATGGGGGAAAAAATTCAAATACTTGTGTTTGTTGGTAAACAGCTGCTACTCTGAGAACCCCCATCCCTATCCCAGTGCCTATCTCCCACCCACCTTGAGCCCTAGTCTCTTCTCTTGCCACCCTCTCATGACTGTTTTGATTAGCTGGGGTCTAGGCTGAACCAGGGTTAAATATTTTGAATAACTCCCCTGGGTGTGGACACAAACTGGATTGGAATTCTAACTGGTGTGACCTGGCACCTACATTCTAACTTGAACATGAACATGGTGTTGTCAACCACTGTTGAGATGTGCCCACCCTTGGGTCATATACTTGTGGGTACTGGGTTGTGTTGTCCCATGTATTTTTTACTGTTGGGATCAAAAGTTTGAAAAACCCTGGCTAGGGCATTCCAGGCAAAGGGGACCAAATACAGAGGTATGCAGCTTGTTTCTGGAAAGGAAAGACAAGATGACTAGGAAGTAGGCAGGATAAGCATCTGACTTCGGCTCAGGTCATGATCCCAGGGTCCTGGGATGGAGCCCCAGGCTCCCTGTTCAGCGGGGAGTCTGCTTCTCCCTCTTCCTCTGCCCCTCCCCCACCCCCAATCGTGCACGCGCGCGCTCTCTTTTTCTCTCTCTCTCTCAAATAAATAAATAAAATCTTAAAAAAATAAAAAAGGTAGCCTGGAAGCAGTGAGACTCAAATGTGGGGCATAGAATGGAAAGAGTGAATTGGGGGTCTGAAGAATGTTGGGGACATAATGGCATGTGTAATATTTGGATGTATGGGGTTTTGTAATTTAATTTAATTTTTAAGTAAACTATGCCCAATGTGGGGCTCAAACCCAAGACCCCGAGATCAAGGGTCACACGCTCCACTGGCTGAGCCAGCCAGGCACCGCTGGATGTATGTTTTAAGCACGAAGGAATAAACACCCCACCAAAGATAAAGCAAAGAGCTTAGGTCCTGAAACTAGACAAGCTCCCTCCTGGAGAGAGACATACAGGGAGCCAGGAGACCGTAGAGGCCACTTTTAGTGAACAAATTTGAGCACTGGAAACCTGAATAAGGTAAAAGGGCCCATAGTGCCCTTTTATGAAGGCAAATAGGCTCATTAGGTGACCCACCTCAAGTCAGCCATAGGCCCTAACTGACCAGTTACAACCAGGCACAGTTCCTGAGATTACCAAAAAAGGGAAAATTCCATTTGTCCCCATACTCCCTCAATCCATCCTATAACTATATCCCACCACCACCACTTCAGAGCAGGCAGTCTCTCCTTTGCTGTCCTGCACGCTGCTCCCTTGCGGAGTATTCCATAAAATTCTCTCTTTTGTTCTGCCTTGGGTGAATTCTTTCACTACATAGGCGGCTGCCGCTGGCCCCACCCAGGTTTGACGCCCCACATTTGGTGGCCCCTCATCTGACTGGAGTGCCCCACAGAGACCGAGAGGAAACCATGAGGGTTCCCTGCATTAGTGGGCACTGAGGAGAAGCCAGATAGTTGGGAACTTATAAAACTGAGAAGGAAAAGACAGAGATGCAGGAGGAAGGGAATCAATCTGTGATGGGTTAGGTAGAATAAGAATTCCAGATACCTAGAGGGCTCAGAAGCAGAGTGGGTCTGTGGCTAGTATCCTGACTCAGGGGTCAGACCCAGCTCTGGTAATTCTGAGCTCTGGGACCTTGGGTAAGTAATATAATTTTTTGTGCCTTAGTTTTTTCATCCATAAAATGGAGAGAATGAGAACATCTGCTTCAGCGAATTTCAAGGATTAAATGAGAGTGGGAGTGGCGCCTGGCTGGCTCAGTCGGTGAAACATGCGACTCGATCTCTGGGTTGTGAGTTTGAGCCCCATGTTGGTGTACAGGTTAGTTAAAAATAAAATCTTTTTTTTTTTTTTTTTTAAGATTTATTTCAGCGCGCCTGGGTGGCTCAGTCAGTTAAGCGTCTGCCTTGGGCTCAGGTCATGATCCCAGGGTCCTGGGATCAAGCCCAGTCTGGCTCCCTGTTCAAAGGGGAGCCTGCTTCTCCCTCTGCCCCTCCTCCTGCTCATGTGTGGGCGTGTGCGCTCTCTCTCTCTCTGTCTCTCAAATAAATAAATAAAATCTTTAAAAAAAGATTTATTTATTTGAAAGAGAGGTGGGGGATGGGCACAGGGAGAGAGAGAATCCCAAGCAGTCTCCCCACTGAGCATGGAGCCCAACGTGGTGTTTGATCTTACAACCCCGAGATCACAACCTAAGCAAAAACCAAGAGTCAGGTACCCAACCGACTGAGCCACCCAGGTGCCCCCAAAATAAAATCTTAAAAAAAAAAATGAATGGGAGAAAGAGGAGAGAGAGACTCTCTAAACCCAGTTTAAAAAGCTGTTTAAGTGCTACATGTAAGCATAGCTAAATTCTGACAACAGTTATGGTACCAGCTACCCAAAATTTTTTGCACTTTCTAGGCTTGTGAGTTTCCTTGGCTATAAACTAGAGATTGGTGTGTAGGCCCTAGAAACTCAGAAAAGAAGGGAAAAAAGAGACAGCCATGGGGGAGCTGAAAAAAAGACAAATCTCTTTCCAAGCACAGAATTAAGCACACATTAGAACTTGTGACATCTCGATACCTCTGTTGGCCCTTTTCCAGTTCCTTCTTGTAGTTGCTTTTGAGCAAACTCGTTTCCCTGTATTTGTGATTTCCACAGCACCAACCAGGATCCATGAAATAAAGATTTCTCATCCCCTAGCTGCATAAGCAACCCTTTTACTCAGGCCTGGATCCTTTTCCAGACCTCTTTGTGGGTCTGAGAACCAAATAAGGCAATACACTGAGGCAGGCATTGACGTTCACCCGGAGGGTGTGGGGGTAGAGGGTGGAGCTTAAGTCAGAAAAGGAGGCTCTGGAGCTGAGCTGCCAGAGGGGGCTGGCACAGCAAAGAAGGACATGTGTTCATGTAACATGTTGTTCCTTGGACCTGAAACAAACAAAAGCACACACCCAGAGAGTCAAAGGCAGCTTTTCCAAATGGCCACAATTTCTGAGCATTGCTACGTTGCACTCCTCAAATGATCATCATGCTCTGGAGCCAAACCTGGGGTTTGAATCCCACCTCCATCCCTGACAAGCTGTGTGACCTCAGGCAAGTTACTTAACCCTTCTGTATCCCAGTTTCCCCTGGTTTCAAGTGTACAATTACATTTTATAAATCAAATAAATCCCCAGAGAAAACTAAGGTGAAAGATAAGTGCGTGTGGTGGGTTGAGGGTGGGGAGTTGCTACCCGTAGAGAAAGGTATTTGGTGGGTAGGCACTGTCGGGAAAATGGAACTACTCAAATTAGCTCTCAGCTTACTCCCACACTTCCATGGTCATGGGACACTCCGGGCTTGGAGAAATCGGATCCTTAACTGATGACGGTTGGAAACTGGGAACCAACTTAAAATGAAAGTTTGGAAGGCCTGAAACTCAGGGTTTCCCAAACTTTTTGATTCTGTGACACACTTTGAGAGGACTTCACCTTCCCCAGACACAACGTGGTGAATGAGAGAGAGGAAGTATAACTTGAACAGAACTATCAACTCTAACTTGGAATGAGCAGCCCTCGCTTGCTCTCTGGCCCTGCTCCTTAAACTTTAAAATAAAAGCAAACAAAAACTCATGAAGCAAGCCACAGGTTTTTGCCTGGAGAATAAAGCTTCAGCTAGGTATACTTGTAATTTCAATTCTAAACTACGTGGCAAGCAGCTGGAAGCTATCGAGGCCTGCTTGGTGAGGCTGGAAAGAGACAAGGAGCAAAAGGTGCTATTGTTAGGGGGTCCCTATCTTACAGTCTGTCTTTGCTCTAAGGCCAAGCCTGAAAGGACTGATCACTGCAGAGCCTCTGGGCAAGTGTGGGCAGGGCTGGGAATGAGAGCTTTCATACTCACTTCTGATGAATATTTATTGTCTTCTGTGTGTTAGGCTGGCCTCGGTCCCAAGGCAGGCAGGGCTCTTGTGGCTGGCAGGGAAGGGGTTTAAGAAGAAGCTGGGAGCTCACTTGTCTCCTCTGAATGACTGCATGTAAATGTGCTATAATCCAAAGATTTCTCTTTTTAAAGATTTATTTGAAAGAGAGAGAGAGAGAGTGCACAAGCATGAGTTGGGTGAGGGTAGAGGGACAAGCAGGCTTCCTGCTGAGTGGGAAGCCCAACTCGGGGCTCGATCCCAGGACCCTGAAATCATGACCTGAGTCAAAGGCAGACACTTAACGACTGAGCCACCCAGGCGCCCCTAAATGTGCCATAATCTATAAAATGCTACACTATTATGACAGCAGCAGCAGGATAATTATTTCTTCTCTCTTTTTCTTCCCACTCTCCTCTTTCTGCTTCGCTCCTTTTTTTTTCTTTATTATGGAAAATTTCAAACATATAACAAAAGTAGACAGGAGAGTATAGTATAATAAGAGTACCCATTACCCAGCTTCAGCCAGCCACTCTCAGCTTGCTTTATCTGTGCCCCCGTCCACTTCCTCCAACCCCATATTATTTTGAAGCAAATCTAGAACTCGTATCATTTCATGTGTATCGCAGCACATATCTTTAAAAGATAGGGACTTTAGGGGCGCCTGGGTGGCTCAGTCGTTAAGCGTCTGCCTTCAGCTCAGGTCATGGTCCCAGGGTCCTGGGATCGAGCCCCGCATCGGGCTCCCTGCTCCACGGGGAGCCTGCTTCCCCTCCTCCCATTCCCCCTACTTGTGTTCCCTCTCTCGCTGTGTCTCTCTCTGTCAAATAAATAAATAAAATCTTAAAAAAAAAAAAGGTAGAGACTTTAAAAATCATAAGCATAGGGGCGCCTGGGTGGCTCAGTTGGTCAAGCGTCTGCCTTCGGCTCAGGTCATGATCCCAGGGTCCTGGGATGGAGCCCGGAGTCGGGCTCTTTGCTCAGCGGGAAGCCTGTGTCTCCCTCTCCCTCTGCCTGCCGCTCTGCCTGCTTGTGCTCTCTGTCAAATAAATAAATAAAATCTTTAAAAAAAACATAGTATTGTTATAATTCTTTTAAGATTAATTGTAATTCCTTAATGTCATCAAATATTTAGTCAGAGTTCAGATCCCACATGCGGGTCCAGAGTCAACACTCTGATGTATCATATCTATAGATTTGATTTATTTGATTAAATTTTTTTTAGGGGCGCCTGGGTGGCTCAGTCGTTAAGCGTCTGCCTTCGGCTCAGGTCATGATCCCAGGGTTCTGGGATCGAGTCCCGCATCGGACTCCCTGCTCGGCGGGGAGTCTGCTTCTCCCTCTCCCACTCCCCCTGCTTGTGTTTCCTCTCTCGCTGTTTCTCTCTCTGTGTCAAATAAATAAAATCTTAAAAAATAAAATAAAATAAAAAATAATTTTTCTTTTTTTAATTTCGTATAGATTTGATTTATTAAATGTCCTAGCTTGCGCTGCTCTAACAAAGTACCACAGCCTGGGTGGCTTATAGACAACATAAATTTATTTCTCACAGTTCTGGAGGCTGGAAGTCCAAGATCAGGGTGCCAGCCAGCATGGTCTGGTTCTGGTGAGTGCCCTCTTCGGGTTCACCAGGTGTCTACATGTCTCTATGTGTGCCTGCTTCTCTATGTGTCTTCACATGGTTGAAAGAGGGCTAGATGGTACTCTATCCTCTTCTTATAAGGGTACTGATCCCATTCATGAGGACTCCATGCTCATGACCTAATTACCTCCTAAAGGCCCGCCTCTAAATATGATCACATTGGGATTAGCATTTCAACATATGAATTTGGTGGTGGGTGGGGGGAACACAAATATTCAGTCTATATTTATAAGAGTTGCTTAGAGGTTTAGAATACTCCAAAATATTTTCATCATCCCGAAAGGAAACATGGCACCCATTGAGAATCTGCTCCCCGGGGCTCCTGCGTGGCTCAGTCGGTGAAGCATCTGCCTTCAGCTCAGATCATGATCCTGGGGTCCTGGGATAGGGCCCCAGGCCAGGCTCCCTGCTCCGCAAGGGAGTCTGCTTCTCCCTCCCCCTCTGCCCCTCCCCCGCTAGTGCACGCAAGCTCCCGCTCTCTCTCTCTCACTCTCCTTCCCAAATAAAATCTTAAAAAAAAAATTTGCTCCCCACTCATCCCTGACAAATCCCAATCTGCATTCTAACTCTGTGAATTTACTCATTCTGAATATTTCATATCAGTGAGATCATACAATATGTGACCTTTTGTGCCTGGCTTCTTTCACTCAGCATATTTTCAAGGCTTATCATATTGTAGAATATACCGGTACTTTATCCCTTCTTGCAGCTGAATCATATTTCATGGTATGTATATACTAAGATTTGTTTATTCATTGATGGACATTGGGCTGTTCCTACCTGTTGGCAATTGTGAATACAGCCACTGTGAATATACATGTGCATGGACTTGTTTGAGGACCAGTCTTCATTCTTTCAGGTCTATACCTAGAAGTGGAATTACTATGTCATAAGGTAATTCTACGTTCAACTTTGCGAAGAATGGCAAAACTTTTCCATAGCAGCTGTACTATTTTACATTCCCACCAGCTGTGTAGGAGGGTTCTAATTTCTCCATACCTCCACCACTATTTGTTATTTTCCTTTCAAACATTATGATAGCCATCCAAATGGGTGTGAAGCTATACCTCACTGTGATTTTGATTTGCATTATCCTAATGACTAATGAGGTTGAGCATCTTTTCATATGCTATTGGACATTTTAAAATTTTTATTATTTTTATTTTTTTTAAATACTGTATTTCATATTTGACAGAGAGAGAGCACACAAGCAGGGGGAGAGGCAGAGAGAGAAACAGGCTCCTGCTGAGCAGGGAGCCCAACATGGGGCTCGATCCCAGGACCCTGGGATCATGACTTGAGCCAACGGTAGACGCTTAACCGACTGAGCCACCCAGGCGCCCCTGCAAAATATTTTCTTCTGCTCTGTAGGCTATTATTCCATTTCCACTTGACCTGTTGCAACACCAACTGGTGTACTACAATTCAGTTTGATAATAGACACCCAGAGTTAGCATCAGAAACTGGAGGTTTGAGGGCATGTTTCCTGATAAGACTGCTTCCACTTCAGACACCAGCTTCAGCATCTGGAGGTCTCCAGGCCACCTGCACTCTTGAACATGTGGTTACAAATATAGGGGTTTCCATGACCCCCTAGGTTTGATAATTCACAAGAATGACTCACAGAATGCAAGAAACCACTATACTTGCAGTTCCATTTTTATTATAAAGAATGTAGGGGGCGCCTGGGTGGCTTAGTTGGTTAGGCGGCTGCCTTCGGCTCAGGTCATGATCCCAGGGTCTTGGGATCAAGCCCCGCATCGGGCTCCCTGCTCAGCGGAGAGCCTGCTTCTCCTTTTCCCTCTGCCTGCCGCTCTGCCTACTTGTGCTCTCTATCTCTCTGTCAAATAAATAAATAAAGAATATCTTTAAAAAAAAAAAGAATGTAGGTCATGGGGTGCCCTGCTGGCTTGGTCGGTAGACTCTTGATCTCAGGGTCCTGAATTCAAGCCCCACGTGGGGTGTGGAGAAGCCTTTTATTTTTTATTTTATTTTATTTATTTATTTATGTATTTTTAAAGATTTTATTTATTTGTCAGAGAGAGAATGCGCACAAGCAGAGGGAGGCAGAGGAAGAAGCAGACTCCCCGCTGAGCAGGTTGCCTGATGCGGGGCTCGATCCCAGGACCCTGGGATCATGACCTGAACCGAAGGCAGATGCTTAACCAACTAAGCCACCCAGGCGCCCTATTTATTTATTTTGTAAAGATTTTATTTGTTTATTTGAGAGAGAGAGACAAAGAAGAGTGACAGCACAAGCGGAAAGAGAGGGAGAAGCAGGCTCCCCGCTGAGCAGGGAGCCTGATGTGGGGCTTGGTCCCAGGACCCTGAGATCATGACTTGAGCCAAAGGCAGATGCTACCCAGGCACCCCTGAAGATGCCTTTAAAAAAAAAAAAAAAGATATAGATCAGGAAGAGCCAAATAGGGAGATGCATAGGGGAAGGACTGGGAGGGTCCCCAACACAGAGTTGTGTTCTCTCTTCATAGAATCAGAGTGCATCACTCTTCAAGCACATTGATATATGTACCAATCAAGAAGCTCCATTGAGCTTCAGTCTAGAGTTTTTAATGGGAGTTTGATTATATAGGTTTAACTGAGTAAACCACTGGCTACCTGATTGACTTCATTGCCAACCCCCACCCCCACCCCCCTCTTCCCAGGGTAGGGCTGGCTCAAAGTCCCAACCCTCTAATCATGTGATTGCTCAGGAAATTCCAAGGGTTTTAGAAGCTCAATGTCAGGAACCTGGGACACTGACCAGACAAATTCTTTATTACATAGCAGCTGCCTTTTCACTTTTTTAATGCCTTTTAACATACAAACATTTTGATTTTGATGAAGTTCAATTTAACTGTTTTTTCTTTTGTTGCTGGTACTTTTGGTGTTATCTCGGAATCCATTGGCAAATCCTGTGTCATGAAGATTTACCCCCATGTTTTCAAATAAGAGTTTTATGGTTTGGGATCTAATACTCAGGTCACTGATGCATTTGCAGTTAATTCTTTTTTGTATGGTATGAGGTAGGATTTCAGCTTCTTTTTTTTTTTTTTTTTTTGCTTGTGAATATCCAGTTGTCACAACATCATTTGTTGAAGAGACTATCCTTTCTTCATTGAATAGTCTTGGCCTTTGTTCAAAAATCAGTTGCCCGTGGATGTATGGGTTTATTTCCAGACTCTCAATTCTATTCCATTGGTCTATCTATCTTTGTGCTAATCTATATGTACAATCTATTGAGTACTATAGCTTTGTAGTAAGTTCTGGAGTTAGGAAGTGTGAGTCCTCCAAATTTGTTCTTATTTTTTAATATTATTTTTGTTTACTGGGGCCTCTTGTGAATTCATATGAATTTGAGGATTGACTTTCCATTTCTGCAAAAAAAGGCCTTTGGAATTTTGATAGGGATTACATTGAATCCATAGATTTCTTTGGGTGATATTGCCATCTTAACAATATTTAGCCTTCTGGTCCATGAACACTAGAGATCTTGCTTGTGAGAATTCAGTCTGCTGTGATAGACCTTTGCGATGTTTCAGAAAATTAAGTGTATTAAATGTACAAATGTTGCTGGATATATTTAAAGGAATTAAATCAGTCAAGTGTGTAAAGTTTGCTTAGGGCAATTCTGATTAAATTTTGATTCCATTACCTTTTTTTTTTTTTAAGATTTTATTTTTAAGTAATCAACATGGGGCTTGAACTCACAACCCAGACATCAAAAGTTGCATGCTCTACGGACTGAGCCAGCCAGGCACCCCAAATTTCTGATTCTATTAAAGATTTATCTAAGGACAATGGGATTATAGATCTTATTAAGAAACATTCGATTTGGACGCCTGGGTGGCTTAGTCGTTGAGCGTCTGCCTTCGGCTCAGGTCATGATCCCAGGGTCCTAGGATTGAGTCCCACACTGGGCTCCTTGCTCAGTGAGGAGCCTGCTTCTCCCTCTCCCTCTGCTGCTCCCCTGATTGTGCTCTCTCTCTCTCTCTGACAAATAAATAAATAAAAATCTTTAAAAAAAAAAAGAAAAGAAACATTCAATTTTTAGAAAATAAAACGATGATTGGAAGGTTTAGCTTAAGAGTACAAAAAGAACTGGATTCAAGAATTTGAAACTGATTAATTTAATATTAATCAAAACACCAGAATTAGGAGCACCTGGGTGGCTCAGTTGGTTGGGCATCTCCTTTGGCTCAGGTCATGATCTCGGGGTCCAGGGATGGAGCCCCGAGTCGGGCTCCCTACTCAGCAGGGAGTCTGCTTCTCCCTCTCCCTCTGCCCCTCCCCCTGCTCATGCTGTCTCTTTCTCTCTCAAATAAATAAATAAAATCTTTAAAAAACAAAAACAAAAACACTATCAAAATCAGTCATTATTCCTTTCCAGGCACAAGAACCCCACCCCGCTTTGAAAGTAAAAAGTCCATGGGGCGCTTGGGTGGCTCAGTTGGTTAAGCGACTGCCTTCGGCTCAGGTCATGATCCTGGAGTCGCAGGATGGAGTCCCACATCAGGCTCCCTGCTCAGCGGGGAGTCTGCTTCTCCCTCTGACCCTCCTCCCTCTCATGCTCTCTATCATTTTCTCTCTCTCTCTCAATAAATAAATAAAAATCTAAAAATAAATAAATAAATAAATAAATTAAAAGTCCAGTTGTCACCTGGAACATTCTATGTGGAGGGGGGAAAGTCTACTGGGTACACATACTTTTTCTTCTTCTTCTTCTTTTTTTGGTGCACATACTTCTTTTTTTTTTAAAGATTTTATTTATTTGACAGAGAGAGCACAAGCAGAGGGAGAGAGACAGAGAAGCAGGCTCCCTGCTGAGCAAGGAGCCCGATGTGGGACTCGATCCCAGAAACCTGGGATCATGACCCAGGCCGAAGGCAGCCGCTTAACCGACTGAGCCACCCAGGTGTCCCTGGTGCACACACTTCTAACATAGCTTTATAGCAGCAGCTCTCAGCCTACCACAGAGAAACATAAGGACTCAATTTGATTGAATGAATGTGACTGATCTTTTCAAAAAAAACTTTTTTAAAGATTTTAGTTATTTGAGAGAGAGAGAGAGAGAGAGAGATCATGAGCAAGAGGGAGGGGTAGAGGGAGAAGCAGACTCCCCACTGAGCAGGGAGCCCGATGCGGGACTCGATCCCAGGACCCCGAGATCATGACCTGAGCCGAAGGCAACGCCCAGCTGACTGAGCCAGTGGCTGCTGTACTGGACAACACAGCCCTGAATCAGTTTTCTGGTCTTCTCTGACCTGCTCTGTCCCCGTGAGGCTGACCTCTAAGCTTGCATCACTCAGCTCTCTTGCCCTCAGGTTTCCCGATGGCTTTTGGGCGATAGAAGTCATCATTAAAAGATGTGACTATGGGAAGAGAGATTAGTCCAGTTATTCCACTTTTAACCATCCCTACCCCCGCCCCCCAAACTGGGCTGCTGCAGTTCCTCTACCTCAGGCCATAGTGGCCTCTATTCATAGCCGTAGCATTTAGTGGCTTCTGGTAATCCTGCTCTGTTCCTTGCTTCATAGGGTCTAAGAGCTGCCACTGGGAATAACCTCAATCATAATATTAAAGTATATTAAAGTATAATTCTTATACATAGATATTAATGCCTGGCTATCAGTCATTTTTTTTTCCTTAAAAAAAAAGTACTTAGTGAATTGGTAAGGGGTGAATTTGAGAATCAGAAGAAAACTCAGTGCTGTGATTCTCAATCTGAGGTACTGAGAAGTCTGTGTCAGAGTAATTTCTGTATTTGGAATTTTTTTTAAACTACTTTAATTCAATAAATTAACATAGTGTTTTGTTGGTTTCAGAGGTGTAGGTCTATGAAGTAATTGGAATCTTTCTGTTTGCAAGTGACAGGAAAAAAAAAATCAAGTGACTTAGGCAAATTGGGTGAGGTGTTAGGGAAGGTACGGTGGGGAATTCCAGAAGTCGAACTGGGATCAGGTCTTCTCAAACAAGAGTTCCAGGACTCTATTCTGCATCTCTCAGTTCTCTCCCTTTAGATTGGATCCACTGCAGACTGCCTCTTCCCTCCTGGAAACAGGATGGCTGCCCTGTCTCAGGAACCCACTAGTCAGAGGAAATGAGCACACCTCTGGTTGACCTAGCAGCAGGGCTAGAATTAGCGAATTAGCAGCTGACTGGTCTGATTGGATAGCTCATCCATTCCTGAACTAATTGGGGTGGGGGAGGGGTGCTAAGAACTGGAAAGATTTAATTAACCCAACCACACCTGAATCAATACCACAGTCTACAGTGAGACAGGTAGTTCCCCAGAGGAGATCGAAAGATGTTTACTATGACATATGATCCCCATTCCTTATCCCTACCAAGAAATACTGATAGGGCCCTTTGAAGCTTCATGTGGTTCAAGACTGGTTGGTGGTTGAATAAATGTAAAGCAACATTAAAATAATCCAAAATTTAAATGGATAATTCACTTTGTATGCTGTTACCAGAAGATGAAAAGTGTGTGTGGATGGCCATAGGAGGTTCAAAATGTATCCTGGAATACAGCTGGAGGGATTAAGAGTGCTCCATTGAAAGATGCATGCTGGACGGGCATCACACACATAAACCAAAAAACAGGAAAAATGGTGGGAAAGAATAGGATACTCTTTGAAAAGAGCATTTTTTGAATAGAGATTGTCAGGTGATTTACATACATACTTTCTTTAAGTCATTAAATAATTACACAAACATGTTTAGGGGCGCCTGGGTGGATCAGTCAGTTAAGCGTCTGCCTTCTGCTCAGGTCATGATCCCAGGGTCCTGGGATCAAGCCCTGCATCAGGCTCCCGGCTCCATGGGGAGCTTGCTTCTCCCTCTCCCTCTGCCTGCCACTCCCCCTGCTAGTGCTCTCTCTCTGTCAAATAAATAAATAAAATCTTAGAACATACATATTAAAAAAACAAAAACCAAATATGTTTATGTGCTGCGTGCCAGATTTGTTTCTAGGCCCCAGGGATACACAGGAGTGACCACAACAGACAAAAGCTGAAGTTCCTGTGGGAGGAGACAACACGTAACAACCCCGCAAGGCTGGTATTATTATCCCATTTTACAGAAGAAAATAATTCTGAGACAGGTTAAGGGGTTCTTCTCAAGATACTTTGGTAGTAAGTAGGGGGACTTTGATAGTTCAGATCCAGGACTGTCTGCCTTTAAAGCCTTTGCTTTGGCAGAAGAAAATAAAATTTAAAAGAGGAGAAAAGCTCACACAGAGAAGGGGATCAAACCAAGGCAATATAAGTGAGCCAGAAGAGAAAAACATTTAGAGAAGGAAAGAAAAGTAAGAAGACAAAGAGAAAGGGTTTGCTAAAATCCCCCCTCACCTGGGAAACACCCCAGGTTAGGCCAGCCCAGGTCCTGGCTCAGTCCCTGCAGTATGAAATTCGTATTTTACAGTGAGAAAACTAAGGCTCAGAGCCATTACATTTCTGTATTTTTCCCCCCACTATGGATAAACCTTGTAGAGCCACAATAGGAGGTAAGGCTTCAAAAGAAAGTGTCTGGGAGCTGTAAGTCAATAATGGCATATCTTTCACCTTGTGACTGAAAATACAAGGTATTATTCTTTTTCTTTTTCTTGAGAGATTTAAATTTTAGCAATAAGTCAGACAGCACTGAAAGAGGGTAGGGGAGTAGGTTTCAGGACACCAGACAAACTTCCCAGCTTAACTCACTGTTCCAGAGAGGGAGATCTTAACCATTTTCAAGCACGATTGAGGTATTTCTCTCCCAGTAGTTAACTATTCTTGTGCCTCTGTTTTTCTAGGGGGAAGTGGAAAACAGAGGAAGATATGAGTGGTCTGAGGACCCGAGTCCCACCCTCAAGTCAACATAGCAACCTAGCCTCATCCAGGAGAAAGGCCAGAGGTGCCCTTCCTGGCATTCGTTTGGGGGCCCAGTATTTAAACTAATTCTTCTTCAGGAAGTTCCTTTTGCTGTTATTTGCTAAAGGTGAGCGTCCAGATGGCCTGACCGGTCTCATTTGCCTTTGATTTCTATTAAACAGTTTGAGTCCGGGCTAATGACGCCACCCCTCTCTGCCAAACGCTGCGGTTTGTGTGAGAGGCGGGAAACCAGCCAGAATCGGGCCGACTTTCCAGATCGGGCTTTTCCATAGCGTGGGACGTGGGCGGGCACAATCTGGTGGCAGCTTGGCCTCACACAGCTCAGTGACCTTGGGAGAAACTCTAAAGCACGTTTGTAAACGCGATGGTCTTCATTCCAGTGTAACCATTCTCCAGGATGAAGTAATTAATGAAGTCTTCTAGTATCTAAATCTTATTTGGAGCAAACGGCTCAATCGGGGTTTGGGAGTGACGACAGTGGTGTTATGAAACCCCAGTCTACCCGGAGACGAGGGAGAGGAGAACTGAGGGTAACTTGGAGGTCGGCCACGCGTAAACACCCGAGGAAGCCCCAGGCCTGAGATGACCGGATCGCGGCGGCGCACGTCTCCGCCGTCCAAGCAGCACCGCCAGAGCGCGCTCCCAGCAACCGTGATTCTCGTTGCGTTTACGGGCGCAACGTCACGGCCTCCTCCGACTCTCATTGGGCGAGCCCGTCCAATCATGTGACTTCGGCGTGGCGTATAAATAAGGGCGAGGAGAAGGCGGTGGTCCGCCATTTCGTGGACGCCAAGTCGGGGAGAGCATCTGCGGGAGCCGGGCGGGGAGGGGAGCGGGAAGCGGGAAGACCCATCTGAGGGTGTGTGGATTTGAGCGTCCGCTTTCCAACCCACGATCTCGGTAAGTGACCGGCGACTAAAGGAATGTAGTGGGAAATGGCCCTTAACAGTATCGCGGAGGGACCAGGCCCAATGGCGGCGCCAGGTTGAGACAAAGAGACGCCGCCGCCATTTTGTGACGTTCGGCATGGGGCGGTGGCGGGGGCTTTTGACCCATCAGAGAATGTACCTGGGCCTCAAAAGTGGAGGTGTTTATAATCTTTTACGGGGCAGGGGGTGAAGTGAGAAGTGAGATTACCCGAAAGTTGAGGTGAAGGGGGGGGAAGCCGCTAACTGAATTGTACTCCGCGCCGCGGCCTTTGAGTTTTTGGCCCCTTTTTTCCCCCCCCCCCCCCCCACCACGTTTTCTTTGGAAGCTACTCAGGAATTTTTTCTCAAGTCACCAATCGAGATTGGACCTTTTGGTCCGTATTCCTTGGTTTCTGTACTCACCCGTATTTTTATCTAATTTTAATCTGACTTTATACACCCTATCACTTTTTTTTTTTTTTTTAAACCGAAGGATCTTCCTTGAGTAGCATTGTTCTTGTAGCAGCTTCCCGTTGATAGTTAACTCTGAAACGGTTTACGGCTAAGTTTTTTAAAAAAACAATCTCCAGCAATGATTTGGCTTCAGAACTCCTGGGTACAGGGTGGGGTCATGCAAATAGGATGTGTCTGCACTAGTTATTTTAATTAGGTAACCTCAGAAGAACGTGGTGTTTTAGGAGAAGCCCTTAAGCTGAGTTATTGGGTTGGCTACACTTTGCAGTTGAAACTGATCTACAAGTTGATTAGATTCGTTGTCGAGGTGACTTTTTGAAGATTTATCAAATATAAGCCCCCAAAGGCAGTAAGTACGTGCACTAAGAAATCCCCCCCCCCCCGGAGGTGAAATTAACATAAATTTCATTTTAAAGTGTGCAATTCAGTGGTATTCAGTACATTCCCAATGCTGTGCAGCCATCCTGTCTAGTTGCAAAACTTTTTTTTATTCCCTAAGGAGACCTATACCTACCTATTAAGCAGCTTTCCCCCATTTCCTCTGCCCTCTCCCCCAGCCCCTGGTAACCAGTAATGTCTCTGGGTTTACCTGTTGGATATTTCATATACATAGACTCATAGGCATCTGTAATAGGATGTTTTCAGTATTCATGTTTGAAGCATTTATCAGTACTTCATTTTGAGTAATATTCCATTGTATGGGTAATTTTGCTTATCTATTTATCTTTTGATTTTGGCTTTTGAGAGTAGTGCTGCCGTGATGTACATTTTTTAAAAAAAACCTAACACTTAGCTGCTCGAGGAGTGAAGCTGGTTAAGTTTTTGCTTATGAGGGCACATTAGTACCACTTTTCAAGTGACTCGGCTTTAACTACCGTCTGGTTTTAAGCATGGTTTCATTTGGTTTTTGTGTCTCCAGGATTTGCTTCTGAGCAAGTTATCCTACTTTTCTAAGTGCTTTATTTTTGAGATTAATCGTAGTAATAAAGTCCCTAACTCTGTGCCCAGATTGTAGTAAATGCTCCTTCGGTGTTTGTTTTCCCCCCTCAATTTTTCAAGGAGACCTTTTTTTCTTAATGCAATTCGTGCTGGCTTCTTTGTGGTTATCAGTACAGATGAGAGAAAAATGGGTGTTTGGAGGGTAGTAACTTGTTTGGTTTTTAGTATTTCAGCATTCTCTCAAGGATCTGTTTGTCACTGTGTAGATTATTGCATAAATGGTTAATGTTTGGGGTATTCTTTTTATTACAGAAATGCATCGTGATTCCTGTCCATTGGACTGTAAGGTTTATGTAGGTAATCTTGGAAACAATGGTAACAAGACTGAATTGGAACGAGCTTTTGGCTATTACGGACCACTCCGAAGTGTGTGGGTTGCTAGAAACCCTCCCGGCTTTGCTTTTGTTGAATTTGAAGATCCCCGAGATGCAGCCGATGCTGTTCGAGAACTAGATGGGAGGTAATTTGATGACTAATTTATACTGATAATAAATATGTTGTGTTTTTAATATTTAAAATTCCTAGGATACGTGGCTTTTAGATGGCTTCTTGGCTATCTGAAGTTAAGGTTCTTAGAGACTTATGTAAAGTCTTTGCTGCAATGAAAAAGGACTGAATGGTTTTACTGGTGATACACAGGAAGATCTTTTTATTCAGGTGGCCAGTGAAGAGATAAGTTTAGTGGGTCAATTCTTGGGTGGATTTTTGCATCCAAAATGTGATTAAAGCATTTTGATCTAAACCTTCCACAAAGTGTCACCCGTGGTGTTACCTTTGAATTGGTTCTGAAACAATTGGAAATCAGGTACTCTTCAAATAAGAATGGCCACAAACTGACAATTGTAGTTGGATGATGGTTACGTGGGCTTATGCCATTATCTTTTAAGTGTTTAGATATTTAGGGGGAATATGTAGCTATTTCCTTTTGTGTTTACGGTGTCCTCTTAATGGCTGATAAAGTAACACCTGAGTCTTAGAGGGAACAGGTGCTGCCCTTCTCCCCCTCCTTCCTGGTCTTTGAAAACTGCTGGATTTCATGAAACCAAGATAAATGGTTAATCCTTAAGATCCAAAAGTTAAGGGGTCTGAGGGTTGACTGTAAAGCTGTGTAAAAGGTCATTTATCCAAGCAGATGATAGAAACAGATTTTTCCAGGACCCTGCCTCTTCTCAATCACTGTCCAAATAATGGTGGTTTATCGAAACGGATGTGGAACAATGAAGAGGTGGGGGATTACTTTGTTCCCAACTATTCTCAGCTGCAGTTTCCTAAGTGTCAGTTATTGTGTGAACACTGAGGGGAGATGGTGATGTGAAATGGCCAAAATGCTTCAGTTCACTGCTTTTGCATGGAGAGGGGTTGTGGAGGGAGGAGAAAGACCAGCAGCAAAGCAAATACAGTAAGATCAGTAAACAAGTGCTGGGGGATCTCCCAGCAGGATGTACAGATGAACTAGTTCTTTGAGGATGAATCCAGGGGTTTCATACTTGTAATGTTAACAAGTTAACATTGAGCCCAGTGATTTAGATGGACTCGAACAAAGCACTAAAATGTAAGGAAGTTGGTTTTCTTGATGAGAAAAACTTGTTTTGCTATTAAGGATTCTACAGACATCCAGGTGTGTACTTTGCAAAGAAGCTAAGTTAGGAGTGCTTTTTGCTTTAATACACATCTAGAAAGTCAGTTTGGCTTTTTTAAATTTAATAATGTTTCTTCTCTTCTTAGAACATTATGTGGCTGCCGAGTAAGAGTGGAACTCTCGAATGGTGAAAAGAGAAGTCGAAATCGTGGCCCACCACCGTCTTGGGGTCGTCGCCCTCGAGATGATTATCGGAGAAGGAGTCCTCCACCTCGCCGCAGGTACTTGAGAGCGTGTTTAGAGGTATTGGTGTAATGGAGTAGCTAATAGGAGCAGGTATTTCTCTTAAAGTTTGTTGGTGGGTTTTAAACTTTGAAGAATCGGAGGTTTTTATGAAACATGTGCTGGGTGTAGTTTGGGGTATGTGAGTTGTGCTGAGTGTTGGCTTTTTTGTCTTTAGGTCACTGTTCATGTTGGTAGTCAGTAACTTCTATCTTGGATCTATCTTCTAGTTCATCTTCTAGTTGCATCTTTCCAAGTCTTCCCTTATACTTCAATTTAGGCCTTTTTCCATTTCTTGACTCCATAATGACAAACATTACATTCAACTCTAGCTCTTCACAAAAATGTGTTTTCTACTATTAGCACGATTGTAGTATTTATCAACCAGGCAGCTGTTGTAATGTTACAACTGGTAAAGTAGAAATCATTCTGAAACTAAAGTCACTGACCGATAAAGGGGGCTAAAAAAAGTAATCCCAGTCATCTGTTCTTCAAACCCAAATAGGAGAGATTTCAGTTTTTTTATAATTGAAAATGGCATCATTCTTGGACCAGGCAGTATTGTCTGGATGCTAACTCCACATCTCCTCAAACCTCCAAAATAGTTTCTATAGGACTGAATTTACCTCTTACAGGTGAGTGAAGTCCTTCTAGGAGATAGGAGTTCAAAATCTTGCCCCTTTTGCTATTTTGAAAAACAAAACAACACACTGTTGCCCATCATAATAAAGAGTATTTGTTAGCTAAATAGATGGTTGTACTGATGGCTTGTTTTTCATTTTTTTTTTGTGCTTTTTGGTCCATCTATTAATAAAAATGAACCCCGTTACAGAGTCACCATCATGTCTCTTCTCACCACCCTCTGAGTCTGCATTAGCCAGTCAACTAGCCCTTTCAGCGTCATGTGACCAGCGCGCCCCATTCAGCTTGGCTGGTGTCGTTTCACATGACCCAGGCATGGCCAGTCGTCAGGTTGCACCGCCCTTTGGTTCCCGAGCATGCTGTTTTCTCTCAGCCTTCTCTCCAACCTTAACCAAATCGGCAGCAGCCACCTCGACCGCCCACACATTCCTGGCCAATCAGCTCAGCTGTTTATTTACCAAATGTCTTCACAACAACTACAGCAGCAGCCTTCGGCTAACAAAAAAGCAGGAAAAATCCACAACACCCCCTTCGCCAACCAACTAAATCCAACGCAACATCTGGCAAAACCTTTTCAGCAAATTCTTCCTGGCCGTCAGTCCGGCAGCCTCACCTCACCATTTCTAGCTTGTTGAAACCCAAAACTAGTAAGTTTTTCCTGCTTATACAGTTTACTGCTGGTTAAAATAAGGAGTAAGCGGCTTAAAGTAATTCTTTTTTCTGGATCAAAGGCTGGCTGTGCATAATTGAATGGTAACGTACATATATATTGCTTGAATAAAACTTTTAAGGGTGATAGGGAACTCATAATGTAACTAGACCTTCAAGTGAAACTTATTTGCATGTGTGAGATGCCAAACTAAAAATTTTAATAACTCTAACAGATTTAGCTTTCCTTTCTAGCAAAAATTTGTTGAATCCTATCACCTTTAAATGGTTTTACTAACAGTTTTCAAAATTTAAATTTTGGGGGTGAAGTGGGCCAAGCTAAGGTAATTTTTATAAGCCTAAACACACTCTTAAATGTGACGATCACAAATGCAGTTCTAATGTAGCACTTAATGGCATCAGTATTTACACCTAGCGCGTTTTCACAAAATTACACTATCCACCTGGTACCTAAGTCTTGTCATGGACTTACAGGTTTGCATGGGTTCCAAATACTGGTTTATGGTACTGTTTTTGGAACTACTTGTGGGACTATATTTTGGTGTGGTGTTTGGGTAGTGAAGTTAGTTTGACATGAAGTTTTGCATTGGACAGATCTGCTGTGAAGCATTCTTTGTTAAAGTGAATCCATGGTTGGAATACCTGCTTTTCACTTGAGCTTTTGGTTCCTTAATCCTTCTGTGCCTTTTTTTCTTTTCTGTTTTTTTTTCCCTGTTTTTTATTTATTTTTTTGTTTTATTTTTTTTGGACGATGGGTGCCAGTTCTTCGGCACATTCACTGGGCCCAACAGTGAGATTGAAAAGTTGGGAAATGCCTCACGCCATAAATACTAATTGACAATTAGCCTAATTTTCCTGTTTCTGCTTTTAGATCTCCAAGACGGAGAAGCTTCTCCCGCAGCCGGAGCAGGTAAATAACTATCTTTTTTGGGCACGTTCTCAGAAATGACCGCGCTTCTGTTCTTAAACTGTCCTCTAAATGACATGGTTAATGGTAAAAAGACTTTGGCTTTAATAATGAATCAAGTGGTGTAATAGAGCCAGTGTTGCCGGAACGAACCAACTTAATTTTTGAAGACTTCGTACAGATGTTTATTGTGTATAATTCTGAATGGTCCTATTTTTCTTCTTCTGGTTTTAGGTCCCTTTCTAGAGATAGGAGGAGAGAGAGATCACTGTCTCGGGAGAGAAATCACAAGCCTTCCCGATCCTTCTCTAGGTCTCGTAGGTAAGATCTTTAATGACTTGGACTGTGTATAAACAATGAAGCAAAAACAGAACTGGTCACCTGAAGCCATTTTGACAGGCGGGGATACTCACCACTATACTAACGAGGACCTGCTCTTCCTGAAGCCATTTTGATTATTTTTACTATTTTTCCATAAAAGTCTTTGATGTAGTTGTGTCATTAAGTAATGTACGTTAACTTTTGTTCTTGGTTGTTTTTTTTTTTTTTTTTTTTTTTTTTAGCCGATCTAGGTCAAATGAAAGGAAATAGAAGACCAGTTTGCAAGAGGAGTGGTGTACAGGAAATAACTTCATTTGACAGGAGTATGTACAGAAAATTCAAGTTTTGTTTGAGACTTCATAAGCTTGGTGCATTTTTAAGATGTTTTAGCTGTTCACATTTGTTTGTCTCTTGGAACAGTGACAAAGATGTAATTCTCTATGATTTGAACGGATCATATGAGGCATGTAATATCAAGAATTGTTACTTTACAATGTTCCCTTAAGCAAAATTGAATTTGGTTTGAAGTTTAGTCTCACATAGACTGATAATAAACCTCTAACTTCTGCCCAGCTAAGGCTTGACATTTAATACTACGAAAACTGGCAAAAATTGAACGAAGTTTTTCCATAGCTGGGATAATAGTATGCAGCTGTAGTTGAAGAAGCAGTCTTTAAAAGCTGGTGTGAACACAAGCCGCCAGCAGGGAAAAATTAAGCTGTACTGTTAAACTAGATTAGAGGTTTAAAAAAAAAAAAAAACAAACTATTCTTCATACTGGGCAGGGGTGTCCAGTTGGTGTAGAATTGGAAGTTGCAAGAAAGTTAGTTTACCTTTGCTTTAGGTCATAAGTTCCTTATGTGATTGCTGTATATGAACACACAGCTCTTTGTAACAATCTCTGTTTGGTAATTTGAAACTATTCAAGATACCAGTGGCCTGCCAGTTTAAGGGTACATTGTAGAGCTGAACTTTGAGTTACTGTGCAAGATTTATTTTTTTTCATGCTGTCATTTGTAATATGTTTGTGAGAATCCTTGGGATTAAAGTTTTGGTTACAAATTGTTGTTTAACCCGAAAGCCTGTTTTTCCTTGCAAAACTAAAATCTGTGAGCTTGGTATCAAGTCCAGGTATAACATTCCTATTGGAAGCCATACTTCTATTTTCTTGTAAAGTGCTTTTGAATTAATAAAATATTAGCATAATTGTGTAATAGTCGAACCCACTATTACCATAGTTCTTGTCCCATGGAAATCAGTTGGTTACACAAATCTTAGAAGAAACACAACTGAGGCTGAAGGGAATTTTTGGTTGTCACCTACGTGATTGTTCGTACTTAACCATTTTTTAGGAGTAGGAGCCAGTTCAAAGACCATGATACTCTGTGACCAACATTTTAAAAGTATAGCAACCTGGTACATTATAACCCAAAGTGACCCATTAAAGAAGGTTTTTATCATTAGCATGAGACCTTTCCACAAAGCTTAAAAATTGCTTCCATTTTATATAATTTGAGGTGTTGCATGGGAATTCTAAATTGATCCATCATGATGTAAAATTCACTATATGGTTCAAATGTAACAGTGCAGAATTGAATATGGAGGCATGCATAACCCTTCCTCTTAGAAATCCAGAGGAGTTGTAATTTCAAATTTTTGTGCAATTAGATTAAATCATAATGCAACAGTCTTGTGGCTTAGTTTCCTTAAATGTGCTATTTAAAGGTAGTTTTGGATTATGCTGTACTGACTTTAATATGAAAGATGAGTTATTGCATTGAGTTGGGCCTATAAAGATTTTCTGAGACGTAGGTCCTAAACAAATTGTTTCCAGTGGTCCTTATTAACTTCATGCAGATACCAACTAAGGAGGGGAGTCATTGGTGTCACAAGGTAGAATTGTCAGATTCAACATGAGCCTTCTTAGAGAAGACCTTTTTAAAGACTATTGATGTACTGGGAGCTCTGGCTTTTTGGGCCTTTTGTCTTTTGGCATTTTCTCATAGCCCAAAACTGTTCTGGTTCACAACAAGGAAAGATAGCTAAGAGGTCGTGAAAGTAGTACGGTATATCAGTATAATCACACTACTCTTATAAATGGACATTCATATGCGTGTTTTTGGCAGTATACAGCTTGCAGAACCTTAAGTTGGAAGGGTTTTTGTAAAAAGGTTAGTAGGTTGTGGGTATAATGTGGCTTTATACAGAATCTAAGATAAAGTTGATCTCAGGGAGTTATCCTGACATAGGCCAAATTTGCAATCACTTTAACCAGAAGCCTCAGCACAGTTTTTATGGCTTGTTAAAAAAAAAAAAAATTTTTTTTTTTTTTGGAATATAGAAGCTGTTAAAATCACTGCACATTCAGCTTCTGGCTGTTAAAAGTTCTGGTTACTGTGATTTCTAAAATTGTTTCATTAGCCAACTTTGTCCCTGCATCCTCTTGAGTTAAGGACAATACTGAAAGAGATTAGTCACAAAAGCTGACCTCTAGTGTAATGACTACAGGTGTTCACTAGAGGTCACTATTAATACTGGGTGATGATTTAAGGATACAAGGATTATAGTTGGTTTTTATGCTTTTCCAGAATAATACGTGGTTCTCACCTAATTGTGGGTTACTTCTGACCTTCATGTCTTAAGCAGAATGGTGAAGATAAATTAGCCAGAGGAATTTTCATTTTATCAGATGTAGATAACCTTTTATCTACTGTTTACTTTCACAGTTTCTTACATAGTTGTGATCTGTAGATGTCTTCTCCCCCTTTTAGTTAGACTCACCCATATCTGGATGGGGAGTCCTGGTTGCTTTTTATTAGAGAGTTAATATGGTTCATGTTAGTACAGTGCTTTATCAGGAATGCTGTTCATCAAAGAAGTTCTTCAAAATACAGCCTGATTCCAGGCCTGTTAGGTCTTTTTTTCTTATAGAGTAACCAAACACTGTGTTATTTGAAAGAATTCAAGGTGATAAATATCCCTGATTAAATGACTAAATAAGACCACTGGTTTAGTACTTCGTTTTAATTTGCTTTTATTTTCAGTCGTGAACATTTTTAGTTGTCAGATCTAGTTGGTGGTAATGTCTTCCAGTTGTATATTTTTGTACTAGACTGCTGCCTTCTGGGTTTTTTTTTTTTTTTTTTTTGAGAATATGAAAGATTTTTATAATTAAAGTAGCTGAAGAAAAACTGGGTTGGAGTATATTTTTATTAAAAATTAGTGTTGAATTCAGTTTTCTATGCCCATACAAATGCTCTTTATTAAAGATTCTTTGGAATATGGCAAAAGAATTCAGCTGTATCATACACTTGGGAGATTCTGAGAAGAATCATTGAAAATTTGTCTTGATAAACCTAGTATAACTGCTCGATTTTGTTCTTTATTGGGATTGCAGAAATTTAGGATAACCGTATTTAGACTCCTTTAGTATTCTAGTTTTCTTGTTAATTATTTAGAACACAACACCCAAAATGTTTTCCAGACTGACACATGGGTATAATACTACATAACTCATTTAGTTTTTCCTCCATTCTCTGTGACATACATAAAACATTGTATAGTTACAGATATGTACTTAGTCTTGAGGAAGTGAAACTTTCTGGAAACATTGTTACTTCCTAGTCATTTGGAGAGGTCCTTATATGGAGAATATTTCACTATTTCCAGAGCAAAGTTGAGCTTTCCAGAAAAATTGTAGGTGACTTTTGCTGCTTTTATTTTTTTTTTTTAATAATCTCTACACCCAACATGGGGGCTCGACCTCACAACCTGGAAGTCAGGTGGCCTGTTGTACCCACTGAGCCAGCCAGGTGCCCCTGATTTGCCCTGCTTTTCAAGTCTTACTTGTAAATGGCACCTTTGTTTCAGTATGTACTTCATTCAGGTTTCATATGGGGAAAGTTAGCATCCTTTAGGGGTGGTTTTTACTGACCATCCCCAAATCTGCAAATGAAGCCAAGGGGGAAAGTTGCTTAATGCTACCCTTTTTTGGGTGTTAACTGTTAGGATTGTTCATTTGTAAAAGGAAATGGAAATGACCAGAATATAAAACTAAGGACAGCTAAAAGTTCTTGAAAGAATTAACTCCCTCAAAATGATTTCTCAATTTTTTAAAAAATTTTTTTTAAAGATTGTATTTCTTTGATGGAGAGAGACACAGTGAGAGAGGGAACACAAGCAGGGGAGTGGGAGAGGGAGAAGCAGGCTTCCTGCGGAGCAGGGAGCTTGATGCGGGGCTCGATCCCAGGACCCTGGGATCATGACCTGAGCTGAAGGCAGACACTAAACACCTGAGCCACCCAGGCACCCCTAAATTGTTAAGATTTTTTTTTATTTCCCCAAAGATTTTGAGAGAAGGGAGCATGAGTAAGGGGAGGGGAGGAGGGGCAGAGGGAGAAGCGGCTCGGCTACCCACTGAGCAGGGAGCCCCATGCACGGACCCTGAGATCATGACCTGAGCTGAAGGCAGACGCCCCACCGACTTAGCCACCCAGGCACAAAAAATTTTGAGAGAGAACGGGGGAGAGGGGCAGAGAAGCAGGGAACCCAATGCAGGACTTGAGCCCAGGGCCCTGGGATTGTGACCTGAGCTGAAGGCAAACCCTTAACTGACTGAGCCACCCAGGCACCCCTAAATTCTTTTAAGCTTAAGCAGCTGTTAATTCTTAACCCATTCCAGCTGGCTCTTGCCACCAGAATTTCTTTATAGTTTAGTTAAAAATCCATGTTGTTTCAATGAGTGCTTTACAAATAAGTACAAATTGGAAATTTGTCATTTGTTAACTTTTCTCACATGGTAGTCCATGACACAAGGGCTTAGTGCAATGGGGTACAGGGATGTACAACAGCTTGGTGTCTAGAAAACATGTAATTGATCTGAGTTCAAGTTCAGGAATTTGAGGCCTAAACTACACTACTTTCTCCATGTTTCATCCATTATGGGTTAGGATAACTTAAGAGGTGTTGGTTGTAGGGCTTTACATCCCCTAAGAGAAAGGCTCTTGGACCTAGAGTGAGGTGGCAAATCTTTAGTTGAGGGTCCTTCGAAAAGTCCCTTAGTGTCAGATGGCAGGGTGTTGGGGGGACTAAAGGCTATAAAGAATCTAGGTGAAGAAATGAATACCTTAATCATAAAGTAGGAATTGAGAGAGCAAGACCAATTGTGTAGCTGCACTAAGGGTTTGGGGGAAAGCTTAGGATCCTATAACCATGAATTGGAAGTGGGTTCCAGTCAGGATTTTTGACTCCTTCAGTTGTACTACCAAGTAAAACAGGTGTGGGGTAACTTGTTCAGCATTAATCCTGGCAGGATGCCAAGAAGGTGGGCGTATCAGACGGCACTATTGGCTGGCTCATGCATTCCAGCTGTTGGGTTTGATGGGGACGCAAAATTGACCGAACTGGCAGCCCTGCTTGGATTTCAGTTAGCAATGTATATAACTGTCCACCTGACATTAAAGTGGTTTCCAGGAGTGAGGTTGGGAGTAGAAGCTGCCCTCTTTGTAAGTAGTAAGGAGTAGATGAACGCTGGTCATTTGGAGAGGGCTAGGAACTGAAGTTTTGAAAGTCGATGCCTTCTAGTGGTGCTGAAAGCTTCAGTGAAGACAATTGGAGTGGTCAGGAAAGGAAGTTTTGTCTTTTGAGTAACACTCTGCCAACCATTGTGCAGGGCCTTTTTCTTACGTGATGTTTAACCACTTGAGAGGTGAATAAACAGGGCAGAAGTTCCTCACACATTACTCATCCTACTAAACAAGTAGTGTATTCATGACCCAGGCCAGCCTTGACTCCCAAAAGGCCTTGTTTTCTGTTCCATTACACTGCAGCTTTCTCAGCCCACTCATAAAATGCCATTTCATTGTCATTAAGTGATTATCAGGATTTGGGGCCTCTTTATTTTTTAAAAGTTTTTAATTTTTAAAATAGGTTCCATACCCAATGTGGGTCTCTAACTCAGCCCTGAGTTTGAGTCGCATGCTCTACTGACTGAGCCAGCCGGGTGCCCTGGGGCCTCTTTAATTATAAAACATACTCCTGGGGCGCCTGGGTGGCTCAGTTGGTTAAGCGTCTGCCTTCGGCTCAGGTTACGATCTCAGGGTCCTGGGATCCAGCCCTGCATCAGGCTCCCCGCTTAGCGGGGAGTCTCCTTGTACCTCTCTCTCTGCCCCTCCCTCCCTCTGTGCTGGCGGGCATGCACACACACTCAAAATCTCCTTTGAAAAAAAATGTTAAAAAGATACTCATGGTAAAAAGTGTAAATCGTACATACGTTGGAAAATAATGTCCAGTCTTTTTAGAGGTAACTTGGTTAAAGTTGTTTTCTTCTAGAAAGCAATGTGATGAGTATTTATACAGCTAGAAATGCTACCAGCATTTTCCTTTTTACATATCTGGCACCTGCCCATCTGAGGTGTATATACTCAATCCAGTACATGCCATTATCTGGGCAGGTACCACAAGCAGTAAGGTTTAAGACATTCGTGGGCAAAGGCCGGCGTGGTCACTGTCGGTGGAAGACAAAGCTATGCTATTGTGCATAGGTTGACGTGCTGTGTCTGTGTTCATGATTAACCTTGTGAACGTGCCTTGAAACTGGCTAGTTGCTGTGGCTACTCCATTGAGAGCAACATCGGTGAGTGGCATTTTATACAAGGACCAGTAAACTTTGGAGGCTTTTTATGAACTTAATAGAGAAAAATGCACAATTCTCTCGCCCCCGCCCCCCTTTTAAATGGAGTCTTACAGAGAATACCACAGAAGAATTGCGTGGCTAGACAAGGCTGTTGCAGATTCATGAGAGCACCTTCTCTGGTTTCAAAACTGGGTGCCTCAAGTTAGAAATCTTGTGCAACATTTCTTAGTTGCTGGGGAAACAAAGCAGGCACATTTGAGTGATCACTTAAGATTTTGACAGTGGACTTGTTGATTAAAGCTATTTAATTGTCCCCCAGCAGCTGCAGTCTACTGACCTGGAAGAATGCTCCATTCCTTTCCTCAGATGATTTTGATTAATTCTCAACAGGTGGATGAAAGGAAAGGTTTTTTTTTTAAGTACCATGTGCATCATCCAAGACTGGTTCCTGACCCAGGGCCAACTTTTTGGATTAGATAGCAGTTGACAGGAAGAAAATGATTAAGATGGGTATTAGTTACAGGGTGGATATGATCATCCTCCTTTATTGAGATTGAAGTACAGAGAAGGCTGGGCAAGTTGTCCAGAATTGCGCCCTAGTAATGCTTGAGCTAGAACGGTGTAACTCAGATTGCAAGGCCAGGTGTAGGTTCACAGGAAGGGGTCTTAGGATCCATAGTCCCAGTCATGTTTAGAGATGAGAAGGTGGATTTGCCCGAGGTCACACCAAGGATCCCTTGGCAGAGCTGGGATGAGGACTGTCCCACCAGCTAATCCGTTGCTAGTTTCAGGGAGCAACCTGATGTTAAGGCCTTCAGGCCTTGAAGCCAGTAGCCAGAGTCTGAATCCTGTCTTCCTTGCTTCTAGCTCATGACTTTGGGCCAGCTACATAATCTCAAAGGTTTCGTTTTCTCATCCGTAAAACGGATAGCGATAGAAAGCTAGTATCTTGAGAATGTAGTGGTCCTCACACAACATATGTCTATGTCATTCAACCTGTCATGACACATTGCTAAGTTAGTAATAGCTGTTATGTGATAGGTTCACACTCATATGCAGCAAGTACTCAAGGAATGGATTTTTTTTTTTTTTTTTAAGATTTTATTTATTTGACAGACACAGCGAGAGCGGGAACTTCCACAAGCAGGGGGAGTGGGAGAGGGAGAAGCAGGCTCCCCACTGAGCAGGGAGCCCAATGCGGGGCTCTATCCCAGGACCCTGAGATCATGACCTGAGTCGAAGGCAGACGCTTAACGACTGAGCCACCCAGGCGCCCCTCAAGGAATGGATTTTAAGTGAAATTGACCCCTGTTGGTGACAGGCATGCAAGAGTGCCCCCCAATTCAAAAATAAAAGCAAAGCAGTTTATAAAAAGTATGTATTTTTTTTTTTTTTTTTAAGATTTTATTTATTTATTTGAGAGAGAGAATGAGATGGAGCATGAGAGGGTTAGAGGGAGAAGCAGACTCCCTGCCGAGCAGGGAGCCCGATGCGGGACTCGATCCCGGGACTCCAGGATCATGATCTGAGCCGAAGGCAGTCGCTTCACCAACTGAGCCACCCAGGCGCCCCAAAAAGTATGTATTTCTGTATGAAAGTGTCAGGTATGACTACTAGAAGCCATTAAGAAGTCAGATGCTTGAACCCGCTTGAAGCCATTCCATACTTGCCCTACAGGAAAATTAAGAGAGAAGGCACCTGTAGACCCCAGGATAAAAACTAGAGCCAAGAAGTAGTGATAGATCAGACTTACTCTTGAATATGGTAAGAGGGGGAAATCACCTTAATTGAAGTAAGTAAGGATAACATGCCAAGACAACAGACTGCTGCACTGGAGAAATGAGGAAGTACAATGTTCTCATAAATGTGCTGGGCCTGAACACTGTAATGTTCAGAATAACTTCCCTGTTACAACATGGAGCCAGGGCGAGGGGAGTAAATGATGAGAGCATACCCTATGGGGTTATGAGGTTTTAAGTGAATTAATACATGACATGTGCTCAAAACAGTTTCTGGCGCAGAAATACTGTGTATCAAATAGTACATGTCCTTTGATAGAAGGGGAGTAACTGGCTGAGAAGAAAAATTGAGCAGTCTGAATGTACCAGGCAATTATTCAATTATTTCTAGACAGTGTCTTTATTCCATTTAATTATTGTCTATAATGGCCTTATGCAAGCACTTTTTATACTTCATACCTGCAGTTGGCTCAGTCCCATGTGTGTCCGACATCTACTCTCTCTCCCCCCTTCCCCTAAAGCCTGTTATGCTCCATGGCTGGTGTGATGGCCATAAAAACACATCAATTCCCCAAACACCCACTAGGAGGCATTACTACCCCGTTGAGAATACTGGGCCAAATTCTTTGCCTCAGGTGTTACACATTTACTGCTTGGTAGAATTGAGTCTCCATTGACTCCAAAGTCTCTTGCTCTGTGACAATAACAATATTGACAGTAATAAAGATAATAGAATGGCTAGCATTCTTGAACTCCTGTGTCAGCATTTTGCTAAGTGTTTTAGATATACCTACTACCAGCTCAAAACCTCGCCAGTTGAGGTTCTGCTGTCTCATTTTGCAGATGAAGAAACAGGCTTAGGTTCAAGACCCATGTGAGTTGTTTTGTGTAGACAAGGTTGTACTTAGAGCTAAGTGCTGAAGAATGGGATTTGGATACAAAGCTGGCTTTAAAGACAAAGGCCTTATGCATAAGAGCAAAAGTAGGAAGTTTCAAGGTTCTCTGAGGACTGACAAGTTTAAGACCCTATGAATGGGTGCAGGGTTTAGGACGGAGGTTGGTGGGACGTCAGAGCTAGAGGAGAGTTTAGAGGTTATCAGGAATAGTGATTTTCAAAGTTGAAAACTAGCCAAACCTATTTTGGGAATGAAATCTTATAAAATACATAAAACAATTTAAATGGTATTGCTATAAAAAGTGTAAGTTCTATTAGATAATATTGGCTTTTAGACAGGAAAAATGATACTGTTCTGATGAATGCAGTCTTAGATTGACTTTCGAGCCCAATTTTTTCTGTATTTTGGTCATAGAAGTAAATGCAAATGGTTACATTTCTTAACACCTCATGTTGTAATTCCAGAAATAACAGGATAGGAAGGTCTACCCCAAAACAAGAATAACTTCAGCATGTTAATATGCATATAGTTGAATAGGTTTTACGTTTAAAAAACTTTTAAAAAATCGTTCTACATATGACAGTGAAATGTCTACAAGACTCCTGCAGCATGGATGAGAATTCCTTATGCTGCCCACACCTTTACTCTGCAGACTGAGAGCCCCGAGTGAAGGGTTGGCGGGGGAATGAGACGCTCAGATCCCCAGAGCTCAGCTGGAGCCATCTCCGGGCACTCAGCCCCCCGACTGCTGGCCCAGGGCTCCTCTGAGTGACATCTGGTGTGGCAGCGTGCCGTAGCCGGGCTGTTCCACCCCTCACCCGAGAGGGCCCTGGCCGCTTGCCCATCTCCCTGGCAGATAAAGCCTCAGACGGAGAGCAAACAGTTCGCGGCTCCAGGAGTCGGTGCAGGTCTGATTCAGCCCTGGTTTGTGCCCCTGCCAGCCCCAAGGCTGTCCCCTACTCCTCCGCTCTTTTGTAGCACTTCCCTTGCGGTGGCCAGATTGGAACTCTTTTTCTTTTTTTAAGCTTATTTAGATTTTAGTAATCTCTAAACCCAACATGGGACTCAAACCAATGAGTCGCCCCTTCCAGGATCGCCCACTCTTCGGACTGAGCCAGCCGGGAGCCCCCACACTGGGACTCTTGCGCAACAGGTAGACCCCTGGGAGCGTGAGAATGGTGCCGGCTCCTTTAAGGAGGGTTTTCCAGGCCGCAGAGGGTCTTGTCAGCCCCCTTCCTCTGGGCGGCTCAGAGCGTGGCCCCATCAGCCTCGGTCTCAGTATCAGGGTGGGGCAGCGTCGTGGGGTGGGGCGCCGTGTTACCAGGGCGCAGACACGTTGTGGCGACAGGTGGTGGCTCAGGAGCATGGGGAGAACAGGTGGGCTGCCTACCCCCGGGATTTCAAGAACACCATTTATCAGTATTTGCCTTTTGAAAGAAGCAGTCTGCTTATAAATGGTAGGATGTTTAGAGATTTAACTTGCACTTTTTTCAGAAAAACGTTCATATTAAACCATTATTAGGAGATGTTTCTTTTTATTTATTATTTTTTTATTTTTATTTTTATTTTTGAGAGGGAGAGAGGAGGGGAGGGGCAGAGGGAAAAAGAGAATCTCAAGTGGCCCTGGGAGCTCAGAGCCTGCCGCAGGGCTCGATCCCACAACCCTGAGATCATGACCTGAGCTGAAATCAAGAGTCAGATGCTTAACCGACTGAGCCACCCAGGCGCCCCTTAGGAGATGTTTCTTATCACAGTATAATTAGCATTTTTGGAGAATGCATTGTGTTGCTTCTGAAGAGGAGAATACCATGTGAAAGCAATGGTTTTGTACAGAAACAATTTTTTTAAAGATTATTTATTTATTTATTTATTTGACAGACAGCGAGAGAGGGAACACAAGCAGAAGGAGTGCGAGAGGGAGATGCAGGCTTCCCGCCGAGCAGGGAGCCCGATGCGGGGCTCGATCCCAGGACCCTGGTATCATGACCTGAGTCGAAGGCAGATGCCTAACGACTGAGCCACCCAGGTGCCCCCAGAAACAAATATTTTAACAGTAAGTTCATACACAGAAACACAAGGCTCTTACTTAATAATAAATTAACCTGATCTTAGCAGGGAGCAGGTCCCCAGAAGCAGGTTCCTGGAGTGTCGCTCTGATGGGGAGGGCCTTTCTCAGAGGCTCAGTGGTCATGCTGCAGGAAAGGGAGAAGGTTCCCCTTTTCCCAGAGTTGGAGGTCCGACCTTGGTAATAACTGCCACGCATTTGAACACCCGCTCCTCGTGATGGCAAAGCCTTTGACCGCTCCGGGAACTCAGTCTTTGCAGCTGAGAAGGGGGAGCCACACTGCTTCCATCCAGGCGTGTTGAGCCAGAAACCTGAGGTAACCACGTGAAAAGCATCAACAAGCGTGCCTGGCGCAGAGGTGGCCCCGAAAGTTGCCAAGCTCAGCATTTTCCTTCACATTGGCTCCCTTCCGTCCCCTTTAATTACGTTTATTTTTTAATCTTTTTTTTTAAGATTTTATTTATTTATTTGACAGAGGGAGAGAGCTTGCACAAGCAGGGGGAGCGGCAGGCAGAGGCAGAGGGAGAAGCAGGCTTCCTGCTGAGCAGGGAGCCCCATGCGGGGCTCGATCCCAGGACCCTGGGACCATGACCTGAGCTGAAGGCAGCCGCTTAACCGACTAAGCCACCCAGGCGCCCCTAATTACTCACATTTAATTCAAAGGTAATCCATGACCATGGTAGAAAAATTAGAGAACACATATCAACAAAAAGGGAAAAAAGTGACCCCAAAGCTTCTGGCTTTCATAAGTAGTTTTTATGTTTTTTGTTTTTTTAATCCTGTTTTCTTTACTTTGTGTGCCTGGAGTGGGAAGTTTCTTCATTTGTGTTTAGAGGGGGGCCAGAGCGGTGATATCATGGCCCTACTTTGCAAATGAGGAAACTGAATTCCAGAAAGAGGAAGTGCCTTCTGCGAGGTCACAAAGATAGTAGGAAGGTTAAGCTGATTTCTGAAACTCACAGCTTCTGAGTCCAAGCCCAGCACTTTGTCAGGACCAGGAGGGGCCTCCGAGGTGGGTCTCAGACACCTGTCCCCGAACTGTCACGTGTGCAGGCAGCCTGTGCCCGGGACACATTTCCCTCATGGCCACTTGAAGCACTTAACATTCCCCACTGAAGACAGACTCCTGAGTCCTAGAGTCCCAGGAATGGGCAGGTTGTGAAAAACAACCCAGTTAGGTGGGGTTTTTAGGCCTCTCCGTTTTGCTTTCCCACGTTTTGCATTGTCCTTTGGCCTGCCAGCACATAAGTGCTCTCCTCCCGAACTTTTCCCTCACTATAAAGGGTGTTCTATACCCTGTATTTGCTTTTTTCTGGCCTTTTCTTCTAGCTGGCTGTCTTGGGGTTCCCAGAAAATATTTCCATTGTTTGCGAAGAGAAACAACCCTGCACTGTTTTAATGGCTGAGGTAACAAATATGCTTTGTTTCAATGGTTAAAACTGTGCATTGAGGTGGAGGTCAAGCGGGTTGTGGGCAGATTGTTTCCTGAAGTCCACTATTATAATTCTAAAGAATGCCAAAAAGAGACATCAGCCCATGAACCCCAATTGTGTGATTGGAAGTTATCACGTGTGATGTAGGCCCTGCCCTACGCTGGTCTGAATGGTGTAAAAACCTATCTCCTGTGCCAACATGGCGGTCAGATTTGGGATCCCTGAGAGTCAGGTGAAGCATGACGAGACCTTCATTTACTCAGTTTGCCCATCTGTAAAGAGGGGGCATTTGGGTTAGAGGTGGCATGTACCTCACGTAGTGGCCTGCGCCCCCTCCCTGCCATACCTGGGAGCAGAAGGACCACAGTGTTCGTCCATCTGAGCTCTAACTCGCCGTCATCCGCTGCTTCAGGCAGAGGAGGCTCTTGATAGACAAGTTTGCTGCACTGGGACCAGAAGGCCCATGAGGTCCTTTCCAGCATTGACATTCTAGGATTTGGCAACTCCCCCCCCCCCCCCCCAAAAAAAAAGGAAAAAGAAGAAGGTTGTTTCTTTGTAAAGATGGGAGGGGGAGGCAGTCATCTTCCTAGAAGGTTAAGGAAAAATGTCAAAAGCATACAGTGGGTGACAATTCAGCCGAGGCCACATCAGGCTATATAAAACAGGCATTTTGTTCTGTGGGGATAAGGCAACTAAGTGTTAGTATTTGGTCAAGATTGGAAGAGTCTCTTAAAACTTAGTCCTCCTGCGGTGGCTCAGTCGTTAAGCGTCTGCCTTCGGCTCAGGTCATGATCCCAGGGTTCTGGGATCGGGCCCCACATCGGGCTCCCTGCTCGGCGGGAAGCCTGCTTCTCCCTCTCCCACTCCCCCTGCTTGTGTTCCCTCTCTCGCTGTGTCTCTCTCTGCCAAATAAATGGATGAAATCTTTAAAAAAAACAAAACAAAACTTAGTCCTCCTGCAACTTTGTTAAGAGTTCCCGCCCCCTCGGTGCAGAGGTGGAAGCCCAAGCTCAGAGAAGGGATACAACGAAGCCCAGAGGAAATGGCACAGCATGTCTTAGCCGAGAGGAGAAGCTGCTAACAGGCCTGACAATGGGCTTCATGGTGGCTCAGAGGCGGCTTGGTGAACATGAACACCCACAAAAGCCCCAGAGGGAAGCAGGTCATGGTGTGGGGGAAGGATGCCGACGAAGGCCGCAGGCCACTGGGGCCAGGGGTTGGCTCCGCAGTGGCCCCTGGGTCACCTTACATCACTCAGATCAGCGGCAAGCCCGTTGTGCTCAACACCTTCAGGCTGCACATCGGGGCTTGAGGTCCTGTGGCTCCCTGGGGTGGGAAGGGCGCAGCACTCGGAGTCTGGAGACCTGGATTTGGCTCCTGGCAATACTATTATGCAAGCCTGGGCAAATTACTTTGCTCCTTGAACCTTGGTCTTGTCATCTGTAAAATGGAACTAATTATACTACTTCATAGGGTTATTAAAGGGTTTAAATAAAAAGAGCAATAAGCTTGCCGAACGCTTAGTAGGTGCCAGGCACTGTTCACCTGTATTAACTCAGTCGTCAACAGCAGCTCTCAGAGAGGAGGTGCTATTACTCTCTCCAGCTTAGGAACAAAAAGTAACTTGCTGGATGTCGCACAGCAAGTAGGGAAGCTGGAACTGGAACCTAGATAGTCCGGCTTCAGAGTAGCTGTTCAGTGGGGATCTTAGATAAATACATTCTTGGGCTGGTGAATCCTGGAGAACAGCTTTCTTTTTTTTTAATTTTTTTAATTTTTATTTATTTGAGAGAGAGCACGAGTGGTGGGGAGGCAGGGAAGAAGGGAGAGGGAGAAGCAGACTCCCCACTGAGCAGGGAGCCTGATGCGAGGCTCGATCCCAGGACCCTGGGATTCTGACCTGAGCTGAAGGCAGATGATGAACCAACGGAGCCACCCAGGCGTCCCCGGGACAATAGCTTTCAAAGACTATTTAAAGGTACATGGGACCTTAGAAGGGCCCTAGGCTAACTGGCCGTTTGTTGAATGAGGACCCCAGGGGTCAGAGGGTGAAAGATGTGCCAGAGCTCTTGGTAAGTCTGGCAGAGCCGAGGGGAGGACCCAGGCCTCCGGACACCCCTGATCGGAGTGCCGATGGCTCACAGTCCTGACGTTCTCACTAGGAAACACAACTAGTGAGAAAGTGCAGTCACTTCCATTATCATTAATGCAGAGTCTCAGTGAACTCTTAAGGTGCCGCCGCTTGCCCACATGTTGTATCCATTAACCCCGTCCCCAGACACACGAAATAACATGCGTCTCAAATGACAATAAAAGAATACGGCACTATGCGGGGCGCCTGGGTGGCTCAGTCGTTAACCATCTGCCTTCGGCTCAGGTCATGATCCCAGGGTCCTGGGATCGAGTCCCGCATCGGGCTCCCTGCTCAGCAGGAAGCCTGCTTCTCCCTCTCCCACTCCCCCTGCTTGTGTTCCTGCTCTCGCTCTCTCTCTCTGTCAAATAAGTAAATAAAATCTTAAAAAAAAAAAAAAAAGAATACGGCACTATGCAATGCTTGGGGGTAACACAGGCCTCCTAAAACCTGCGTTCTAGAACACATACAGATAAAAAGATACACCAGAATGGCTGCCTAGGGGGCGGGGGAACGGGAGGGACCCACGGGGTAAAGGGGAACACATAAAACAAGAGGGAACTAGCCAGGACCCATGATGACCGTGAGCCCTCAACCAGGGGATAGAATTAACTCGTCCCACTGCACCGAAGGGCCAAAAATAAGACTGAGTAAAACTCAGAGACTGAATGAAATCACTGTGCCTGAAACATGTTGGCTCTGGGCTCAAGGAGGAAAGGTGGGGACGCATCCTGGGCTGCCTCACAAAGGCAGAGGCCCGGAAGAGTGTTCCTGGGCGGGACAAGTGAGGTCCAGGGGAAAGTCAGTCACACCTACCTCTGAGCTCAAGCTCCAGGTGAGAGGCCACAGGCAGAGCCTCCCAAACCCTAGGGAAGGAGTGAAGGGCAGCACCTGGACTAGTGGCTGAGGTCACACAGTCACCTGCTGTCACGTCCTCCTCACTGAGGTTTAGCCAAATACAAATCCACTATTAGGATGGTTCTAAGGATGTCAAGAAGACATGGATAGGGGCGCCTGGGTGGCTCAGTTGTTAAGCGTCTGCCTTCGGCTCAGGTCATGATCCCAGGGTGCTGGGATCGAGCCCCACGTTGGGCTCCCTGCTCGGCGGGAAGCCTGCTTCTCCCTCTCCCACTCCCCCTGCTTGTGTTCCCTCTCTCGCTGTGTCTCTGTCAAATAAATACATAAAATCTTAGAAAAGAAAAAAGAAGACATGGACATAAGCCAATAATCCCACGATTGTATGATGATTGGAGGCTTGTTGCCGTAAGGGTCCTGCTACCCTCTGGCCCAAGTGGCACAGGCATCTGCCTCCGATGCCAACGGACTGTGCTTGTGAGGATCCGGGGAAGGAAGAGGGCATGTTCGCCACTCAGCTTGCCCATCTGTAGACGGGGAACAGTTGGATGTAGACCTCCCCTGGCAGCCCAGCAGGCTGCCGGCACCTCTCTGGGAAGTGGTCCCCCCTGACCCCCCTCCCCTCGCCGCTCCACCGAGCTTGCAGTTCTGGGCTCAGGCCACCAGGTGGCAGCATGGGGGAAGAAAGCGGGTTCCCAGCTCCGTGCTGAGGACGCCCAGATTTGCCTGTGGGCCAAAGACGGATTCCCCGTGGTCCGTCGAGAGTGGCTCATTATCACACATGGAATGAGGCAGAAGCCTGTAAGCCCAGTGGCTGGGGAGGGGCAGCAAGGAGAGGCAGGCATGATTTTCTAGAAAGTAAATCTCTAAGCCTGTCAGTCCTCACCCATCCACCACCACAGAGGTGGGTGACTGTGTGTGTGTGTGTGAGAGAGAGAGAGAGAGAGAGAGAGAGAGAGAATGTATGAGTGGCTGTCTATATGTGAACGTGTGTGGGTGTGTATGTGTGTTATTGTGTGTGTGAGGGTGTGACCGGTGACTTTGTATACATGAGTGTGGGGGTGGAGGGAGGGGGAAGCCACGGGCTCAGGTGTCGCCAGCGAGGCGGGGAGGAAACTATAAAACCTGGGCGATGTCCTCTTTATCAGCAGGCCCTTCTCCTGGGTCAAGAAGGGCAGAGCCCAAAGTTCACGCAGATAGTAGCAACTGGGAGGTCTGAAGCAGGACGGTGGCACTGGTGGGGAGGAGGCGGCTCTCCAGGGGGACAGGAAGGGCCGACACTAAGTTCCACTTAGCCCCAGACTTAAGAATGGACTCTGGGCCCAGCAAAGCCAGGTTCCAAGCAGCCCAGTTGTTTTCAACCGGCGTCGGCACCCCCTGGACTTCGGTTTGTCCACCTGTAAAATGGCAGAACTGACTGGGCCTGCCTTCCTGGCCCGGTGTGAGGCCTAACAGAGCCATGTACGTAATGCACTTAGAAGGCCTAGTATGTGATGAGTGTGTGTCTGTTGGTTGTGGAGAAAACATGAAATCATGCTGTTCCAGAAGGCCCTTGTACCCCGGTCCATACCTGCCACTCATAAGGTCAGTCCCCTCTGCCCCTCCCCAGCCTTCCGGAGAGGACCTTTCTAACGGTGGAATGGGCCCTGACTCTGGGAAAGGGGAATTTTCAGGGGACAAGCCTGCGTGGAGGGGGCTGTTAGGCCAACACCTTCTAGACCCAACGTCAGCTCTGACACTGCCCCCTCCAGGCGGCTTCGAGTACTGACTCACGCTTCCTCTTGTTGAAGTTTGCCCTTGTTTTCTCTTTTCTCTTTATTAAGGACTGGGTGGGGAGCATTTGGTGTCATCAGGGATTACTTTGAAACTATCGCTGCACTTTGGGAGCTGGCTTGAGTCAACTGGTCACCATGGAATTTCTTTTTTTAGTGCGTAAACAGCCAAGCTAGAGGCAGCTGTTGCCTGGTCCGGGGCAGAAAGCAGCCTGTTGGTGTGGAGCTGCCTGGCTCATATTTCTTGGGCAAACAGATGCCATGTCTCTCAACTCACCGATTAGGAAGCCCAGAAACCGTGGTTTGGAGACCACATGTCTAGGATGTCTAGTTATTCAGGTGACTTCAGCTGGGAAGCCCTCTCTGAATGTCAAAGCTCTAAGGTATAGGACATGTATAGTCGCTGGGGTGCTCCGTTTCTTTGGGGCCACCCCAGGAGGGAGTGAGCGCTAAGTGCCAAGTCAGTGAGGAAACTCTGTTTTGGAGCCAAAGCATTAAAAAAAAAAAAAAACCCAACCACAAACCACTGAGCCTTTAGTGAGTGCTTGTTTTGTGCAGGTTCTGAGCCCAGGGAGGGCCTCTGAGCAGAGAGGAGGCAGGAACTGGAAATTTATAGTAGGAGGGATTACGCTGGATGGCGTAAGGCCCTTCAAGAGGTGGGAACAGCATGAGCAAAGGCGTGGAGGTAGGAACGTATACATAAGGAAGAGTTTGGTTGGAACAGAGAGTTTACAATAATAAAGATTTATTTAGTTAGTTAAGAGAGTGGGAAGGGGCAGAGGAAGAAGGAGAGAATCTTCGAGCAGACTCCCCATTGAGTGCAGAGGTGGGGGCTCCATCCCAGGACCCCAAGATCATGACCTAAGCCGAAACCAAGAGCCGGATGCTTAACCCAGCCACCCAGCCACGCAGGCGCCCCAGCAAGAAATAAACCCAACACACATCCATTCAGTGTCTTCTGTGTGCTAAACACTGTTCAAATCGCCAGGATGAAGTTGGTGAGCAAAAGTCCCTCCTCTTTGGACATTCTAGTTTAATAACAGATATAAATAATAAATATTATTTATTATAATAATAAATATAAATAATAACAATGTAAATAACGATAGCTCGCATTTGTTAAGAGCTTACTACATGCCCTATCCTGTTTTAAGTATTTCATATTTATTTACTCATTTAATCCTCAAAACACCCACATAAAGGAGGCCTGGGTCTTGTCTCTAGTTCACGGATGCGGAAGCCTGGGCACAGAGCCGTGGAGGCGGAATCCAGACCCAGAGCTGGTGCTCTGACCGTGACATTCCTCTACTCTCGTAGCCTCCGCAAGAAGGGCTCGGGTTGCCAGGTAATGTGGACCCGCCTGGAGGATGGCAGAGGCCAGGCAGCAGAGTGGGGGTCCAATGCTTTCAGATTAATCTGGGGGTATGTGTGGAGTCAACTGGGGCGCAGGAGGTACTTGGGGGTCTAGGGAGCAGCACAGCCCCCTGGCCACACTGAAGAGGGGGAGAGGAGTGAAGACGAATCAATAGACGGAACTTGAAACATTCCTCAGGCCTTACCTTGCCTGGAATTAATGAACTTGGCAGATCCCTCCCCATCAGAGGACGGACAGTTCACCATGGATTATTTTCATTAGTACCCATTGCAATTCATGAGGGGCGAGAGGGCCTTTCTGGTCCGTCCTACCCTGAGCACCCAATGAGGAGCTCGAAGGGCCTCCCAGGCTGGGCCAGAAGACATGATGATTTGCAATGTCCAGACTCCTCCTTCCCCGCAAATTCCATGGGCCAATCCCCTGCGGTTCAGGTGAGCCGCAGACCCACTCCCACTCCCCCAGCCCTGCTCCCCTCCCAGCCCTGCCCTGCAGGACCCCTCACAGTTCTTCATCAGAAGTCCGAGCCTCAGCCCCTTACTGGTGGGCAGACTGCTGGTCCTGTGCACGCTGGGACCCCGCTTCCGTGGGCGGTGGGGGGTGGGGTGGGAGGTGGTCCCACTGTTCTTGTCTCGCTGCCTGCCCACCACTGCCCAGATGCGCAAGCCAGCTCCCTGTTTCAGCCTCTTCCAGCTTCCATCCACGTTTCCCGAGCGGCTGCAAGATCCCACTGTGGTTTCAGTAAGAGCCTCCAGCTTTATTTTCCGGCTGCCAGGGCCCAGCAGCTGCTAGGGCAGCCTCTTTGCAGCTCCCGGCCCCACACCTGCCAGGGCGCCCTCTCGGGCCCCTCGCTGTCTTCTGCCCCAGGGAAAGGCCCGTCCCCTGAAATCCCAGAAGGGCTTGGACCCTCAGGCTAACCTACCCACCAGGGTCCCTGCCCTCTCAGCGTCCCCCTTACCCCTACCTTCTCCTTCCCACCCGCACTTTGCTCGGACCCCCCCAGACACAGGGCCGACATCGCACACATACCCCTCTGGGGTGGGGGCGGCAGGGCTCAGGCGCCCCTTCAGCTGGCAACGGTGTCAGGAACGGATCTTAGGATTGCCCTTTAAGAATGTCCTCAGCCTGGCAGGGCCCTTGAGGGCCGGGAATTCCCGCCCGGGAATTTTTCCAATATTCTGTCGGCTGTTTCTGCTCTTTCAGTGGTTTTATTATTTTCCTTTCTGTTCCAGCCCCTCCTTTCGCTTTCAGTATGGCAGGTCAGGCCAAATGGCGGCGGAGGGTGGGGACCTGGCATTTGCTGAGGCAGGAGCTGTGGCCAGGGCCAGCTGTGCCGAGGGAGGGGATGGGATGAAGGAGGACACAGGAGGGGAACAGGGAAGTGAGACCAGCGGCAGGGCGGCCTCTTGGTCTTCTGGTGATTTTCACAGCATTCAGCTCTGGGCACACGGCCTCGTCTTCTTCTGGCCCCCACCGAAAATGCACATCTGCTCCTTGGGAGGGTGACACATTAACCCAGTAACACCAATCCGCTGGGCAGATGCGCCGGCTGCTGCCTGACAGAGGACAGACCAAGGAGAGGGGCGCGCAGAACACATCAGGGGTGAAGAAGGGCGCAGGAAGGGTTGGGGTGGGGGGCACATGCTTGGGGAGGTGCCAGATAGAAGGGGTGAACCCCTACCTAGGAGGACTTTTTTTCCCCACTGCATAATTAAGCTCCAAGAGGGAGGGTGAGGTGATAGGGTCCCTTGTGCCTGTGATGTTGAAACCACAGCACCTGCCTGGGCCATTGGGTCTCCGTGGGTCCATCGGACAACTTCCTGACGGGACAGCCTCTGGCGTCCAGCTCAGATAAGGATGAAACTCAGCTGCGTGTAACAGAAAAGCAAAATAAGTGGCTTAAATCAGAGAAAGCTTTATTTTCCTCTCACATAAATGAATGGTGGAGGCAGACAGCCCTGAACATTTTAAAAGCAAGACTTAAAGGAAGAGGTACCCAGGCACCCCACGTCTTCCTGACTCTACGTCCAGGCATTTTCCCAAGCATGCAACTCATTCCGTGCAGAGCTTGATAAAGGCACCCTGTGTGGGCTTCCTTCTGTCCCCGTCTCTCATCCCCATGGCCCCACGAGCCTCCTGGGCTCCCCTTCCAAACCCTTGTTTTGGGGTCTGCATCTGTGGGGACCCCAACCAAGATACTAATACTTTTGAGAGGTTACCGCATGCAAGGCATTGTCTCATTTCTTCCTCAACCCTGAGGGATGGGATCCAATTATTAACTCCTGTTTTAGGGGTGAAACCATAACTTGCCCAGGGTCACTCACCATTGGAGCCAAGACTCAAATCAGGCTGATCATTTTGTGGCTGATCATTTCCTTGGGATGGGTTCCTCAGCCCAGAACCCCGGGTCAGATAGTGCACATTTTCAGTCTTTTGACCTGTTCTGCCAAACTGCCTCTGAGTAAAATCAGGTCCGAGTGCCACTCCCAGCCACAGTGTGGGGACCACTCACTTCTCACGTCCTCACGTCCTCACTGCAGGGGCTCCGGGCGTCTTTCCAACCCAGTCCCTGTGAGGACATTCCTCCTAATTTTGTCTTTTTTTTTTTTAAATTCAGAAAGGATTAATTCTTTTAGAGAGGGAGAGAGAGAGAGAGACAAAGAGAGAGACGCCGGGGGAGGGGCAGAGGGAGAGGAAGAGAGAGAAAATCTTAAGCAGGCTCTGCGCACATCGGGGAGCCCCACATGAGGCTCGATCTCACAACCCCGAGATCATGACCTGAGTCAAAATCAAGAGTCGGTCACTTCATTGATTCAGCCACCTAGGCGCCCCCAGAAAGCATTAATATTAACAAGCCGGTTAGCCTTATGCTAACAGACACGCAGCAGCTGTGAGTTGAACTGAAAAGGGATGGAGCCAAGTAAATGAGTTCCTGACCCAGCAGAAGAGTCGTTTCCTGCCTCCCCCTCGGCTTTCCTGGGAGGGCAGCTCTTGCCCATCTCCCCGCCCTGGAGCCGGTGGGCGGAGGTGTACGGGTGGGCAGACAGGAAGGAGAGGGAAGGATCAAGGAGGAAGGGCACCTGGGTGGCCACTGTGTGGCGAGGGCCTGGGGAGGGAATCTTTGATCCGCACAGCTTTGGGCTCTTCCAGCGCATTCCTTTTCTTAACAGAAATACTGGTGAGGTGCCCCAGCTGCCTATCTCTCCCCTTTAGAAGTCTGAAGAGCCAACCAGCCACTTCCCAGCCCCGGCGTGCCAAACGCCTGAGGCTGGCAGGCAGGCATGCAGGCAGCTGGAGGGAGGCACGGGAATCCCTCCCTCCCCGGCGTGTGAACACGTTTCAGATGTCCTCACTGATCTCCACTTGAGGCCTGGGCCTGCCTGACCCCCTTTCTAATAAAACCCTCCTACCGGGCTTTATAGTATCTCAAACACGTTCACATCAGGGAACTCCTTTGATCCTTCCACTACCTTAAAATGGGCTGTGCCAGGGTGTCATTATCCCCATTTTACAGATGGGGAAGCCGAGGCTCTGATTAAAATGGTGCTTTAAAGGAAAACGCTATCACTCCAGATTTCTGTAGCCTTGCCAACTAATGATCATGCCATCGTGGTGATGACAATGTCCATTCAACATGATTATGTGCAGGCACGGGGGGAGGCTCTTTGTCGTACGAAAGTGGTCCTCCAGGCCTCATTGAACTGTCCCAGGTGGATAGTTAACGGCAGAGCTGGGATTTGAACCTGAGCTGGCCGACTCCCGAGCCAGGGCTTCTCAGAGTGTGGTCCCGGACCAAGATCTTATAAGAAATGCACATTCTCAGGCCCTGCCCCCCCCCCCCCCCCCCCGCCCACCACCACCTACTGAGCCCTGGGCGGGAGGCCGGGCAGCCTCTGGTTTAACAAGTCCTCTACATTTGAGAACTGCCGTCCTAATACATTCCTTTAACTCAGTGCATTTCAATCCTGGCTGCATAGTCGAATCACTTGGGAACTTTAATAAATACCAGGGCTTCGCCGGACCAGAATCTCTGGGGTGGGGCTCCAGCATCAGTATTATTAGAAGCTCCACATGCTGACTTGTCTGCCTTTGACACACACCACACTAGAAAGGTGAGCCCTGGAAGGCTCCGCATTTTACCAGAAGGTTCTAGAGTAGAATGACAGGGCAGCCTGTTCCAGAAAATCCTGGAGGGCATGAGGGAAGACTTGGAGGAGTCCGGGAAGGGGAGACTCTGGGGGCCCAGCCCCTCCTTCTTGAGATGACTCCATGCCGGCCCAGGAAGCCTGCAGCCCTGCTGGGGCCCAGACCGCCACAACTGTTTGTCTTGGCTTTTGCCCAAGCAGGCGGTTCTGTGTGGAGTTGCAGCTCTTTTGTTTCTGTGGTTTAACTGTTGGCCCAGTTTTTCCAGGGCTGATTAGATATCCCTCTCGGGTCCACAAGATTCCCCAAAACGGCTGTTTCCCCTTAGGGCCGAAGCAAGGTACAAGGCGGGGTCTGGGGGGCAGCCTCCTGCTTCTAACTGTCTCACTCTGAGCCTCGGGTTCAAGGATGCATGAGTTTATCAGTCAGGGTCCATCCAGGAGACAGAGAACACACCAGTCACTTTCCCAGAGAGAATCCAATATGAAGAATTGTTAATTAGGTACTGAAGGATTGAAAAGACAAAGAGAGACAGCTGGCGGGTCCCGGGGTCGCAAGCACAGGAAGCAGTAAGTAGGGTTTCCTTAGGGCCAGAGGAACAAAGAAAAGTTTGTGATTTTTCGAACTTAGAAGTTCTGAGGACCGTTTGCAGAGCTGAAAGACGTTTGGGGAGGGGATGCCAGCTGGTGGTTCTGGTGTCCCTGAAGGGAAAGCATGGGGCTGGTTCTACAAGTATTAGGGAAAAAGCAAAACTGGAATTAATTGCTTCTCTTGGAATGAATGAACTGTGGTGGTCAGATGGAAAAAGCCTTGCTCGGGTCAGGGGAGGTTGGGGCAGCTGGGTTTTCTGGTTGCCCAACTTCTCTCTACCTTTGTGGACTCTCCCTCCTCACCTCAGCTTCACTCTCATCTCTCAGTTTACTTCTTTCCAGAACCAATCCCAAACGTTGCTGGTTCAATCAGTGAACCTTTACTGAACACCTATTATGCCCCTGGCCCTGGGGACTGGGTGCCTGAGAGATAGTAATATAGAGTAATAGTAATAGCACCCACATTCACCGGAGCGCTTACCTTCCTGACCCTGCTTTAAGCATCTCCCATGCAGTCACTCATTTACAATTACCTGCACTTTACAGAGGGGGACACTGAGGCACAGAGCCATTTGGTAACTCACCGGAGGTGATTATTTAGCTAGTGAGTGGCAGAGCCTGAAGATGAACCCAATCAGCGTGACTCCGCTACCCACGTTCTTCACCAAGTCACCTAGTTGCCTCAAGTCCTAGAGAGCCAGACCTGTGAACAGTTGACTGCAGCACAGGTAGAGAATGCCACGAGGGGTGGGCCTCCCAGAAGTGGTAACTCATTTCATCCATTCAGTCAACCAAGTCTTTAGACTGGGGCGTAATGGTGAGCAAAAACAGACATTCTACCTGCTCTTGGGAAGCTTCTAGTGGACACACAGATATTAATCTAATTATCACACCCAAAAACGTTAGCTCCAATACACAGTTCCCTTTGCTATGAAAACTATAATCACAGAGGTTTGTTATAAATGTGGAAATGAGAAGGCTACTGTATCCTGGGGTGCCTGGGTGGCTCAGTTGGTTACGCGTCTGCCTTCAGCTCAGGTCATGATCCCAGGGTCCTGGGATCGAGCCCCGAGTCAGGCTCCCTGCTCCGTGGGGAGTCTGCTTGTCCCCCTCTCTCTCTGCCCTGCTCGTGCTCTCTCTCTCTGGCAAATAAATAAATAAAATCTTAAAAAAAAAAAAAAAGGCTTCTTCCTGGAGAATGTGATGGTTGGGCTGGGGCAGAAAAGATGAGTGGGAGTTAATCAGATGAAGAACAGGAAGAAGAGAAGGCAGAGGGAACAGCATGCGCAAAGGCTCTGAGATGGGGGAGTCATATGAGTATGAGACTGTAAGTCCTGCCCCTGAACTCTGACCAGCTGACCTTGGCCAGTGCTCCCAGGCATGGAGCCCACCTGTTGGAACCCCCACCGCTCCAGTTTGGAGCCCTATGGCCAACCCTTCCTGGATCATGCTGGAGGCTGCCCATCACCTTAGTAGTGTGGGTACCAGCTTCCGTCAGCTTCAAGTAACAGGCTGGCCTCAGGGGCCTCTGGAGGGAGGCCTGAAAAAGCTCCAGAGCTGGAAGCTGGTCAAGGGACCAACAGGGACAGTCCTGTTGGATAGGGAGTGGGGCAAGTCCCCAGTGAGTCTTTGAAGAGTGAGTGAATGAGGGCCCCATATAAATGACCTTTGTAAAAAGAAGCCTCGGGCCGATGGGGGCTCGCCTGGGCCATAATGGCCCCCTCCCTCAGCCACCAGGGCCTGCCCTGGGAGTCTTGGAGCGCTCAGCTCACACCAATTAACTCCCACTCCTTGACTGGATGGGGAGGCAATGATTAGGCCCATTTTACAGGGCAGGGAAAGGGAAAGGCAAGGCTAGAGAGGAAGGTTGGAGCTTGGGGCCACTTCTCAGCCTGATTCTTTCGGGAGGCAGCTGGGCCTTTGGAGAATGAGATTCTGAGAAGCCATGCAGAGGTTTCATGCAGGATCCAGAGGCTCGGGGATGAGCCGGCAAGACCTTAGCTTCCTAATGGGTCAGAAAGGGGGACAGACAGACTAGGGGAGAGGGAGACACCGCTTCCTGTCCCCAGCACCCTGTCTGTGCCCTGCTTACAGGAAACAAAATGCCTCTGGCTGACTCTGGACTGGTTGCCCTGAAGCAATTAGAGCAAAGCACCAGCGATGTTCCTCCTCCCCTCCTGCCACGGGGCAGCGCGGACAGCGCGGCTGAGCTGGGGGCCCCATGCTGGCATCTGCTGGGATCTGCGGGCCCGGTGCCCCGGCAACCCCCCTCCCCACCCCAGACAGCACTGGAAGTTGCCCAAAGCCATCCAAGTTTCCACGGGCCCAACCTCATCAAGACTAATTGAAGGCTGTGTCATCCTCATCACCGGGAATATCTGATGAGAAAGGCACATCACTGAATGGGCTCCTCTGGTTCCCAACGGGGACACGAACCCCTCCCTTCCTGATTCCCCTTGCCTGCCCGAGGTAGGGCTTTCAGCAGAACCACCGGACCAGAGGCACTGAACAAAGATGACTGGAGTTCTCGGAGCCCCCCTTCAGGGCAAGGGTGAGGGTGTGCACACAATCCCTGGTGTGCCTTGTTGGGTTGGGGTCCCTGCAGGACGACACCACCTGTCTGCCATACAGACCGGGCCCTGGGGCTGTTGGAGGACAGGGGGACCACCCGATAGCCTGACATGGGCCAGGACCCAGGGGCTTGGGCAGAGACTCAGTTGCTGACAGAGGGGCAGCCCCCGTTGATTTGTGGGGGTCCAGAGACTCTCTTTGTCCCCTGAACACCTGACACCATCTTTCCTACCAGCCTGCTGGATTGCCTGGGTGGCAGAGGGGGCTTCTTTCTCTCTCCCACCTGCCTCGCCCCAAGCGCGGTGGGCTGGAGACGGCTCACACAGACTTGCAAGGGTCACTTGTTAAATACTCAGGAATTCTGTGAGCTGATGGTTAAGCACATCCGTCACTGAAGATTAAATTATGTAAACCGGTGTTTCTCAGCCTTTTGCTCATCATAGCCTACTAAACAGCCTTTTCAGACATTTCCCCCCTAATTTCCTACAACCCTCCCCATAAAAATTTAATGTCACAGACATGCTGTATGTGTGTTTATGCATTGAATGTATATCTGTATATACATAAGAAGAGTAAGATTGTTTTTGTCCCCCACCAAAGGGACACCCCTGTTGAGCACGCAGGATACAAACTCACAGTTAAATAAATGATATATGTAAATATTTTTAAAATTTTATTTATTGGGATGCCTGGGTGGCTCAGTCGTTAAACATCTGCCTTCGGCTCAGGTCCCGCATCGGGCTCCCTGCTCAGCAGGAAGCCTGCTTCTCCCTCCCCCACTCCCCCTGCTTGCGTTCCCTCTCTCACTGTGTCTCTATCTGCCAAATAAATAAATAAAATCTTTTTTAAAAAGTATTTATTTATTTATTTGAAAGAGAGCAAGCATGCACAAGCAGTGGGAGCAGCAGAGTCAGAGGGAGAAGCAGACTCCTCACTGAGCAGGGAGCCCCATGTGGAGTTTAATCCCAGGACCTTGAGATCATGACCTGAGCCAAAGGCAGACACCAGGCGCCCCCAGCTCCCCATCTTTAAAACAGGAAGGAGACCCACAGCGCCCAGGCTGGGGTGAAACTGCTTAAGTTAATGTGCTGAACACAGAGTTGGTCCTGTTATTGCCAGAACTGTGGCCGCCCCATTTCCCCTCCCCTCTTTGTTGAAGCCCTAACCCCCAGGTGCTTAGCATGTGACTGTATTTGGGAAGAGGGTTCTTAAAGAGGTAATTAAGTTAAAATGAGGCTGTTAGGGTGGACCCTAATCCAATCTAACTGGTGTCCTCATGAACAGAGGGGATTAGGACACACTGAGAGACACCAGGGGCGGGAATGCACAGAGGGACAACCCTGTGAAGAGGCAGTGCGACCACAGCAGTCTGCAAGCCAAGGAGAGGCCTCTGGAGCCATCAGGCCTTCTGGCACCTTCATCTTGGCCTTCCAGCCTCCAGAACTGTGAGAAAGTCAACTTGCTTATTTGTTTAATTAATTTATTTGAGAGAGAGAGAGAGAGAGTGGGGCAGGGGCAGAGGGAGAGTCTTAAGCAGACCCCACACTGAGCACAGGGCCCGACTCGGGGCTCGATCTCATGACCCTGTGATCAGGACCAGAGCCGAAACCAAGAATTGTACGCTTAACCGCCTGCGCCAGCCAGGCGCCCCGGAAGTAGACTTGTTTAAACCACAGTCTGGTGTTCTGTTGTGACAGCTGTAGAATACAGCTAATACAGTCTTTAAGAGGCACTGATTCTGCCATTAACTTGTGTCAGCCACGTTTTCTGCGTGGGAAGTCTTGTTTCTCTGCTTATAAACAAATGGAGGTGTGATCCAGGCAGATGCATTTTCCCCGGGTCTTCAGAGGGCTCAGTTCAATGCCATGCACAAAGTGTACATACTTGGACCTCTGTCCCCACTGCCCACCTTGCCCACCTGCAGGCAAGGGTGAGGGGACCACCAAGATGCCATTCAAACTTCAGGTCAGGGAATCAATGCGGTGAATCCCTTGAGCACTTTTCCAAAAATAATGACACTGCATAGCAGAGAATAGAGAGTACCGGAGTGCAGCTCAGGTAGTAAGGGGAGGCATCATTTCATGAAACGTGTATTCGGTTTTACATATTTGTAAATAGACAAACGAAGTCACTACAAATTATTCTAAGCGCTATGAATTACGTTGGGTGCCTGGTGTCCTTTGTATTCCATTGCGGTGTTAACTGCATTTCTTGCTGTGAGTTACGACCCACGAAGTCTGAAAAAAAAAAACCCTGACCTACCAGTGTTCAGTTGTTCTCTGAGCAAGTTGATGGTTGAAAATCCAGTCAAATGTCCAGGGGCGGCTTGGGGTGGGGTGGGGTTGGGGCCTGGGCCCTCAGGGGAGGGCCTGAATGGGCAGAGTCACTTTGTCCAGGCCAACAGCCACGGAGTCCTGGCCTTGGGCTCCCTTGGGTTCTTTCCTCTCTGTGTTCTGGAACAAGGGACATGACTGCCCTGGGCCTCAGTTTCCCGATCTTATAAAACATATTCACAGGTGTGCTATGAAGATTACCAGGAACCAAAGAACATGAAAGGACACACCCATTGAGGTAAGAGGCAGTTTTGTTATTTTATCATTTCATTCAGGTCTGTCTGCTCTAGTAGGCAAATTGTTTCTTTTCCTACTATCTCAGGAGAAAGGAATGTACATGCCCCTCAGCCCTCGGGAATCCCTGGCTGGGGGTAAGGCCCGGGCTCAGGGGTATCCAGAAAGGTATTTTAGAGGCTAAATCCCAATCCCAAGGGGAGACTCTTTTAAAGATTTTATGCAGATAAAGCCAAATTCTGGTAAACTCTCGAAGCAGTTTCCAAAGGTGAGTCAATGTCCCCAGAGGCCAGGAGGAGTAGCCTACCCCCTGTGTCTAGGAAACATAGGGGTCTGGCCCTCCCCATTTGGCTGCGTTCCCAGGAACATTGCCTGCAAGTCATGAGTCACTGCTAGAGGCCATCCTGGGCTCCCAGGAGTGCAGGGCAGGGACAGAACCCCGTCAGGCGGTCCCATGAACCTGACGGTCTGGCAACCCCCTCCCTCAGCCAGGCCACTTCTCTCCATAGCACACCTCTCTTCTCTGCCCCGACACCTTTCCGAAACCCATGGTGGCAAACCTGCTTCCAAGCAGAAAACTTTGGACATGAGCGGAATATCTGGAATTCCTGGAGGATTTATAGCCCAGCAACTGGGACAAGTGTGGGTAGCTGACCCCAACCCTACCCCAGCGCCGACCCGGCCTCCAGCTCTGCACCGGTCTCCTTTCTCTGGCCCCAGAGCCACATCTAGGTCACCTTCCTGGCCTGCAGCCCCTGGTTCAGAGCAGACAGTACTGGATGAGTGGCCAGTACTAGAGCTCTGCCTCGAACTCTCTGCGGGACTGGGGGCCGTCCACCTCGCCCCTCCAGACCTCAGTTTTCTCATCTGTAAAACGCGCAGGCTAATTGGAGATGGGTTACTGCTTGATTTTCTGTAAAAGTCAGATCTTGAACTGTTCTGTCTTTTTAAAATTCTAGGAAATGAACTAGAGGAGCTGAAACCAGGCTGGTTCCTCTCTAAACCGAGAAACGGGCACCTGTGTGTACCTGGGGATAGAGCCGGAGCTTCTGAACTGTCAGACCAGCCTCCGGGGGTTGGAATCTTTGGCGGAACAGGGGGCGGGCGTCTTTTCTGCAGCCCACAGCAGCGGGGTGTGGACTCTGGACTGCACAGGGTGTACTCAAGTCTGGGGCGGGGCAGAGAGAGTGGTTATTCCGCACGCAGCTGCATTCTGTGCCAGAGTGGGGGAAATGGGGAACTTCTCTCTAGCGGTCCTCACTAGCTGTTCTCCCTTCTCCTCCTCTGTCTCAGTGCAGGGAGCCTCTGCCTTATTTTGGAGAGGTCTATTGACCAGAGATGATCAGAGGGACCCCCAAACCATACCCACTCAGATCTGCCCCCCAGATCGTTGCTGTCACCCACCACTCCCCTGCTACACACACACACACACACACGCACACACACACACACGCCCTGTGACCCCACCTGTCCAGCTGTCCTTTGTGGGTCAGGAGACCAACAGCTATTCAGCCCCTCTGGCTTGGACTTGCACTTAGTGAAATTAATTCTCAAAAAAGTGGCCCTCAAATGTTCTTCCTCCTCTGTGAAACCTGCTCTGACCACTACCCCTGGTTCCCATGACTCTCTCCACTTCCTCTACACCAGATATTCAATTACTTAATTGTTTATCCACTCAATGTGTATGGAGTCCCAGCTACGTACCCTGCGCTCTGCAGAGAGCTGGAATAAGGAAAGCAGAACCAGACCCAGCTCCCCGTCTGTGGGAGTTTAGGGCCCGCTGGGTAGGGCCAGGGGCTCTTCTTACGTATCCCTTCCTCCTTGCCCCCCTCCCGCCCCCCAGCCTCCACTCCCTGCCAGACCAGCTCCCCAGGACGGCACCCTGTCTCATACACCTTTGTAGCTCAGCATCCAGCAAGTGCCCAACATCTAGCAGGCCCTCCGTATATTGCAGATTACATTTGAGTGCCCTGAAGGGAAATTGGTTTCTGCCTGAAGTTGGTCCTAACTGTGTTATTTAGAGATAACAGAGGATAGGGAAAGTAACTGAGGCTAGACACGGGGTTAAATTATGTGTTGCTGCTGCCTACGGGGTGCAGTTTGTCCAGAGCTCTCAGAATTATAAACGCATTCCCTGTTGGACCCAGCAGTTCCGCTGCTCCGAGTTTATTGGACAGATGGATGCTCCCACATGTGAGATGATACATGTACAGTGTCCTCACTATAGTATTATTTGCAACAGACTGGCAACAACTGTTCAGCTCTGGGGCCCCTTTTACCCACATGGAGCAGAATCCTATGCAGTGTGGGGGGAAAAAAAAAAGAATAAGGAAGCTCTCTTTATTTTTTTATTTTATTTTTAAGTAAGCTCCACACCCAGTATGGGGCTCGATCTCACAACCCTGAGATCAAGAGTCAGCCAGGCGCCCTGAAGAAGCTCTCTTTGGATATAAATAGGAAGACCTCTAAGACATACTGTTGCCTTAAAAAGGAAGTTGAGAAAGAGTGTAGTAGTTCATTTAGTGTAAGAGCTGGAGTGATGGGGAAGGCATGCATTTAAATATACACATATTTGTTTCGATATACATAGAAGGGTTTTCAGGAAGGAGTCACAGGAAACAGGTAACAGTGAGCATCATGGGAGGGAAAATGGGCAAGTGGGGAACAAGGTGGGAAGAAATCTTTCCACTGACTAGCCTTTGAATCTTTTTTTTAAGATTCTATTTATTTGAGAGAGAGAGAGAGAGAGAGAGACACAGCACGAGTGGGGGAGGGGCAAAGGGAGAGGGAGAAGCAAACTCCCTGCTGAGCAGGGGGGGCTCGATGCCAGAACCCTGGGATCATGACCTAGCTGAAGGCAGACGCTTAACCGACTGAGCCACCCAGGCACCCCTTTATTTATTTATTTTAGAGAGAAAGAGAGTGAGCGAGAGAGAGAGAGAAAACACACGCACAAACATGTGCACTAGTTGGGGGGAGGGGCAGAGGGGGAGGAAGAGGGAGAGAATCTCAAGTAGACTAGGCACTGAGCACCCCATGTGGGGCTCAATCTCACGACCCTGAGATCATGACCTGAGCCAAAACCAAGTGTCAGTCGCTCAACCAACTGAGCCACCCAGGTGCCCCTGCCTTTGAATCTTTTGAATATTGTCCCATGTAAATATGTGACCTGTTAAAAATTAAAATAAAATAAAATAAATTATAAAGACTATGAGGCAACATGGAAAAATGTTTATAGGACAGGTGGGAAAAAAGCTAAAACAAACAAACAAACAAACAAAACCCCTGTATTTAGTAGGATTATAAATGTGTAAAATAAATGCATGTTAAAATTTCTATCTGTGGAAGAAACAGTCTGGGTAATTTTTATTTCCTTCCTTTTTTGTAATTTCCCCCACAAAGTTCTATAATAAACACACATTGCTTTTATTATTAGAAAAAAAAACTGTGACAAAAGAAAATACATATATACTTAGAGAAATGTATATTCTGTATAAATTATGGGAACAAGGTTGAAAAAGACTGGAAAGAAATATGCAAAATGTTCACGGTGGTTGTCCTGAGATATTAGGTAATTTTTAAAACATTATGATATTTTGTATTATTTTCCTGATAGATGGAAGGAATGAAGGAAGGGAAGGAGGCAGGGAGGGAGGGAAGGACTTAATGGAAGGGAGTTCTTCAAAATAACAGTTGTGTTAGGGTAGTAAGATTATGAGTCATTTTTGTTGTTTTGTTCAGTTTCCAAACTTTTCATTATGTGGTTTTGTTGTTATTTTAGCAGGAATGGAACCCTCACTGTTGTAGAGTGGGATTCCACTCCCCAAAGTCCTGCTGATTTGTGTTAAGGAGCTGGAGCTCCCTAATTGCTTGTTATTCATTCCAGGTCACAAGGCCCAAGGTGTTGCTCTGGGTGGCGGGAGATTGCTACCGATGACATGTTGCTGGGGGCAGAGAGAATAAAAATCTGAGTACCTTTGGGCCCTTCACATATCTTAGTTGGCAAACATTTAGGGAACCCTGACTGCTGGCTTGGTGCTGGGTACCAAGACCCAGTCCCTGCCCTTCCTGGGCTCTAGGCTCCAGTGGCACCCAGGATGTTTCAGGCAGAGATAGAACAGGGGTCTTCTAGGAGGGCCTCCTCTGAGCAGAGGCCTGGCAAGATCAGGCCTTGTAGGCAGTGATGGACTTTGACAATGGACAAAATTAGGCCTGAAATTAGGCCTGTCCAAGGGTTGGACCCTCACTGGCCCTAAACTGCCTTGCCGTAGTGAGCACCTATCCCCTCAGAATCTTCTTGGTGGAGGGACACTACCAGCGATTATAAAGCAAACTGCCCAGCCAAGACTGTGGTCCTCCAAACTCGAGAGACTTGAGTTCTGATTCTGGGTCTGCCGTTAACCAGCTGTGGGATCTTGGGCAAGTAATTCTACCTTTGTGAGCCTCAGTCTCCTTATCTGCAAAATGGGGGGAATCATAATAATAATGACTAGTACTTGCCCTGACTACCTCCCAGAGTGGTGAGGATCAGGTGACATAATGTACATAAAAGCACCTTAAAAGTATAAAGGATGTCCTCCAATGAATGGATACACAAAGTGTGGCTTATCAACACAATGGAATACTGTTCAATCTTAGAAAGGAACGAAGTACTGATACATGACAACAGGGATGAACCTCAAAAACATTATGCTCCGGCCGCCTGGGTGGCTCAGTCAGTTGAGCGTCTGACTCTTGGTTTTTGCTCAGGTCATGATCTCAGGGTCTGTGCTCAGCAGAGAGTCTACTTAAAGATTCTCTCCTGTCCCTCCCCCCAGTCATGCCATCTGAGCATGTGCACTCCCTCTCTCTCTCTCTCTCAAATAAATAAATAAATAAATAAATCTTAAAACAACAACAACCACATCATGCTCAGTGAAAGAAGCCACACACTAAAGGCCACATATTATATAATTCCATTTATATGAAATATCCACAATAGGCAAATATACAGAGAACGAAAGATCAGTGGTTGCCAGCGGCTGGGTGGGGGAGAGAAGTGGAAAGTGCCTGCTTAATGGGGATAGGGTTTCCTTCTGGGGTGATGAAAATGTGCTGGAACTAGGCAGAGGTGATGGTTGCGCAACACCGTGAATGTATTAAATGCCACGGAATCGTACACTCAAGTGCTTCAAACGGTAAATTTTATGTTACATTGATTTTACCACAGTTTTTTAAAACTTAAAAACGGTATCAATGATGATTCAAATCTGAATTTATTACAGTTATTATTTCCATAATTAGCAATCAAACAGACTTGACGTCCAGGATTTCATAGTTTTGCATCTGAACCAGGGCAGAGTCAGAAATGACTAGAAAAAGCAAAAAGAAAAAAAGGAAATCCCCCTCAACTTGTGCAGGGCCCCAGGGACACGCACCATTCAGTCCAGGAGCAGTATGACCAGAGGGAAAACCCAGAATGCCAAGGCCAGGGAAGCACAATGATCTGGGAATTTCAAAATCCATCTTCGTGGGCTCACCCCTTCATTTGGCGGCGGTGCGATCCCTTTGGGAAGATTTCATCCCCAGCCTCCTGCACCCCAGACTGTTTCCCAGCCAGCCTGGAGGAGTGCATTCTGGTTCCTGCCCTGAGGGCCAAGGGCAGCTTCCGGGACATAAAGGGGCCCAAACCTGGCTTGGTTCCCGAGTGACCCCAGACCCGTAGGCTTTAAAGCCTGAGAGACTGTCCAATGAAGACTTCATGATGACAGTGATGTGACATTTTGATGATGCTGATGAGTTGTAACAAGAGCAACAATTCCCTGACAGGACACTCAGAGATGCAAAGATGTGCAAACACTCAGATGTGTTTCTTTTTTTTTTTTTTTTTCTGTTACTGATTTAATCGGCCTCATGAGCCCCACCTCAGGCAGTGTGAGTCAGCAAGGGAAGGGACAGATTTTAAACTGCACCTAACAGATAAATATTCAGTCACCTCATTAACAGGGGCCCTTCTCCCTTCCTGCCTGCCTCCGTCGCCCCCGTGCCACCTTGGGGAAGGGTCAGTCGGCACACAAGAAACCTACTGCTCCCCCAGCCCCTTTCCCTCTCCTCCCCACAATGCACCAGGGCACGAGGGGCGGACACACCCTCTCTGCCAGGGGTTCCTAAGCTTCCCTGACAAGAAGCAGTTTCTTGGGTGCTGGTTTGTTTGTTTGTTTGTTTATTTATTTATTTATTTATTTAAACTAAATTTGATTTTTTTTTTTTAATTTTATTTATTTATTTGATAGAGAGAGACAGCGAGAGAGGGAACACAAGCAGGGGGAGTGGGAGAGGGAGAAGCAGGCCTCCCGCTGAGCGGGGAGCCCGATGCGGGGCTCGATCCCAGGACCCTGGGATCATGACCTGAGCTGAAGGCAGACGCTGAACGACTGAGCCACCCAGGCGCCCCTGGGTTTAAAATGCCCATTCTGAGGCTCCTACCCTGGAGAGTCTGATCAAGTCGATTGTGAGGAGGGCGGGGGGACCCAGGAATCCGTGTTTCCTTCTCTCCCAGCGAAGTTGGAGAAATACTGCTCTGTGCCTTACATTGAGTTCTCTCTCTAGCCCGGCTTTCTGTAAGCTTAATGGTCAAGCCCTCCAGGCTGAAAACATTTATAAAATCATTTTCTTCTCCCAAGCCTGGCTTTCAAGATTATTGTCTTGCGGGAAGCCCCCGCCCCAACTCCATTGAAAAAGGGAACTTGTTAGTTGAGGGAAAGCAATGCCTTTGCTGTACAAACTGGTATCTGCTCCTTTTATGCCATTCCAGAAACCTGTGGATTCTGACCTGGAGAGACCCGGAGGTCAACATGATTAATGCAGCTGTGCTTTCAAAACGATTTCTTTTTAAAATCCTCATTCACAAACAAGAACAATATCTCACATTCATTGAGAACTTATTATGGGCAAGGCATTTTGTTACAAGCACTCGTGGATTATCTTTTTTTATCTTCACAGCAACCTTACACTAGGGCTCTCCTCAGTTTACAGATCAGGAAACTGAGGCATATAGAGGTTAAACAGCTTGCCCAGGGGTCACACAGTGGAAGCGACAGGATTTGAACTGATGTCTGGGTAATTGTAAGGGTTCTTTTAACGGCTAGGATACCCCTCCCCTACCTGAGTTTGAGGCCTCTTGGAAATCACCTAGTCCAACCTTTGCATTTCATAGGTGTGGAGACCCAGGCTTGGAGAGCGAGTGACTTGTCCGAGGACACACAGCTGGTCAGCAGCAGGACTGGGAATGGACCCAGGCCCGGGACTCCTGATCCAGGGCTCCTCCCCGCGGATGGTATCTGATGCGCGATACACGGTGTTCAACATTCAGTAACTGCTGCTGGTCAGAGCTGCGGCTGAAACACCCGAGGACAGCGAGTCTTCAGGGGACGGAGACCTGCCCACATGGTTTCATAATTTCACTGAGTTCTTAAAATGACAGGGGCCCACCCAAAAGCCCTGCATCAGTGTTGTGGCCCCATAAATTTCTATTCACTGATTTCTACTGTGCATGAGTTTCGGTTAGGACTCCAAACTGTTTGCAGTCTCATGGTTTTGCAGATTTTTAGGAGTCGGAAAAAGAGTGAGGCTGGTAGCCCCATCGCCGGCTCTGGACCCATGCAGGCTTGTGTCACCTTTGCAAGGTGCAAAGCCCTGAGGCAGGGAACTCCTTTGGGGGGGTGAGTAACGGAGGTGAGAAGTCTTTTGACCTCCAGTCATAGTCACAGGATGTTTGTCCCAGCCCATTTCACACCCATATCACAACCTGGACGGAGGGAACTCCAGCTCCAAGGCGGAAGTCAAGAAAGGAAGAACACATTTAGTGAACAGCTACAATGAGCCCAACCCCGTGTTAAATACTTAACAGAGTTCTTTAGTTTATTTATTTATTTATTTTAAGATTTTATTTATTTATTTGACAGAGAGAGACACAGTGAGAGAGGGAACACAAGCAGGGGAAGGGGGAGAGGGAGAAGCAGACTCCCCGCTGAGCAGGAAGCCTGATGCGGGGCTCGATCCCAGGACCCTGGGACCATGACCTGAGCCAAAGGCAGACGCTTAACGACGGAGCCACCCAGGCGCCCCTGGAGTTCTTTAGTTTAATTCCCACCCTCGCCCTGCAAGGCTGGTACTATTATCCCCATTTTACAGACGAAGAAATCAAGGCTTACAGAGGAGGAGGGTAATTTGCCTGAAGTCTCACAGGTTTTAAATGAGCCAACCTGGAAGTTGAACGAAGTCGGCCGGACTCCAGAGATTCTGTATATAGGAGACCACAGAGCCTTCAAGGGGGAAATGCCACCTGCACGCTTTACCAAGGCTGACAGGTCCCATTATCTGCTCCTAGACATGGTTCCTCTTCCTCCTCCCTTGTTCCTGATCCTCCCCTGGGCTGTTCCTTTTTTTTTTCTAACAGTTGTAATTGTTTATTTTTTCTTTTCTTTCTTTTTTTTTAGGATTTATTTCAGAGAGAGCACAAGCAGGGGGAGGGGCAGAGGGAGAAGCAGGCTCCCCGCCGAGCAGGGAGCCCGATGTGGGGCTCGATCCCAGGACCCTGGGATCATGACCTGAGCTGAAGGCAGACGCCTAACCGACTGAGTCACCCAGGCGCCCCTGTTTATTTTTTCTTAATTCGAAGAAACAAACAAAGACAATGGTTTCAATGACAAAATAGGTGAAGAGATCACTTGAAGGGTTTCCATATGCCAACATACATGGTTTATCTACAGGAAAAAAACCTGTTATTGCTTTTCCTCAGTATTATGTATTGAAGGAATTCTCTAACACTGGACAGTTGTCAACAACAGCACAAAAGTGTTGTTTTCCTGGTGGACCCCCCACCCAGCCGGGACATTCCTAAAGCTCCCCCGGCGGCCTCGTTCTGCAGGCTGCAGAGAGCAGGGTGGAGCGGTGGGAGCATTACTATGTAAAAGACCCGTGTCACCAGGGCGGCAGGAGAGAACCTGAAGTTGGCTTTAGAAACTCAAAACTGCCTGTGTCGAGAACAAACGACACATCAGAGAGGCAGGGCAGGCAGGTGGAGGCGGCCTTGGAGAGGCCGGTGGAAGGGAAGCAGGTGGATGCCATCAGCGACACGAAGACCACCACTCCATCACCCCAAGGTCATGGAGCAGGAGAGCTTCGGCAACCGGGGGACGTCTGGGCTGGCAGTTCCTGATTACGTGCTGCTCTCGTCTGGAGCTATCGCTTGTGCCCAGTGTCAGCCTTTGTTTTTCTGGCTAGGAGGAGTTAACAGCCTTGAGGAGAAGGTGTTCTAGAGACGTCCTTCCCTGCCCTCCACGGTCCCAGCTGATGGCTCCAAGACATACACCTGACCAAGGTCAGTTCAGCTTCATTAGCTTGTGCTTTGTGGGACCTTGCTTAGTAAAGAGGAGCTGTTTCGATCGGACGCCTTTTCGAGAATTGGGAACTGCGAATTCCAAGAATGACCACTGAATCAGTAACAGCACTTAAAGTACAAGGGTTGTGATGTAGGTAGGGACTAGGAAGTGGAAAAAGGTGATGAACTGCTTCTGAATTGATAAGTAAACCAAGCCTACGGAATGAGAAAAGAGTAGAGTATGTGTGCAGAGCGGCGGCAAAACCAGATACCCACGTATGGCAGCTGCAGTTTCCACGCGGCCAGCTACGCAGCAGTTCCTGTTCTTGGATCCCCATGAGCCTGCTGTATCCTTTCATTAAAAGCCCCTTTTCCTGAGGCAAACTGAATGGGTTTCTTCTTTCTTGAAACCAAAGAAGCTTTGTCTAGAGCAGGAGGAAGTAACTTATAATATCCGAACTTCCTGACAATTGGCAAAGGACACCTTTGGGTTAAGGCTCCCAAGGATTGCTCCACCCAACACTTGGAGCAGCTTTTTTTTTTTTCTCTTAAGATTTTATTTATTTGACACAGAGAGACATAGCGAGAGAGGGAACACAAGCAGGGGGAGTGGGAGAGGGAGAAGCAGGCTTCCCGCGGAGCAGGGAGCGCGATGCGGGGCTCGATCCCAGAACCCTGGGATCATGACCTGAGCTGAAAGCAGACCTTAATGACTGAGCCACCCAGGCGCCCCACTTGGAGCAGCTTTTAAGCAGGGACTAAGAAGTAGTCACGCAATTTTCCCGTTATCTATTGCTGTGAATACCACCCCAAATGTAGACGCTTAAAACAACCATTATTTATTTGGCTCATAAATCCGTAAACAAGAACAATTTGTTTCTTTCTTATTTATTTATTGCATTTTAAAAATTTTATTATGTTATGTTAATCACCATACATTACCTCATTAGTTTCTGATGTAGTGTTCCATGATTCATTGTTTGCGTATAACACCCAGTGCTCCGTTCAGTACGTGCCCTCCTTAATACCCATCACCAGGCTAACCCATCCCCCCACCGCCCTCCCCTCTGGAACCCTCAGTTTGTTTCTCAGAGTCCATAGTCTCACTGAAGAACAACTTGTTTCTGACCCACCTGGCATCAGCTGGCTCGCAGGCTGGGGCTGGAATCACCTGAAGACTCCCACCTCACTCAAACGGTTGGAAATTGGTGCTGGCTGTTGAATGGGGCCTCAGCTGTCTGCCACACCCTGTGTGCAGCCTCTGCACGTGGGTTTGCCCCTTCCTTATGGCACAGTGATTAGATTCCAAGAATAAGCATTCCTAGAGGGCTGAGTGGAAGCTGTATGATCTTTTATGACCTTGTAAGTCACATAGCATCATGGACCCACTCAAATTCAAGGGGAGAGAGCACACACGATGGGTGGAATGTCAATAATGCACTGTAAGGAGAGCATGCTGGATGTGATATGTTGTGGTGCCCACTTTTGGAATGTTCTGCCACACAGTGCTATATAGTGAGCTGTAGACTTAGGAAGGTAGAGAAAGCCCTTGATCCGTATTCAAACAAATGCATATTAAATGCAGCAACAGATTAAAAAGCTCAACAAAACTGCTGCAGTGAGAGAGAATGATAAAAAAACAGAAGTATAAAGCACAGCAGCATCGGACCATTTATTTTTTTTTAAAGATTTTATTTATTTGAGAGGGAGAGAGAGAGAGCGCGAGCATAAGTGGGGGGTGGGGAGGGGCAGAAGGAGAGGGAGAAGCAGACTCTCTGCTCAGCAGGGAGCCCGAGGCAGGGCTTGATACCAGGACCCTGAGATCATGACCTGATGAGAAGGCAGACGCTTCACCGACTGAGCCAGCCAGGGCTCCAGTGTGGGACCATTTAATGCAGGTGCAAACAGCCTAGCAGACCTCAGTAATTTCTAGGAGTCTAAGAGCACACTAATGTTGAATCTGAACCTTCTGTTACGAAGTGAAGGATGGGAGGGGGGACACCTGGGTGGTGCAGTCGGTTGAGCGTCTTTCAGCTTGGTCATGGTCCCAGGGTCCTGGGATCGAGTCCCACATCGGGCTCCTTGCTCAGTGGGGAGCCTGCTTCTCTCTCTCTCTCTGCAGCTCCCCCTGCTTGTGCTCTCTCTCTCTCTGTCAAATAAACAAAATCTTAAAAAAAAAAGTGAAGGATGGGGCGATATACTTTGGAATGAGTTCCATCAGAAATCATTAAAATAGGGGCACCTGGGTGCCTCAGATGGTTAAGCATCTGCCTTCAGCTCAGGTCATGATCTCAGGGTCCTGGGGATGGAGACTGCATCGGGCTCCCTGCTTGGCGGGGAGCCTGCTTCTCCCTCTCCCTCTGCCCCTCCCCCTGCTTGTGCTCTCTCGCTCTGTCAAATAAATAAATAAAATATTTTTTTAAAAAAGAAATCATTAAAATAATGCTTTGGTTTCTATTTTTATTTTTTTTAATTTTTAAATATTTTTATTTTTAAGTAACCTCTACACCTAATGTGGGGCTTCAACTCACAACACCAAGATCAAGAGTCACATGCTCCACGAACTGAGCCAGCCAGGTGCCCCTGTTTTGATTTTAATTATTTTTTAAAGATTTATTTATTTATTTTAGAAAGAGAGAGGGAGCATGTGTACAAGTGGGGGAATTGGTAGAGGGAGAGAATATTTAAGCGCACTCCCTGCTAAGCATGGAGCCTGATGGGTATTGATCTCATGACCCATGAGATCATGACCTGAGCTGAAACCAAGAGTCAGATGCCCAACTGACTGAGCCACCCAGGTACCTGTTTGGTTTTTAAATGGATGATAACTTCAATAACACATTAACATTCCTCATAATGATATATCAATATTACTACAGTATCCTACAATTATTTTTATTTTTTTATTTTTTTATTTTTTTAAAGATTTTATTTATTTGACAGAGAGAGACACAGCGAGAGAGGGAACACAAGCAGGGGGAGTGGGAGAGGGAGAAGCAGGCTTCCCGCAGAGCAGGGAGCCCGATGTGGGCTCGATCCCAGGATCCTGGGATCATGACCTGAGCTGAAGGCAGACGCTTAACGACTGAGCCACCCAGGCGCCCCTCCTACAATTATTTTATGTTCTACCTTTCAGTAAGACAACCTACCTTAGAATTCTCTTGGAGGGATACCTGGGTGGCTCAGTCAGTTGGGCATCTGCCTTTGGCATCTGCCTTTGGCTTGGGTCATGATCCCAGGGTCCTGGGATTGAGTCCCAAATAGGGCTCCTTGCTCAGAAGGGAGACTGATTCTCTCTCTGCCTGCCACTCCCCGTGCTTGTGCTCACTCACTCTCTCTCTGACAAATGAATAAATAAAATCTTAAAAAAAAAAAAAAAAGAATTCTCTTGGAGATATCATTCCATTATCTTCCAGGTTCCGTTGCTGTTGAAGATAAGTCTGCTGAAAATCTATTTTGGTTCCTTTGTAAATTACCTCTCTTATTTCCCTGGCTGCATTTAAGATTTTTTTCTTTGTCTTGGTGTACTGCATTTGCTCTTACATATATGTCTACCTGTGAAATTAAAAATAAAAAAGTTCTGGGCGCCTGGGTGGCTCAGTTGGTTAAGCGACTGCCTTCAGCTCAGGTCATGATCCTGGAGTCCCTGGATCGAGTCCCACATCGGGCTCCCTGCTCGGCAGGGAGTCTGCTTCTCCCTCTGACACTCCCCCCTCTCATGTGCTCTCTCTCATTCTCTCTCTCTCAAATAAATAAATAAAATCTTTAAAAATAAATAAATAAATAAAATAAAAATAAAAATAAAAAAGTTCTGCTCAGGGCACCTGGTTGGCTCAATTGGAAGAGCATGCAACTCTTGATCTCAGAGTTGTGGGTTCAAGCCCCACATTATATGTAGAGATTACTTAAAAAAAAAAAAAACTTAAAAAAAATTCTGCTCAGGGTTTGATAGGATTCTTTAATCTGATGATACATGTTATATAATAAAAAACTTGGTCTTTGTCCTGGGTTCCTGGAAAGGAGCTTCTAAACACTTTCCAATTTTCCCAGTGGAGTATCTTTGTTAATCATGGTGGGGCCCTTAGACCACATCTGAGTTTATGTTAATGAGTGACTCAGGATGAGGGCTGCTCATACCAGAAAGACTAACCATGTGATTAGAGGGTTGGGTATTTGAGCCACATGATATCAGCCCAACTTCCTCTCGGGAGGGGAGGGGGCTGGAGAGTCAGTTCAATCAGTCACGTATATATAATGAAACTCCAACAAAAACTGTGGACACCTAAAGCTTGGGTGAGCCTCCTAGCTGGTAAATGTATCAATGTGCTGGGAAAGTGGCATGTCCTGATTCCACAGGAAGGGGACATGAAAAGTCTCTGTTTGGGACCTTCTCAGACCTCACCTATGTGTCTCTCCATTTGGCTGGTTCTGATTTGCATCCTTTATAACAAAACTGTGATTAAGTATAACCCTTTCTTGAATTCTATAAATCATCCTAGCAAATTATGGACCCTGTGGGGGTCATGGGAACCTCTGAATTTGTAGCCAATTGGTCAAAAGTGAGGATGGTCTGGGGACCCCTTGAACTGGCAGCTGGGGTCTGAGTAGGGCAATCTTATTTGGATACTGTGCTTTTAACTTACGGAGGCTGTGCTAACTCTGAGTGATTACTGCCCGAACAGCTTTGCAGCCTTACACACATCTTTCTTCACTCTGGAAAGATTTCAGTGACCTGTGGTCACCAAATACTACACTGAAAAACCAGCAATGACTACCCATTGCCTATTGTTCCAGTCGGAGCAAACGGTGGACCCTCTCTCTGCCTGGCATCAAAGGCATGCCATTCATCACAGGAGAGACAAGGTCATGCCTTTGATGTAGAAATAAGACAGTGTCAGGTAGAAGCAGTGTGGCAGATGGCATTAATGTTTCTTTAGTGGACCTTACTGGCGCTCAGATCTCTTTTCAGATTCTGGTCCTTCTCCTGATTTCTGTGTGACCTTGTTTCTAAAAGCCACACACCTGTGACTCTTTTTAAGGGACCGCTCCTGGGCTACTGGAGCTGCTTTAGCCCGGTTCAGAAAGCCAAAACTGCTCCATTGCTTATGTCCCCCCGGGACCAGCCCTTAGCCAATGACTGACAGATGTGGAACTATAAAAGCCTCACTCGCCTGCCTTGAGTTGGGATAGACTCTGAGGTATAATTTACACTCCAGAATCCCCTGCAGGGTGAGGCTCAGCCCAGGACTTTGCCTGATATTATACCCTTACTTAGCTTTGTCTCATTCCCTGTTCTGTTCACCTACTCCTTTTCTGGATTCTCCTAGGAACACCTGATAGTAAATCACTTACCCACAAATCCTTGACGCAGTCTACTTTTGGGGAACCTAACCTAAAATAGCTCCCAACTATTCACTGCCAAGAATGCTGCCATGTGACTTGCAATGCTTAGGGGGAGGGTAATCTATTTTTCAGTCCCCATTGAGTCAGGCTTGGCCATATGATGTGCTCTGGCCAATGGAATGTGATGAGAAGTAATGTTTGCTACATGTTAACTTGAATCTTAATAATCATCACGTTACTAGACTAGAATTGCTCTTTTCTCTGGGGAAAGGCCAAGATAGGGGTTTCTCCTTCAGCCTGGGTCCCAGAACGAGGCATATGAAGAACCACAGCTAACACACAGCCAACATGTAACATGAGTGAGGATAAACCTTTATTATTGGAAGACAGTGAGATCTGGGGGGGTTGGTCACTGCAGCATAACTTAACAGATAATAATACAGGCAGTGTAACATAGTAGGTAAGAGCATATGTCCTGGAGTTAAACAGTCTAGGGTCAAAGCCAAACTCTACTGCTATCTGTATAACCTTGGCCAAGTTGGTTAGCCTCTCTGAGCCTCAGTTTCTCCGCCTGTAAATTAGGGATATTAATGATATCCACTTCATGAAGTCATTGTGGGGATCAAATGAGTTAACATGTAGAAAGTGCTTCAAACAGTGCTCGGCACATGGTAAATGCTTGATAAATATTAACTAAAGTGAATTATAATTATGAGCTGTGGATAGCTCAACCCCAAGTTTCCAATGTTTTCTCCCACAACTACTGAGTTTGTTCGTTGCCTCCCCAGCATTCATTCCACTCTTCCCACAGTCTTGATTTCTATTTGAGGATCTATTGGGTCCTGGGGAAGCTGACTTCACTGTGACTTCACTTGGACCAAGATGAGCCAAAGAACCAGTAGTGTGTTGGTAAACGATCCCAGAAGGGTGGAGAGGGAAGCCAATCTCAAGCTAATTTCAAGTTTAACAATTGCCTTGCAAAATTCTTGAATATTTAACAATCACCTGGGGAGCCAGTACTAGTTGGCTCCAGTCCATCACAAGACACCCCTCTAGCCCTAATACATAAATTCAAGCTGCTCCAATCTGTGAGAACCTCAGGATTTCTGCAACTCTAATCAAACATAAACAATTCCCCTGCATGTAAAATAGAAAAGAACTTTCCAAAATGTATTAGGTCGAACGTATGAAATTGCCAATATTTAACTAGTTTTGATCTACATGAGGGGTAATTTCATGATTCAACTTAATAGATCAAATACACAGGAAAATACGGCAGAAGAGCAAGGAATGAGGAACGATGGAAGGAAGGAGGAGGAGGAGGAGAAAGTGGAGGAGGTAGACCCCACCAAAAGCAAATGTGAACTATGACCATGTGGAGTGGAGTTTAAAGAGAGATGTTAATTCTTCACTCCACAATGGGTATTAAACATAATTTTGGACAATAAGCTTCTTTATTATTGAACCAGATACACTCTGGGAAGTATCATATTTTACCCTACAAGCTTTTCCAACATCTTCATTCTTCCCACTTTGTTTTTATGGTACTAAACTTAGACTCCCTTTCCATCATGGGCTAGAAATTCAGAAAGGCCTTAAGAGAGATTTTGGCAAGCACCTTGCGACAGGTTTTTGGGGAAACTCAGGTTCACGCTATCCAGAGAGTTCCACTTCCCTATGGCGTTTTTCTCGCTTTAAGTTCCCTTGCAGCTAGTTGGGGCACGAGGCACCCGAGTGCGGTGGGGTCCTTCGCCTCCGGAGCTTCAGGTCACTCCCCTGTGCGGTGGGGACAAGAGCTCCCCTCAGTAGCTGGCCGTGAGGACCAACCGGGAAATACAGGTAGGGGACACGGCGCACGACCGCCAGCGGTCATCAAGCAGGCCAACTTAGACACGAGGGGCTGAGACAGCGCCCAGCTCCCAGCCGGTCAGGAGACGAGCGCCACGCAGCTCGTGCATTTCCAGCGCGCCCGCCTTTGCCGCTTCCCAGCCGCCCCTGCGGTGGGCGCCGCCCCGCTTCCCAGAATGCCCCGCAGGCCGGCTCAGGCGCGGCGGCCGGACGGCGTCAAGTCCGACGGGTCGCGCCTTGTCCGTGGGACCCCGGCCCCGCCCCCGGGCCGCACCGCGAGGGTCCCCACCTCCTACCACGCACCCCACAGGGGCAGCACGCACTCCCGGCACAGATGACACTAGCACACACCTCCTCCCACCACAACACGCTCCGCTTTTGGCCCACATATGACACACCTCTGCCCGACGCCAAACGAAGTCCACACATCGCGGCACTCGGGGCATGCGCAAACCGCCACACAGGCACTTGTCGGTCCCCGACACCGATCGCAGCGTTCACTCAGCTCGCGAAGACATAAGTCCCTCGACACAGCAGACGCAATACACACATCAGCGCTCCACCTACACAAGCACACGCTACAAACACCATGTATTTTGCAGAGATTACACGAGTCACTCCCATCCACACACCACAACGCACGTTCCCTCCTCGTACAGATGACATGCATACATTTCACACTACACCAAACACAAAATACATACATAAACCTCTGATAAAAAAAAAACAATTATTACACACAAACGACATGCATACACTACCCACACCACACTAAATACAACACATTACGCAAGCCTTAAACATACCCGCGCATCTTACAAACACATACACGTAGCACATCTTCACACACTCAGCAACATGCACCTGACACACAACACCCAAATGTACCAGTAAATCCACAGTACACCCACTGCACGAACATGAATAATCACACACACTCTCTGGGAGCAGAAACATAGGGGGGCTGCAGAAGCCCGGAGCTAAGGGGACTCAGGTGTGGCTCTCTGAGCGCTAAGTTCCATCCTCTGACTTGTCTATAAGGGGAAATGCAGCTAGGGGGAAAATGCCTTAAAAATGAAGTTGCTCTCTGCACCTTCAGAAAAAGAGAGAGAGAGGGAGAGAAGAAAGAGAGGGGAAGGCAGGAAGGCGGGAAGGGAGGGAGGGAGGAAGGCAGGAAGGAGGGAGGGAGGCAGGAAGGAAGGAAGGAAGGCAGGCAGGCAGGAAGGAAGGCAGGCAGGAAGGCAGGCAGGAAGGCAGGCAGGCAGGAAGGAAGGCAGGCAGGCAGGAAGGCAGGCAGGCAGGAAGGCAGGCAGGAAGGCAGGCAGGCAGGAAGGCAGGCAGGAAGGCAGGAACGAAGGCAGGCAGGAAGGCAGGCAGGAAGGAAGGCAGGCAGGAAGGAAGGAAGGAAGGAAGGAAGAAGGGCGCCTGGGTGGCTCAGTCATTAAGCGTCTGCCTTCGGCTCAGGTCATGGTCCCAGGGTCCTGGGATCGAGCCCCGCATCGGGCTCCCTGTTCTGCGGGAAGCCTGCTTCTCCCTCTCCCACTCCCCCTGCTTGTGTTCCCTCTCTCGCTATCTCTCTCTCTCTCTCTCTGTCAAATAAATAACATAAAATCTTTAAAAAAAAAAAAAAAAGAAGAGGGACGCCTGGGTGGCTCAGTCGGTTAAGCAGCTGCCTTCGGTTCAGGTCATGATCCCAGGGTCCTGGGATCGAGTCCCACATCGGGCTCCTTGCTCGGTGGGGAGCCTGCTTCTCCCTCTGCCTGCCTCTCCCTCTGCTTGTGTTCTGTCTCTCTGACAAATAAATAAATAAAAAATCTTTTAAAAAAAAAAAAAAGAAAGAAAGGAGAAAGAATGAAGAAGAAAAAGAATAGAGAGAAGTCTAACCACACCTGACTTTGGGGGTTTACCCTTGGCAAAACACTTTTACTGAAGTTATCTCATCTACAAAACCTATGAGGTAGGTAGCGTTGGTGCTATGATGACAGTGCTGCTGGAATAGCACAGGCACCTGCCTGAAGTCACAGAGCATAGGTCAGGCAGAGCAAGTCTGGAAGCAGCCCCATCTCCCGGATCACCCTACCCAGGCTTCCCCCTCCTGCCAGCTGTCTGCACAGCCCCCCTCTCTCCCCCATCCTGGCTGAGACACTGTGGCTACAATCAAGAAGCCACCTGTCTTGAGCCACCACCTTCAAAAGCCTTTCATTCCGTCCTAATGGGGCAAGGCGCCCAGGCCGCCCCACCCTTAGGGTGGATTAGGCCTCCGCCTCCCTGTTGGGGTTTAAGGTACATCAAAAGAGCTCCCTGCACCAAAATAGCTCTCACAGGCCCTGTCTGGCAGCTTGAAATCACACCATGAGAGATCTCTTTTAGGTAAAGGCACTGGGCTTCGAAGGCCCCTGCTCCAAATGCACCTGTGTCCCTGAGAGCCTCCCAGGCAGCAGCTCCCAGCACTGCCTAGCTGCTGGTGTCTTTCCTGTCACTCTGTGCATTGCAGCAGACATTGCTTAATGCCCCCTTGCTGATGGGCTTGGATTGTTTCTAGCAAGTCCTGTGGGAATGGGGCACAGGATGGGGAAGTTTGTGGCTGAGGGAAGGTGCGAGAAAGGCGCAGAGTGACTTGGAGAGGGGAAAACAGGATCGTAGAGGTATGGGGACAGGATTGAGAAGGATGGGGATACACCCTTGGTAGGTGTGGAGGAGACCCTGAGTCCAAGAGTAAGACAGAGGGAATGCCACGGGCTTTCCAGAGAGGCCGGGAGGTACAAGAGGGTCGACTGTGTATGCTGGGCATAGGGGGAGGTTGGTGGGAGAGCGCTGTGGGGGGGGGTTACTCTGGCTCATTGCTGGCAGTACCCTGATCAGGACACTTGAGCAATCACAGATTATTCCTCTGTGGAAGTTGCAGAAGAAAACCTAAGGTCATGGGAAAATGTTTGCGATATATTGATAAGTGAGAAAAAAGGAGGTTTCAAAACAGGAGGTAGAATGGGATTCCTATTTTGTAACTCTGGCTGGAAAGCTAGCAAAATGTTCACTGTGGTCATCCCTGCTGTAGGGAGGATGACTTTGCATTTCCTCTTGGAGCCTTTCTTTATTTTCCAGATTTTCTACAATGAACTTGGAATACGATTGTTGTCCCTATCAGAAATAGTTATTTCAGATGAAGACTCATTGAACACTTATAGAGTGCTTAATAATTCTACAGTGTTGGCACCCCTCATAATGCAGAGAAATGTAAGCCATGACCACTGCTCCCAGATTACCCTTAAGCACAGGGGTTCAGTTCTGTGCACAGAAATGTGGCCTCTGGGGGCACCTGGGTGGCTCAGTTGGTTGAGCGTCTGCCTTAGGCTCAGGTCGTGATCTCAGGGTCCTGGGATCGAGTCCCCACGTGGGGCTCCCTGCTCAGCGGGGAGCCTGCTTCTCCCTCTCCCTCTGCTCCCTGCTTGTGCTCTCTCTCTCTCTCAAATAAATAAATAAAATCTTTAAAAAATAAAATGTGGCCTCTGGAACCAGACTGCCTGAGTTCAAGTCTGTCCTCTGCAGCTTCCTAGCTGTGTGACCGGGGCGGGTGCCTTGACCTTTCTGTGCGTTGGTTGCCTTATCTGTAAAATGGAGTAAAAATAATACCTGCCAGAGTTAGCTGAACTGATCCATGTGAACACTTAGAAGAGCAGCTGGTGCGGGGTAATCGTCACGTAACTGTGAGCTGTTATTGCTATTAGTGGGTAAGAGCTTTGCCTCTGGAGCCAGCCTGTCTGGGTTCAAATCCTTGTTCTGGCTCTGTCTGGCTTGGGCAGATGATTTCACCTCTGTTTCTACCTCAGTTTCCTAGTCTTTAAAGTGGGGATGAAAGTAATGGTGCTTCATAGAGTTGTTAGGAAAATTCACCGAGTAGCTATGGATAAAGTACTTAGAACAGTGCCTGGCACATAGAAAGTGCTTAATAGGTGTCAGCTGCTATAATACTAATTGTTGTTGTTATTGCCATTGGGGGAGGCAGGGATTGGAGCACCACCCACCAGAGCGCCCCAGGTAGAGCCAGCTGGGTGTTCCTGTTCCAGGATACCTGTGATGCGCTGAGCTGAGCACTGGAGGATGGCCCCACCCATTCTCTCTGGCCTCTCTTGTGTTCTCCAGCCCACAGTATTCTGGTCCTTTAAGTGTTATTTATAAAATTATTTTTTCTTATTTAAGATTTTATTTATTTATTTATTTATTTATTTTTGCAAGAGAGACAGAGCGAGAGCGAGCATGAGCAGGGGAGGGGCAGAGGGAGAAGCAGGCTCCCCACTGAGCAAGGAGCCCGATGCGGGACTCGATCCCAGGACCCTGGGATCATGACCTGAGCCGAAGGCCGACACTTCACTGACTGAGCCACCCAGGCACCCTGGTCCTTTAAGTTTTAAAACTGTGGCCCCCCCGAGGTGCCAGTCCTTGCACATACCCCACTACTTCCCTGAGCTTTATTTAGCTATAAACACGGTAGATTTATGGTGAAGCTGATGAAGGGAGGCTTCCAGGACTTATTTGCATGGGAAGGGCCTGGCAATATTACATTTATAATTGTGTGCTCTTGTTCTTTCCATCATTACATAAATTTCAGCCCCACCTGGGTCCTCCCTTAATTGTAGGAAGGGGGCTCCTAATTCAGACTCCAGTAAAATCCAGCGCCTTTCTTTAACTGGGCCTGGTCACCGAGAGCTATCCAGGTGGGATTTTTGCCCATGTGAACCTGTTTTCCTTTGTTACTGGTGTATAATACTTTATATCTCTTCCTGCAGCCAGAGCTTCTACCTGTGGTGATGTCATGAATGAATGAATGAATGAGTGAGTGAATGAATACACTCTGGGTCTGTTTTGTTCTCAAGGAAAACCAGCAGAAAAATGGCTCCGTTCTTGGAGCAAAGCCCTTGGCAGACAAGAGAAGCTGGAAGGCCTTTTGAATCTCTGTGGAACAAGAAGCCTCTGAAATTTCAGAGTAGTTGGCAGCTTAGGAACTTGACTACAGGTCTAGTTGGGAAAATGTGTCAAGTCAGGAGACTTCCAGAAGCTGAAATTGATGAATAGTCACAGGTCAGGGAGAGAGGATTCCTATCATACCTGCGTTCTTTATTGAGAGCTTGTGTTCTCCTTCTGTGTAGGCTTTATTAATGCTGCTCTGCTGGCCCACTTTATTAAAGATTTATGTTGTTATTTAAAAATGAGCAAAATCAACAGGAGAGGAAGCTTGCTTGTCTCAGTATTAGGCATGAACTTCCAGTGTATCTGGACTGTATTTGAGGGGACTTTCCCAGGCCGTGCTCAGAACCTTGCAATTTATCCCTTACTAGATGTTTCACACTCTTTGTGAATGTTTCATGTCCCCTAGCTTTATCTCCTCTGTGACTGTTAACTCTGGGAAGGGGGGAGACTTTCACATCCCATCCCTGACAAACACACAAAGCTGAAGAGTTGGGGTAATAAATAGGTATGATGTTTAATTTTGTATCAACTCAGTACCCAGTTGTTTGGTCAAACACCAGTCTAGACGTTGCTGAGAAGGTATCTTTTAGATGTGATTAACATTTGGGGCCTGGGTGGCTCCGTCAGTGAAGCATCCGACTCTTGATTTCAGCTCAGGTCATGATCTCAGGATCGTGAGATCGAGTCTCAAGTCGGGCTCTGCGCTCAGTGGAGAGTCTGCTTGAGATTCTCTCTCTCCTCTGTCTCTGCCCCTCCCCTTGCTTGCACTCTCTCTGTCTCTCAAAATAAATAAAATCTTTAGATGTGATTCACATTTAAATCAAAAGACTTTGAGTAAAGATGATTACCCTCTTTAACGTGGTTGGGCCTCATCCAGTCAGCTGAAGGCCTAAGAGAAAAGATCGAGGCTCCCACCCCCACTCCAAGAAAGAAAGGAATTCAGCCTCTGGAGGGCCTTCCAACTCAAGACTGCAACATGGACTCTTGCTGAAATTGCCAGCCTGCCCTACATTATGGACTTGACAGCCCCCCAAGAGCACAAAACCCCAATACCTTACAATAAACCTCTCTGTCTCTGGCTGCCTGGCTCTGTATATATACACAGAAGGTAGAGTGTTCCTATGAAAACTTTTTGGAAGCTGAAATGGCATAAAGCAGAGAAGCAATTGCCATGAACTCACATGGAAACCTTTTTTTAGTGTTCCCAGACCCTCAAACAAACCTCTCTTAGGCTTTTCTATTATGTTAGGACACATCTTGCTAATGGATGCACAAGATAAATTGAGATAGAGCACGGATGTTCACAGTTCAAAGCTAAGACAGCTTGCTGCTGAGATGCTGAGTGTAGTTCCCAGGGAAGGAGCTTGGTGGCGCCACTCTCGCTGCTCCCTTGTGCCTGCCGGTTGCAGAACAAACACCGAACGCCGTTTTCACTTTTAGCCTCTTTTTCGTAAAGGTGATAGTCCCCTTCAGATTTCTCTTGGTTAGCAAAAACAGGTACGAATGTAGGTCTTTCATAAAAACAAAGTGTGGTAGTGCAAACTTTTGAAAAGCAAGGGATATCTGTATATATATTTTACATGTGTATAAAATTTGATTTGGTCCTGTTTCTCTAGAGAAGCCTAGTATAATAGGTCTGAAGATATGTTGTTTTCTTGCTTGGAACAAAATCATTCTTAATGCCTTTCCATGATGTTAAGTGGTTGGACAGGTAAAAGAGGTCTGAGAGACCTTAGCAGGTCTTGTCTCTCACCTGATTCGTGAGCAGGCTTGGACTTAACCTTCAGTCACACAGAAGCATTAGAAATGAAGACCAAGGGGCACCTGGGTGGCTCAGTTGGTTAAGTGTCTGCCTTTGGCTCAGGTCATGATCCCAGGGTCCTGGGATGGAGCCCCATATCATCATCTTCTTCTCCTTCTCCTTCTCCTTCTCCTTCTTCTTCTCTTCCTCCTCCTCCTCCTCCTCCTCCTCCTTCTCCTCATCATCATCGGGCTTCCTGCTCAGCAGAGAGTCTGCTTCTCTCTCACTCTCCCTCTGCCTCTCACCACCACTCATTCTCTCTCTCAAATAAATAAATAAAAATCTTTAATTAAAAAAAAGAAGTGAAGATCAATTCTTCCGCTGCTACCCACCATGTAGTTAGCTACATCTAAAACTACGTGCGTGGGATGCCTGAGTGGCTCAGTCGGTTAAGCATCTGCCTTCGGCTCAGGTCATGATCCCATGACCTCGGGCTCCTTGCTCAGCGGGGAGCCTGTTTCTCTGTCTGCCTCTCCCCCTGCTTGTGCTTGCTTTCTCTCTCTCTCTCTCTCTGACAAATAAATAAATAAAATCTTTATTTATTTATTTGTCAGAGAGAGAGAGACAGCAAGAGAGGGAGCACAAGGAGGGGGAGTGGGAGAGGGAGAAGCAGGCTTCCCGCAGAGCAGGGAGCCCGATGCGGGGCTCGATCCCAGGACCCTGGGATCATGGCCCGAGCCGAAGGCAGATGCTTAAGGTCTGAGCCACCCAGGCACCCCAATAAAATCTTTTTTAAAAAATAGAAAATATTCCTCTAAAAAAAAAAAAACTACATGTGTGTGTAATAACAAAAGACTGGAGATAGCCAAAATGTTGGTCCACATGATGGAGTACCATGCAGTGGTCAAGGGAATTGGGGTCTTTCTCTGTACTCACGTAAGATAAACTGAGTGGAAAAAAAAACAAGGTGCCCCACACTGTGCTTCCATTTGGGTGGGTGATAGGAATAGATGCATACTTGCTTACAGGCCCACAGTCCCTCGTCCACAATCCCCAAATCCAAAAAAATCTCTGAAAACCAAGTATTTTCTTTGGTTTGTGGCAAATTTGTGTGGTAGCAAAACCAGACCTAAAAGGATGTGGAGACATTTGTGGTTGTTACTTACTCCTGTTATCGTCTTGTTTTCCCGGGACTGACAGGGTTCCTTGAGCAGGGCTGGAACTTTCAGTGCTCAAACCCGGATGGTGAGTCATCCTATACGGAGCCTATAGAGGGTGGGGGAAGGGGTGTTACCGAGTACATGTATATGCGCCTCATTATCTGTCTGAAATCTGGAAAGTTCTGGATTCTGAAACCGATCTGTCCCCAAGGGTTTTGGCTGAAGGACTGTGGACCTGGATGTTGACGGCCTATCTCTGGCAGGAGACACAGCAGCTCGCCACAGCGCCTGGGAAGGAAACGGGTGGCTGCAGGGCAGAGAGAGGATGGAACATTGTCCCTGCATATTACTTCGCATCTTTTGACTCTGAACCATGTGAAGGCATTGTCTCCTAAAAAAAAATAAATACAGGAAGTTATGGAAAAGCAAAACTCCCTGCACTTTTGACTAAGCTACAAATAGAATTTTAATTTTTTTTTAAATTTTATTTATTTATTTGACAGACACAGCGAGAGAGGGAACACAAGCGGGGGGAGCGGGAGAGGGAGAAGCAGGCTTCCCCCTGAGCAGGGAGCCCAAAGCGGGGCTCAATCCCAGGACCCCGGGATCATGACCTGAGCTTAACGACTGAGCCACCCAGGCGCCCCTGCTACAAATAGAATTTTAAAGATTTCGAAAAACTGAATCTCTGTGCTACCGTTGTGGATGCTGTCAAAACAATATTTGTCTTTCTGATTCTGCTGATTCCAGCGTATCCTGTCCTCAGAGCCGCTTCGTCGACGGAGCCCTGGTTTGGGAGTCGAGAGACTTGCTCTTAGTTTTGTAAACTAAGAATGCTGAGTAGGTCTCTCGGGGAGCAGCAGGTGGCCCAGGGCTCTGGCTCCGGGAGCCTGCTCCGCAGCCCCGGGCGATTTTTTTCCTGGGTAGTAGTTGTTATTATTATTTTGAAAAATCAAGAACAATCATGCAAAGCAAGTAGAAACAGGCTGGGTCAGCTGAAAAATGCCCACACGCTCCCGCCCTGGGTCTCTGGGTGATATAATTAGCCGGTTGTATCCAGCGGCGAGTGGGCGGCTCGCTCCCCGAGCACCGGCAAGGCCAGGGGATGATGTAACAAAAGGCTAGCCCGGGCAAGGCCGGGCCTGAGCTGGGCCTCGGGAGATGCTGACGCGACGCTCCGCGGCGGGAGGGGGAAGGGAATGGCGGGGGAGGGGCCCGGGGCCGGGGGGAGTGGGGGGGGGCGGGGGACGGGTCAGGGCTGCAGGGTGTGGGGGCGATGGCCCCGGAGGGAAAGCCGCTCTTCTGTTCAACACAGCCTTGAGCACCCCTCCTGCCCCCCATCCCTTACTTGCTCATTCTCACCGGGGTGGAAGGGTCTGCGGAGAGCCTCTAGAGCTGAGGAAGGGGTTCCTGAGCATGTGGCTAGACTACATCCGGGTTCCCAAAGCTGTGAGGGTGGAGGATGCGGATGATTCAGTCACCGGCGAGATTTTTCAGAATACCTGTGAACTTGTGTGTCGTTGGCTGCCCCTCGCCCAATTTTAATTCAGTAGGTTCAGATAGGGCCGGAAATTGGAATATGTTTTTTTCATCGTATTGGTTATTATTAAAAATGGTATTAACTATTACAAAAATAGATTATGGGGAATAAACCTACCTTGCACCCCCCCCCCCCAGGGAGGGGCAAGCAGGTTGTACACAGCACAACTCCAGGGGGCACTGTCCACACAGCCCCTGGATGTGGGTGATAAAGTCCTTGTTTCTTGTGTCTTCTTCCAGAAAAAGCCCATGTGCTTGTGGGATCTGCACATTTTTCAGAAGGGGGTTCCCTTTCCTCCCACTGTATAGGTTGAGACACACTGAGCTGGAGGGAGCAAGGTCTAATGGGGGGGGGCATCTACACGGTGATAAAGGAGGATTGGGTCCTCCCCCGAGGCTCTCCACAGCAAGCCCCCATCCCCCACCAGGTCAGGTCCAGGCGGGGTCCCACAAACCCAGTCAAGAACCTGTCATGGTCTCTGTACCTGCATTTCAGGCAATAAAAGGCCCTTTCTTAGTAATCCTCCTAGGCCCTCAGGCAGTTTTCAGATGGATTTGCTGAGTAAGGGGTTTTCCTGGGTTTCAGTGTTCTCAGCAGACTTTGATGTTGACTAGTAAAAACAAAACAAAACAAAACAAACCTGTGTACCAGAGAGGGGAAACTGGGTCCTGCTGTGTGGCTTTAGACAAGTCACACTGTCTCTTTGTGTCCTGGTTTCCTCCTTTGGGAACTGAGGTACGTCAGGCCTACCTCATGTTTTTTCATACTCTCAGGGAGGTTGTAAGATCACGGATATGAAAGCACCCATTTTATAGATGAAGATTTTGAGGTCCAAGTTCATGCAGCTCAGAGGTGGCACTGTTCTTCTTCCTGTGGTGAGATCCAGAAACTCAGCAGGAAAGACCCTCTTGTAGGAAGATGGGAGAGAGAGAGAGGGGCTCTGATGTGCCTCTGTCCCCTGATGTGGCAGAGATGGCCAGCAGATCATCACAAATCTGTGCCCCTATTCAGGGACAACATTGACCCTTGCATCTAGGTGGGGACACGTGAGAAGTTCTCACCAGTGAAATGTGGGTGGGAAATGATGCATGTCACTTCTGAGCCAGATGTGAAGAAATGCACATGCCTTCTTCCTGGCTTTTCTCCTTCCTCCAGCTGGAAGCAGAGATCCTGAAGTCCAAGGGGATGGTGGAGCCACATGCTGCAAAGAGGCTGAATCCCCGAATCGCCACACGGAGGTCAGCTACTTGCCAACCACAACACCTTAGTTGTATTCATATGTGTGGGAGAAATAAACATCTTTGGGTTGTCTTGAAAATCAATTTGCAGGGCACCTGGGTGGCTCAGTCTGTTAAGCATCTGCCTTCGGCTCAGGTCATGATCCCAGGGTCCAGGGATCCAGCTCTGTCTTTGGACTCCCTGCTCAGCGGGAAGTCTGCATCTCCCTCTCCCTCTACCCCTCACCCTTGCTCATGCTCTCTCTCTCTCTCTCAAAATAAATAAATGAAATCTTAAAAAAAAGGAAAATCAATTTGAGAGTTTATTTGCTACAATGGCTAGTGTCATCCTAATACACACCCCCACTTTTCTTCCTAAGTCCAGTCCTGAGCTGCTTTCATGTACCCAGAAGGAGACATGGACAATTATTTCTTACAGCAAGTGCAGGGTTGTTAGAAACCACTGAGTGTGGGGAAAGGGAGATGTTGTCTCCTCCTTAGCTCTGAGACTGGGGCCACCAGCATTTGGGGCCTGGGGGTTGCAGCTGTTGGCATTCTGCAATGACTCTGGCGGCATTATGACCATGTATGACGCTCAGAGGCATCCTAGGGAAGCAAAGACAAGGACAAGCAGCTGATGGGAGGGTGGGGTCACAGTCAGAGCCTTGGGTCTGCCCAGACTCTCTGCCTGTGTCCCCTCAGCCCAAGCCAGTACTTCCTGGGGCCTCCATTTTTGCCACTGTAATATGAGTCACTAATGGGGAGCAAGGGAGGGGTGGGAGGGAGGGGAGCGAAGGAGGTGGGGGTGGTGCGGAGTGAGGTAATACATCTGAAATCCTGAAATCACTTTCTAAGACTCCACACTGCTGTGCAATCAAAAGATCCAAACCCAAGACCCTTAGAACTTTGATTTATGCCGGGCATATTCCTTGGGAGGTGCTTAAAGATCATGTGTTAGGGAAGAAAACAGTGGAAGATCGCATAATTCCTACTCTCTGGGGGATCATCCCAGTTCTAAGCTAAAGGGCCTGGGAGATGGGTGGTTTGGGGCTTTGAAGGCCAGCTCAGAGGACCAAACTCAGTGTCACTGGGCAGTTCCCCTTGCCATCAAATGCCCACTCTCAGGTGTCCAGTATCTGAAATTCCACCATTAGTGCTTCATTACTTTGGATTCCTGTTTGTTCCTCCACAAAAATGCAAGCAATGATAATCCCCAAAATTTGTTCCATGTTATAGACTTGTTCCTATAATCCTGAAAGAGACAGACAGGCCCAAACTCTGGGGGTGGTGTTTCTCAATCACTTCCCCTGACAAGAAGATGGTGGGCAATTCTACTCCTAGGTGTATATCCAAGAGAAATTCTTGCACAGGTACCCCAGAAAATTGGTTGAGAATAATCATAGCAGGGGTGTCTGGGTGGCTCTGTCAGTTAAGCCTCTAACTCTTGATCTCAGCTCAGGTCTTGATCTCAGGGTTGTGAGTTCAAACCCTGCATTGGGCTCCACACTGGGCATGGAGCCCACTTAAAAAAAAAAAGAGAGAATAGTCAGAGCCCTGTGCATAATAACACAACATTGGAAATAACCCAAGTGCCCCCTTACAGGAGATGGGGACCACTGGATGTTAAATAACAGTGAAAATGATCGAAACCTGTTTTAATTAGGTATTGCTGCACAACAAACCATGTTAAAACAGCATGACAACCACAATCTTCATTTGCTCACAATTCCATAATTTAGGCAGGGGCACATTGGGAATGGCTTGTCTCTACTCCACGTGGCTTTGACTGGGGAGGCTCACCTGAAAGATCAACTTTCAGGATGGTCCCTCTCACAGGGCTGGCACATTAATGCTGTCAGCTAGGAGATCAGCTGGGGCCATGTGGTGTGTGTGCGGGGGGGGGGGGGGGGGGGCTCGGTGATCTTGCACGTGGCCTCTCCACATGACTTCTCACAGCATGGTGGTCTCAGAGTAATCAAACGTCTCACACATGTCTCAAGGCCCCAAGAATGCAAAAGGAGAAGTTGCTAGATCTTCTTAAGGCTTAGGCCTGGAAGGGGTAAAGGGTTATTTCTGTCCCATTCTATTGGCCAAAAGAGCACAAAGCAGACAGATTTAAGGGGAAGCAACTACAAGAGTGTGGATACCCAGAGGTGTACTTCACTGGGTGCCACAGACTTCTACAAACTGCAACCGCCCACAGCCACATGGATAAATCTTTTTTTTTTTTTAAGATTTTATTTATTTATTTGAGAGGGACAGAGAGCATGAGCAGGGAGAGGCGCACAGGGAGAGGGAGAAGCAGACTCCCCAGTGAGCAGGGAGCCCCACACGGGGCTGGATCCCAAGACCCCAAGATCATGACCTGAGCCGTAGGCAGATGCTCAACCGACTGAGCCACCCAGGCGCCTCCACACGAATAGATCTTAGGTAGGTTATGGTGCAATAACAAATAACCTCCACATTTCAGTGACTTTACGCAATAAGGAGTTCCTTCTTTCTCACATATACACCCCACACAAGTTGGAGGGGCACTCTGTTCCACACAGTCACTCGGGAACCCAGGCTGGTGGAGGCTCCACCATGTTGAGGTGGCATCATCTGGGACGTGAAACCTCACTTTTGCCACAGCCATGGAGGGCAGAAAGCCTGGAGAGTTTCACTTGGCCTCAGCCCTGAAGAGACCAATGTCACTGATACTCACATTTCATTGGCCAGAACTAGTCACATGACCCTGCCTAATGTGCAAGGAGGGGCTGGGAGCACAAAGAACGGTGGACCAGCATTACTGTCTTGGCCACATGTGATAAAATTATTGAAAACAAAGGAAAGTGCAACATAAAATTCAAGATAGTGTTTACTACAGGACAGGGGAGGGACTCACAGGAAGGTGTCAGTGATTTGCAATGTTCTAGTTCTTGGGGTGAGCAATGAGTTAATTGTGTGTGTGTGTGTGTTAATTTTATATATATATGTATACACATACATATATATATAAATGAATGAATGAGTGAATAGATGAATAAATAAATAAAAGAAAGGACTCAGAAGCAGTGACACTGAAGCCTAATCTCAGAGTACAGGCCAAAAATGGCCCTTTCATAAATATTCAGTGAGCTCTGGCTGAGGCTGCTAGGCCTCAAGGTACAAAGATGAATAAAATATGGGCTCAACCCCTCCAGATTCCCAGCTCAGGGAATGCAGGTGGCACGCAAACCAAGCAAGCCAGCAAGGCACAGTGGAACCCTGAGAAGGCCTCCCTCTGAAGGGTCATGTAGGTTGGGTCTTGCAGGTTGGGTCATGCAGGATCAGTAGGAGTTCAACAGGTAGAGAAAGGAGTGGAGGTGGGATAGGTTGGTCAGGAATACTCATTCTAAGAACAGGGAATAATATATGTGAGGCACAGTGAGCCCTTCATTCCTTAGGTGGCCTGTGTTCACAGCATTTCCTTTCACCTTCTAGTCCCTAAATGATCTGATCAAGTCATTAACCCTGTGCTGTGCCACCCAGAACCCTCTGCAGGACCCAGGCACTCATTCTCCCTACTGGCTATCGGGAGCATTGGTTGCTGATCCTGATGCTTACAGCTGAGTCCTTCTTCAGGAATCAGCCTCAGATAGGGGAGCTCTCTCGCCCAAGGTCATGCATCCCAAGCCCCCTATTCCAGGGGCAGCCACATGCAAATAACTGGTCAAAGCAGGAGTATAAAGGCCCAGCCCCCTTGCTTCAATTCAGGGAATTCTGCAGGATGTCCCAACTCCAGAGCTCCCCATGGGATCACCTGGGGCCTCTCTAGGGCCTCCAGTCTCCATCATAGCCCAACTCGTCCCTCTGTCGGATCCTGTTTCTTTTATACCCTCACAGGTGTTCAGTGGGGATGTATACCCCCAAGAAACCTCCTTCAAGAGTATCTCCACTTCAGAGTGTTTTCTAGGAAACCTGCCTAAGATACTCATTAAAGTGTAAATGATTACTCAATTTCAAGGGATGCCTTTCCTGGGGGTGTTTTTATAGCAATCAATAATAATAACTAATAACCACAGAGTGATTTCTATGTGCTAGGCACTACACTAAGTATTTTGCCTATATGAGCTTATTTAATAAAGAACAGAAGAAACTTCTGCCAAAGGAATGAATTTCTAATGGTGAAATTTCAGACTTAGGGAAAGTGAAATTGTCAGCTTAGGGAGACTGGAAGTGTTTGTGTGGCACATATCCTTGTCACAATTTTCTCTGTCTCACTGTTTAGTAGTCCTAATCTTTTGTACTGGCTGGCTGGCTGGGCAAAGCCCCCAGCAAATCAGGGTTGGGGCTCTCAAACTCACTCTTCCTAAAAAAAATAAAAAAAAACAAGAAGCAGGACTTCTACTTAGTAGTGCAATAAATATTTCTGTTCTGTCTTTTTTTCTGGGGTCTCACTTCTTAGGAGTCTGTGTGGAGGTGAATTCCTCTGAAAGCCTAGTACCCCTGTTCGGGACTCCCCAGACATGTTCTGAGAAATGGCGACATTGTTCCTAGTACTTCCTCTCCCTTCCTGGGCAGCTCCTGTAGCCACCCTTACATCCTCCTTCTTTAGACGTGGGCTTTCCAGCTTTCCCTTCTGTCATTACCTCCCTCCTGGTGGGGGCTGACCTGAAACCTCTTGTTCCCCAGGCGGAGCCTCCCTCCATCCCTAAGGCACCTCCTTCCTGGGGAGCATGCCCGGGCAGCAGGCTGTAGCCCCGACTAGCCCTCCAGCCCTCAGGAACATGTCCCAACATGTTGAGCATTGGCATGGAAGGGGCTGGTGGCTGTTCTGTCCTGCCGGCTGCCTGCTTTGGGGCAAAGGGGCTGTGGCAGGACATAGGAGACCCCCAGAGACCCCAAGGAGACTTTGGTCTGAATTTCTCTGAACAGAAATATGTGGTTTGCAGCAGATCCCTTGGGATTGGCCTGGGATCTGGGGTGTGTGTGTGTATGTGTGTGTGTGTGCACGTGCATGTGTTTGTGTGTGCATGCACACAGGCATTTTTTGCATCAGATCTTGTGTGTGACTTCTAACAACCTGCTCTTTTGCCCTCTTCATGGCAGAAGTCCTCCTTTAAGGGCCTATCTGGCTACACACTCAAACGCATGGTTGGAAACTTTTTTAAAAAAGTACTGAACAGTATTAGACACTTAGTAGGTACTTAATAAATATTTGTTGAGTTCTGTTGTGGTGGTGGTGGTGGTGAGCTAGAAGTTATAAAAAAAAATCCCCCACAAAACTCACTTCCCAACAACAACAACAAAAAGAATTATTTCATTGTGAAGTTCAGCACCACAAAACTTTAAATAATTCGATACAAGCCTTCATTAAAAAAATTTTTTTTCCCAAAGTAAACAGACAGACAATGTCAAGTCTATTTGAAATGCCTGAAAGCCAAGGGGATTCAAGGCATTTGGAGGAAAAGCTTGTCCTCTGCTGGACATTTGACAACCCAGCCTTTGGGTATGTGTGTGTTGGGGGCCAAGGGGGAGGGGCAGTATGGAGAAAGGAGCCAGGGAGGAGGGGACTGGTCCTGGGGTCTTGGCCTTTATGAGGCCCTCCTGAGGTCCAGCTGTAGTCCTGGCCTGAGTCCAATATCAGGCAGGCAAGGGAGTCTGGTGCTCTGCCCTCCCACCCCTACCTGGGCTCCTATGCCCGCAGTGGAGGGGAAGGTCTGTCCTCCCCGAGGTCAGCTGTGTTAGAGGAAGAAGATGGGGCATGTCTGGGCAGAGATTTCCAGACACTGAACAGTCCTAGATGTCCGTAACTGTAGCTGCTCCAAGCCTGGGTTCTATTTTTTAGAGGGATTTCTGTTCAAAGTAACATTCTGTTCTCTGCAATTTTTTAAAAAAGATTTAAAAATCCAGGGTCCTGGGATCGAGTCCCGCACCAGGCTCCTTGCTCAGCAAAGAGTCAGCTTCTCCATCTGCCTGCCAGTCACCCTGCTTGTGCTCCTTTGCTCTCTCTTTCTCTGCCAAATAAATAAATGCAATTTAAAAAAAATAATAATAAAGCAAGCTCTATGCTCAACATGGCCCTTGAGCTCAGACCCCAAGATCAAGAGTCACATGTTCTACTGACTGAGCCAGCCAGGCATCCACCCCTTTTCTCTGTCATTTTCTTTTTTTTTTAAGATTTTATTTATTTATTTGAGAGAGCGAGAATGAGACAGAGAGAGCATGAGAGGGGGGAGGGTCAGAGAGAGAAGCAGACTCCCCGCCGAGCGGGGAGTCCGATGTGGGACTCGATCCTAGGACTCCAGGATCATGACCTGAGCCGAAGGCAGTCGCTTAACCAACTGAGCCACCCAGGCGCCCTTCTCTGTCATTTTCTAAAAGCAAAAACTACAAATGTTTTAGGTGAAAGGAGGCAAAAATGGGGTGCTAGAGGAGCTAGTGGTGGGAAGTGGGTGGGAAGAAATGGTCACCTCACTTGCTTCTGGACCAGCAAGAAGCACCAGTGGACATTTCCAGAATTGTCTTTCATCAGTGTCACCTCAGTACACTGCCTGAAAATGAGGGGTGCTGGGTGCTTCCCTCTTTCTAGAGCCACTGAAATAGAGAGGGCAACGAGCAGGGAGCTGGGGGAGGCAATAAGCCTATGCTCTAATCATAGCTATTTATTTGCTGTGTGACCTGAGTCAGGTCACTGAACTTCTCTGAGCCTCAGTTTCCCCAGCAGTGTAAGTGAATTGTTTGGGGGAAATCCAGGAGATAATTTGCTTCCCAAATCCTTCTCCCCTTCCTAGCCAACAAATCTGTTGCTATCAGGGGCGTCCGGGTGGCTCAGTCGGTTAAGCCATCTGCCTTCAGCTCAGGTCAGGATCCCAGGGTCCTGGGATTGAGCCCCCATCAGGCTCCCTGCTCAGCGGGGAGCCTGCTCCTTCCTCTCCCCTTTTGCCTCTCCCCTTCTCCCTCTTCCTGTCCCCCTGCCCCTGCTCCTGCTCTCTCTTTCTCACTCTCCCAAATAAATAAATAAAATCTTTTTAAAAATCTGTTGCAATCATAGAGATCTCTACTGTTGAAGTGAGAAGGAGGTGGATGTGGGCAGTGAGGAGGAGGCGGTAGGGAGGTTAGTTCAATGTCTAATTTTCCCCATTTCCTGGTTTCCCCTGGAGATCTGGTTGGCCTTTTTTTGAGAAGGATTCCTAATTCCCTCCTTCCTTGAGGCATTTGACAAGCAACAACTTTGCATCCCTTTAGTTCTGAGGACCTTGATTTCCTCATCTGTGAAATAAAGGGGATCGAATCCCGTTCTGGTCTCCATGATGCTTTGTTGGGGTGTCTGGGTTCTTCAGGTCCTGCTTAGGGAGAGATGGTCCAGTGAGGGATCCGCGGGCATAGCGGTGGTATAGCGGGCATTTCTGGGGATTGCAAAGCGAGGTACATCCTTTTTATTATTTATGGAGTTTTATCTATTAATGTCACCCCTCGTGATGTTTTCGGGGCCAGAAAAATTGCTCATCCTAAGAATGCCATCCCTTCGTGGGGACTACCAACTCACACCCCAATTCAAACAACCCAGATTTGTGGCTCAGTTCGTGGGGACATGTGTCAGGCACAGAGGCCCAGGCGCGGGGTGTGGGGAGGAGGCAAGCGCCCTCCTGCAGCACGCGACGTTGGCATCTGAGTTCGGAGGTCTTAGAGCGCGGGCGGGCTGCGCAAGGCGACCGGCAGCGGCAGAAGGGGCGGTCCCAGCCCCGCAGTAGGCGGAGCCCTCCGACGCCAATCCTATATAAGGGCAGCGCCGGGCGGTGCCAGCTGAGGTGTGAGCTGCTCCCCGAGACGGTGGCTTGGAGACCGGGAGCCCGGCGCTGATTCACGGAGCCACCGAGACCCTCAGAGGAGGTGAGGGAATCGTGGCAGACAAAAGCGAACGCGGGGCGGGCAGCTCTGAGCCGAGCGGAGCGTGTCCGCCAGTGTCCGTGCACGTCCGTGTGTGTGTGTGTGTGTGTGTGTGTGTGTGTGTGTGGTCTCCACAGGTGAACGACGTGCGTGGGTCTGGGGTTTGCTCCCACGGGTGTCCCTGTGCGGTGCGCCTGTGACGGGGGTCGGGCTGTGTCGGGGACTCCCGGCGGAGAGAGCGCAGGAGTGCGAGGAGCCGCGCTCCCCGCGGGTTGAAACGAAGCTGCGGCGAGGGGAGGCGTGGACCCGTGCGCCCCAGACCCCGGCGCGGCTCGCTGTGGCGGCGAGCGGATGAAGTCCCTGAGCGCCGAGCCCCGGGAGAGGCGGAGAACGCCGAGCCGAGCAGGTTCACTCGCGATCGGCTCCCGGGCAGCTCTCCGATCCAATCGGTGCCGTCTCCGCCCAGACCCCTGAGGTCTGGGTCCCCGACGCCTCCGTGTCCGCCACCAGCTGGGCGCGGAGGTCAGCGCAGGCTGTGTCCCTGGTCCTTGGGAACGTGTTGGGACACGTCCTTTAAGCTCAATCGAGGAGGTGACTCACGGTGACAAGGAGACCCCGGGAAACGGACTGGGTGAGGTCAGAGCCCCGCCCGGGCTGGGGGACAGTGGCCCCCAGAAGTTGGCTTCCCGGCCCTCCTAGGTCTCTGTCCCCCCATCAGCTCAGTGACTATTTGGCTGGCACACAGTGTTCTCAGGGAAGCTGGGACATCAGGAGGGCCAGGACTGGGTGTCCGGTCCCCGCCTCGGAGCGCACCCTCGGGGACCCAGAGCGGTGGCCCCACGCGGGGTGGGCTCGCGCCAGCCAGTTTGAGAAGAGCAGGAGTGGAACACACCTCTCTTCCATCGCGCCCGCAGAACCCCCGCCCAGCCTGCCCTTGGGTCGGGGCGCCGGACTCCGCCGCGGGCTCGGAGCCCTGCACTGCGGGGCAGCGGGGCGTGCAGCCCACGCCCGGGGCGGGGGGACGCGGAGAGGTCACATTGGAGGGTGGGACTTCGGGGGGCGCGACGCTGCTCAGGGACTCTGACAGCCGCATCCGGGGACTCCCGGCGCCCCCCACCAAAATGCCCTCTCCGAGGGCGACAGTTCTGAGCGGAGCAGGAGGACGAGTCGTTCCTCGGGAGCCGCCGCCCAGCGCGGGCCACAGTGCATCCGCCCTGTCGGGGGCCCTCGGGGGACACTGGCGCCCTCCTCGTGCGAAAAAGAATCTGGGAATTGGATTTGGCACTTTAGGGTGCCCAGGCAGCTCCCCCGCCCCTTCCCTCCCTCCACGTCGCCTTTCGAGTAGGACTTTCGAGCGGTTTTGTTTTCCCTGCTTTCGTCTATTTTTATTTTCCAGGGATCTGACTCATCCCGTGCTTTGGGCGTGGAGAGAAGGTGGAGGGACCAAACCTCTGCGCGCCTGTGCGTGCGTAGTGTGTGTGTTTGTGTGTGTGGTGTGTCACAGAGGAGCGCGCGGTTTCCCAACAGTGGCGGGGCTTTCGGAAGCCTGGCTGGCTCAGCGTGACGTGTTTGCGGCCCCCGGTCCCCCTCCTTCTCCCCCCTCCCCACCCGAGGGTGACGCTGCAGCCTGAGTGGAAGCGAAGTTTTGGCGGGCGGGGAGCACTTTGCAGGAAACTGACTCATCACAACTCCCTGCTGCTGTCCAAGGCTCTGCCCACGCACCGCCGACCCTGCGCGTGATTTCCTGGAGACCAGCGCCCCCTTCCGGCCCCGGCGCGAATAGCAAACACGCCTTCCCGCGGAATGCGGCTTCGCCCGCCTTTCCTTCCCGCCTCGGTTCTCCTGGGCTGAGCCGCATCTGCGAACGCCCCTTAAAAAGAGTACCCCATTGGTTCAACAGTGTGTACTGAGTGCTTACTGTTTACTTCGGAATTAAAGTTGGTTGAAGTCTAAGGCACAAAGGCCAACAAAGGAAGTTATTTTCAGTTACTTGTTTGTAAAACAAGAGTTTGTGTTTCTGAGTTTTCCCTGAACTGGGAGTTACGATAATGGGAGTGAAATCAGATTTTGATGGGGAGCCTATGAGAGCCATAAGGGCAGGGGTGGTAGGAGAGAGGATACCTGCCTGGATTCTGGTCCCATCTTCAGCTCCTAGAAGCCAGGGAATATCCAACTTCCTGACAAAATCCTAGGCAGGCTCCTCCTCCTTGTGCCAAGGAGACACTGAGACCCAGAATGTCCGTTTGGGGCATCTCCTGTGTGCCCTCCCTTGAATAGCACTCCAAGAGTGCTCATCTGCGGAACTGCCAAACACCTGCTTAAATCCCGTTTAATTTGAGTTAAGGGAGAGAGGGAGCTATCAATCTGTATTTTTAAAAAGCTCCCTAAGTGATTCTGCTGGGTGGAATCACAAAAACCCCTTCCTGGGCTAGGAACACAAAATTAGAGGAGTGTAGATGAACAGCAGAGCACAGAACCCACAGCAAACAGGCCTGGGTTCAAATCCTGGCTGTGTCACTTGTGAGTTGTGTGACCTTGGGCAAGTTACTTAACTTCTCAGAGGCTTAGTTACTTATGTAAAAAAAAAAAAAGGAGCAAATATACCCACTCTTTAGGAAAATTAATATTTGTAAACTTCTTAGAACAGCCCCTGGCACATAAAAATATATAAATAAATCCCCACCCTTGCCCTGAAGAGAGTGGGTGAAGGTTATTTGAGGGCTCTGCCCGCTGCACTGCGTAACCCCTCTACGGGGCAGTGGCCCTTGGCCTTTTTAGTTTTCTGATTTGGGGGCAAGCCTCATATCTCTCCAAACTCTTGCCTTTAAACTTGGTCTGAGGTCACCTAGTGCCTCCCCCTCTCCCATAAGCTGTGAGAGGTGGGGTGGGGGAGGGGTGACTGGGGCAAGGGTCCAGGGCTTCCTGCCCCAGGAGGTCACTCAGCAGAGCTTTCACCCTCCGAGGCTGCAAAGCAGGACTTGTCCTCAGGAAGACCCAGTCTTGCCAAGGCTGCACAGCCGCTCAGCCCTGGCGTCAGGCCAGAGCAGGGCAGGTGGGTGCCAACACCTCGTCATGAGCAGACTCACCCTCAGTTTTCCCTCTTCTGAAGTGGGAGGAGAGGAACCGGGTAGACCGGCCACCTCTAATTTTCTGTGCCTGCCAAACGGGTTCCTTGGATGCAGCTAACAGGGGGCAGGGGCTTCCAGGCTGTCTAGACTTCAGATCACCTGATGTGCCTGGCAGGATGTGGCTCAGCCTGGGAGAAATCATCACCCTGCCCTGCCCAGCCCCTCCTCACCCCCAGGCCTCCCGCCTGATGACATCCTTGGGAAAGGCCCTCAGCACACAGCACCTGTCAGCTGCTGTCTGAAAGAGGTGGTGGCCAGGGGGGAGCGACCTGGAGAAGGCTCAGGAAGAACTGAACACAGAAATAATAACACTTCTGTTTTCCAAACACTTCTATATACCAGCTGCTTCTCTAAGCATGTTACCTATAGTAACTCCGTTAATCCTCACGTACGTCCTCTGAGACATGCACTAGTACTGTCTCCATTTTACAGATGAGGAAAATAGAGCCCAGAGAAGTTAAGCTACTTGTCCAGGGTCGCCCAGCAGAGCCTGGATTCCAACCGAGGCAGTCCCGCTCCAGAGCCCTGGCTCTAAACCACAACATACAGCCTCTCATCTCTGTTCTATTGCCTTGCCTGATGAAGGGACTCCCTGACCAAGTGCTTGACCATGCTTCCACGCCCCATTTTATAGATGAGAAAACTGGGGCCCAGAGACATTAAGTGACTTTTTATTTTTTTTAATTAAAAAAATTTTTTTAAGTGACTTTTTAAAGTTTATGTAGTAAGCAGCAGAGCTAGGACTAGATCTTAGGTGTTTTTTTGTTTTTTTTTATCGCAAAGTCCGGGGTACTTTTGAATTTCAGAACAGAGTTATCCCACATGGGCATCTGGGTAGAGGGATTCAGGAGGCCAGAGGAGCAGTCAGCCTGTCCTTTCACTCGGGACCTGACCTTTTGGCCAGGGCTGGGGTTGGGAAACTACTGGACTCTGGCAATTCACACGTACTTGGGGCATTCACGCCCATGAGGGACACCTCGGGGGGAAACAAATTGATTTTAGCTGATAATACCCGGTGGTAAACAGGACTCTGATCCCTGCTATTGCAATAAACTTGTCTTTGTTGACATAACTTGTCCTTCAGCTGCCCACTCCCCCAGTGACCTGGGGGTGCCAGGATGGCTGAGCTCTGTCCCCACCCAGTGGCTGTTGACTGGGGGTTGGAGGTGGCCTGTGGGAAGGAGACAGTGGCACATCGGCTGGAAGGAGCCAGAGAGACCTCGTGTTCTAGCAGGAAGACGTCACCCGAGCTCTCACAGCAAAGCGCGGCCTGGTAAGATAGGGCGCAATTTCCCGAGTGACCGGAGCCTTGTGTCTCAGCCGCAGGTGCCATGGCGGAACCGTCCAGGGATGCCCAGCAGATCCCGCGTGGCAGCAAGGCTTGCCGCCGCCTCTTCGGCCCCGTGGACAGTGAGCAGCTGCGCCGAGACTGTGACGCACTGATGGCCGGCTGCGTGCAGGAGGCCCGGGAGCGATGGAACTTCGACTTTGTCACTGAGACACCGCTGGAGGGCGACTTTGCCTGGGAGCGCGTGTGGGGTCTGGGCCTGCCCAAGCTCTACCTGCCTGCGGGGCCCCGGGATGACCTGGGAGGGGGCAAGCGACCCAGCCCCTCGCCTGCCCTGCTGCAGGGGACCGCTCAGGAGGACCACCTGGACCTGTCGCTGTCCTGCACCCTCATGCCTCATGCCCCTGAGCGGCCCGAGGGGTCCCCAGGGACGCCTGGCACCTCTCAGGGCCGAAAACGGCGGCAGACCAGCATGACAGGTGAGGATGGGTGCAGGGAAGGACACTGCAGGGACTCTCAGAATTCACGGTGCAAGGGCTGACCTGTCTGGTCCAGCTCGCTCATTAGGCCCAAGGGGAAACGGGCCCAGAGGGAGGAGGCAACTCACCTGGGGTCACATAGCAGGGCTGCAGCCAAGACCAGCTAGCTAACATTTATTGGGAACATTTAATATATGCCAGGCCCCTTGCGAAGGTGAATTTCTAAAATGGTTTTCTTTTTCTTTTTCTTTCTTTCTTTCTTTCTTTCTTTCTTTCTTTCTTTCTTTCTTTCTTTCTTTCTTTCTTTCTTTCTTTCTTTCTTTCTTCCTTCCTTCCTTCCTTCCTTCCTTCCTTCCTTCCTTCCTTCCTTCCTTAGATTTATTTATTTATTTATTAGAGAGAGAGCACAAGCAGGGGGAGGGGCAGAGAGAGAGGGAGAAGCAGGCTCCCCACTGAGCAGGGAGCCCAACACGGGGCTCAATCCCAGGACCCCGAGATCATGACCTGAGCTGAAGGCAGACACTTCATTGACTGAGCCACCCAGGCGCCCCTAAGGTTGTTTCTAGGGTGGATTTCATTTAATCCTTAGAGCAGTGCTATACCAAATGACATTCTTGCCACTCTTTTAGAGGAGCGGAAATAAGACTCCGAGAGGTAGAGTGGTTTGCCTAAGGTACCACAGTGAATCTACAGTGTAGAGAAAACTAATGAGCTATTTCCCGCTGCCCTATCCAAACCTAACTCACCTTCCCCATCACACACACACTTCCCATCCGCCTTCCCTGCCTAATTTTTTCTCTTTGGCATTTTGTTCATTTGTTTGCTTTTACTAGCAACAGCTACTGCTTTTTCTTGATGTTGTCCATCTCCCTCATAGGTTATTATCTCCGTGAGAAAGGGATCTGCATCTCTCTTGTTTGTTGCTGAATCTTCAGCACCTAGGACAGTGTCTGGCACATAGTAGGCGCTTGATAAAAAATGAATGAGTGATGCTGGCCTTTGAGCACTTATTATGCCAGGTTCCAGACCAAAGCCTTTAGAGAGGCATTTCATTCAATCCTTAGATCACTGCACCAATGTCAGCTTCATTTTATACATGAGGAAACAGGCTCCGAGACGTGCAGTCAAGAATCCCCTGGCAGGGGCGCCTGGGTGGCTCCGTCGGTTAAGCGTCCAACTCTTGGTCTCGGCTCAGGTCTTGATCTCAGTGTCATGAATTTAAGGCCCATGTTGGGCTCCATGCTGGGCGTGGAGCCTACTTAAAAAAAAAAAAAAAAAGAATCCCATGGCAAATTTGCAGCTGCGTCAGAAATAACAATACTAACAATAATACTAATAGCTTACATTTATGTGGCTGAGTCATTGTACAGAACACATGTCATGGCTTATCTAACGGCATTCCTAGAGCAGTGCTGTTTAATGGAATTCTGCGGTGATGCAAATGTCCAGGGCCACTAGCCACAAGTAGCCACTGAGCATTTGACATGTGGCTGGTGTGACTGAGAAACTGAACTTCTGATTTTATTTGATTCTAGTTCATTTAACTACATAGGGCTACTGGCTACTATGGTGGGCAGCTTGGCTTAGAACAGGCCCACGGATGGAGGTCTGGTTATCGTTGGTCACGTCTGTGAAGTGTGGTGGGATGCTCTCTATAATGCCAGAGTCCTCCCCTGAACTTGGCAATGTGTCCCTTTGGCCCTAGGGAAGAGTCCCTGCCCCTTCTGTGTGTGCTTTAGGTGGATAGCTCTGCTGGGCCCTCTGCCTCCTGCTCGGCTGACTTCTGTTTCCTCTTTCCAGATTTCTATCACTCCAAACGCCGGCTGATCTTCTCCAAGAGGAAGCCCTAATCCACCCACTGGAAGCCTCAAGCTCCTAGAAATGAGGGGTCCCCCCCAACCCCTCCGCCCTCCCCTTCTACACCTTTTGCCTTTAGCCCTCCAGTTGTACATCTTAATTATTATTTGTGTTTTAATTTAAACTCCTCCTCATGTATATACCCTGCTTGCCACCACCCTCCCCCCACTCCTCCCCAGCCTTTGGCATTTAGAATTATTTAAAAAACCATTAGATAGCAGAATGATAGGCTTATTAGAGTGCTAGGTATTTTTATTATGCGAGCTATTATTTAAGACGTCTTCATCCTGTGCTCCCCACTTCCACTCTCCCAGAGGTAAGGTGGGGCTGGCCTGACCCTCCCCTGCTGGGTGGTGCTCTCTGGAGGAGCCCGGCTCCTTCTGCTCACCGCCTCATAGGTGTTATGAAATTCCACCCCTTTCCTGCCTTCCCAAACCCAGATTCTTTATAATTTGAGAAGTAAATAGATAGCACTTTGAAGGGGGCTCAGCAGGGTGGGGGCATCATCAAAACTTTGGAGTCCTGTCACCTTCTCTAAGGTAGGGCAGGGTGACCTGTGGGCACAGCCTGGAACACGGCTGGGGACATGGCACTCTCTCCTGGCCCTTGATGCCCCACTCTGTCCTGTGAAGGCATGGGGGAAGGTAGGGTCCCGTAGCAAACTACCCCACCTCCCCTCACCCCCTCTGCCACCCACAGGGGAGCCAGTCTCAATGTTTGGCCTCCCCTGCACTTTTCTAGAAGCCCCAGATGCCCTTCTTTTCCAGCTGGGCTTTCAGGTCCCCTCTCTGCTCCCCTCCCCTCCCTCATGCCCTTTTCCTCTAGTACCCTCTCAGCCCTGGGTGGCAGCTCTGGGGTGCCTGTCCCCCCAGCTCAGTGGACTGGGAGGGGAAGGGGTATGCTAGAAGTGGGGGGGGCAGTTCTACCTCAGGCAGTTCAAGGGGCGACCACCTCCTCCTCCTCTTACCTCCTGGGGCAGAGGTCCTGGGTTGTCAGATAGGTCTTCTTGAGTAGGGAATCTCTGTCAGGGGTATGTTGTGGGGGGGAGCTTATTTTTCTAGGAGGGAGAGGGTGACCCCAGCCCCTGGAACTCACCCAAAGACTTTCCCCACTGCCCCACCCCCTCTTCCCCCCATTTCATTGCACTTTGAATAGCAGCTGAACAAGGAGTCAGATGTTTTAAGATGGTGGGGGTAGAGGCTGTGGAGAGGGCATGCTAAGTGGGCTAATATGGGCCTGGGAACTGTGAGCTCTTGTCTTTCCTGGCACTGAACATTGAGTCCTGCAGGCACCGAAGCACTTAGTGGGTCTGACCCCAGACACCTTAAGCTCCTGTAACATCCTGGCCTGGACTGTTTCCTCCTGGCTCCTCATGTGTCCTGGTTCTCCTGTCTCCACCTAGACTGTAAGCCTCTGAAGGGCAGGAACAAGTCCTGTACTGCTCTGTGTCCTTCACAGCCCCTCCCACAGTGCTGGGTATACAGCCGGTGCTCAATAAATATTTCTTAGTGACTTTACTTGTATTGTGATCAATATGCCTCATCATTTGTAAGAACGAGTAGGTGGGAGTTTTTTTGGTAGTTGTTACAATTCTGACAGTTAAGCATTTAAAGTTAAAAAAAGGTAGAGGGCTTAACAAACAGAAAGACCATGAGGCAAAAGATGACAGCAAAACAAAAACAGTAAACATGGCACCTCTGCAAAGATCGCCACGGTCAATATTTTGGTTCATTGTGTGGCCTTTGTAAGTAAAGAACATAATGTTAGTCACCAAGGAAATGCAAATCATTACTCATTGGGGGAAATGCACATTAAAACCACAGTAAGATAACACTGTACACCTACCAGAATGACTAAAATGAAAAAGACTGACATTGCCAAGTGTGGGCAAGGATAGGGAACAACCGGAACTCTTGCACCTTGCAGGTGGAAGTATAACATAGCTCACCTACTTTAGAAAACTGCTTAATACCTTCTAAAGATGGCTCCCCTCATGTCTACCCCACGACGCAGGAATTCCATTCCGAAGTTTGTTCTCAAGAGAAATCAGTACATATTTCCAACAGAAGACATGTTCATAGCAGCGTTACTCTTGACAGACCCAAACTGGAAACAACCCAAACGTCTATAACGAGAATAGATACGTAGGGACGCCTGGGTGGCTCAGTTGGTTGAGCATCTGTCTTCAGCTCAGGTCATGACCTCTGGGTCCTGGGATCAAGCCCCACATTGGGCTCTGCGCTCAGTGAGAAGCCTGCTTCTCCGTCTCCCTCTGCCTGCCGCTCCCCCTGCTTGTGCTTTCTCTCCATCAAATAAAAAATAAAATCTTAAAAAAAGAACAGATACGTAAATTGTGGTGGCTCTGTAGTGGAGTACTACACAACATTAAAAAGAACAAAGTGACCCACAACTCTAATCTTTGACAAAGCAGGAAAGAATATCCAATGGAAAAAACACAGTCTCTTCAACAAATGGTGTTGGGAAAACTGGACAGCCACATGCAGAAGAATGAAACTGGGCCACTTTCTCACACCATACACAAAAATAAATTCAAAATGGACGAAAGGCCAGATGTGAGACAGGAATCCATCAAAATCCTAGAGGAGAACACAGGCAGCGACCTCTGTGACTTCAGCCGTAGCAACTTCATACTAGACATGTCTCTGGAGGCAAGGGACACAAAAGCAAAAATGAACTATCAGGACTTCATCAAGATAAAAAGCTTCTGCACAGCAAAGGAAACAATCAACAAAACTGAACGGCAGCCTACAGAATGGGAGAAGATATTTGCAAATGACATATCTGAAAAGAGCTGGTACCCAAGATCTATAAAGAACTTGTCTGGGTCACCTGGGTGGCTCAGTCGTTAAGCGTCTGCCTTCGGCTCAGGTCATGATCCCGGGGTCCTGGGATCGAGCCCCGCATCGGGCTCCCTGCTCCGCAGGAGGCCTGCTTCTCCCTCTCCCACTCCCCCTGCTTGTGTTCCTTCTCTCGCTGTGTCTCTCTCTGTCAAATAAATAAATAAAAAATCTTAAAAAAAAAAAAAAAGAACTTGTCAAACTCAACACCCAAAGAGCAAATAATCCAATCAAGAAAGGGGCAGAAGACATGAATGAACATTTTTTTCAAAGAAGACATACAGATGGCCAACAGACACATGAAAAGATGCTCAATGTCACTCATCTTCAGGGAAATATAAATCAAAACCAGGATGAGATGCCACCTCACACCCGTCAGAATGGCTAAAATTAACACGAGAAACAACAGATGTTGGCAAGGATGCGGAGATAAGGGAACCCTCCTACACTGTTGGTGGGAATGCAGCTGGTACAGCCACTCTGGAAAACAGTATGGAGGGTCCTCAAAAAGTTAAAAATAGAGCTACCCTATAACCCAGCAATTGCATTACTAGGTATTTATCCGAAACATACAAAAATAGTGATTCAAGGGGGCACATGAATCCCAATGTTTATAGCAACATTATCAACAATAGCTAAATTATGGAAGGAGCCCAAATGTCCATCAACAGATGATTAGATAAAGAAGATATGGTATGTATATCTATATGCAATGGAATATTACTCAGCCATCAAAAAGAATGAAATCTTGCCATTTGCAACAATGTGGATGGAACTAGAGGGTATTATGCTAAATGAAATAAGTCAGAGAAAGACAAATACCATATGATTCCACTCACATGTGGAATTTAAGAAACAAAACATGATAAAATAAGATGAAAACAGAGAAGGAGGAAAACCATAAGAGACTCTAATTGAGAGAACAAACTGAGGGGCGCCTGGGTGGCTCACTCAGTTAAGCATCCGACTCTTGATTTCAGTTCAGGTCATGATCTCAGGGTTGTGAAATCGAGCCCAGCGTCAGGCTCTGTGCTCAGTAGGGAGTCTGCTGGAGAATCTCTCCCTCTCCCTCCTCTCCCTATGTCCCTCCCTCCACTCATGGGTGCTCTCTCTCTCTAAAATAAATAACTAAATCTAAAAAAAAAAAGAATAAACTTTGGGTTGCTGGAGGGGAGGTGGGGGGATGGGCTAAATGGGTGATGGGCATTAAAAAGGGCACTTGTGATGAGAACTGGGTGTTATATCTAAGTGATGAATCACTAAATTCTACTCCTGAAACCAGTATCACACTATATGTTAACCAACTAGAATTTAAATAAAAATTTGAAAAAAATTAAAAAAAAAGAACAAAGTACTTTATATGCATGTTCTGATTATCTATTCATAATTGGCCACTCCAAGACTTAGTGGCTTAAAACAATAATCATTTATTTGCTTCTGATTCTGTTAATTTGGCCAAGAACTACTTTTCAAATGTTGGATAATGTTCTGCCATATGGGGCATGGCTTTGTTCCAGAACCCTAGTGGTCTGAGTTAGGGCTCTCCCACTGGGGCTTTTCAGAGACTTCCCACTGTCTACTTGTCTCCCATGGATATTCCTAGTACCAGGGGATACACTGGCTGGTAGGTCCCGAGTGCTTGTCCCATCGCACGGACCTGTCACAGAGCCCTCTTTTGTTCTGGACTCCACTCAAACATGGCAGCTCCCCATGTCATCCAGTCAATCGGCCGGAGCAGTAATATACAGCCTCCAAAGTCCAAACAGACTCATCAGTGCTATGCCTCTTTTTAGGGGGAGCATGTCCACAGTACAATGACTTGTCCTCTCCTCTAGAGGGAATGTCCCAGCATGTCCCAGTTCATTTGACCACTTAAAACGTAACATGACAGGTCTCTGAATTTTTGTAGGAAATGTGAACATGACCCATTTTTTTTTTTTATCCCCTTTCCTGAAATGGCTTGGAAAGAATGCATTGGCCATATTATTAACTTCTTCCACTCAGAGGCTGTGTAGACTATTCTAGCAAAGATACCCTATCTGATATAATATCTGCTACTTTATTAGGGCTACTACGTGGATAACCATCGATTGCCATGCTTCATTCGCAGTATGGGATGGACTGAATGGGGATCTGATGGGGACCACCTTGCATACTCTAGGTCTTTGAGAGTAATGCTAATCTCCGCACTTCTACCTGCTATGTGGGATTGCTTCTGATTTACCGTCTTGACTAGTAGGATAATTTTAGAGACTTTTGCTCCATCCTTCTTTCCATAGTGGCTCTTATTCTGCAGATAAAAGAACCAGTCAGTGAGGGTTCTGCCAACCGCTAAATATATCCACCCAATTTGTACTCAGGGGCTGGGAGATAACCACAGAGTCGGTCCACAGGCCCACTGGACTCTGAGATACACCTGGCTGGGACTCTGTTATCACCCAGCCTCACATGTTTCCCTCCTCTAAAAGGAGGCTATGATGGTATTTTGGGTCGCCCAGTACTGGTCTAAGCTCAGACTCTGTATCTAATAGACCTCCAAAGAGCTTTTCCACTCTGTACATCTATTCTGGTAAATAGCCAGAGGGCACTTTGAAGGAAGAATTGAGGAAATATTTATTTAGTATATTTACAGTGACCTTATAGGTCTTTTTCTTCAGTCAGTCAGTCTGGGTCTGAGAACCAGCTCATACCTGGCAGCTGGGTGAGAGACTGTGATTTTCTATCTTGGCAACTGGTATCAGCTTCTGCTCACCCCCGCCCCATCCTGATCTGTTGTGGTTCAGTCAAGCAATGTCCCATTAAGTGCTCCTCTCTCTTACCCCTTGGAACGCCCCGGCCACAGGGCTCTGGTTACCCATCAGGCCTTGTGTCTACCTTGCCTCTGATGATGAAGTGGCTCTATGTGGCCTCTGCCCTTCCCGAATCTTACTGTGTCCGCTGAGAGTGGCCACGGCATTCCATGACAGCATCCCAGCCAGCACTGAGATGCGTCCTTTATTGCTTTGAGAAGGGAGGGTCTTGGGGCGCCTGGGTGGCTCAGTTGTTAAGCATCTGCCTTCGGCTCAGGTCAGGATCCCAGGGTCCTGGGATCAAGCCCCGCATCGGGCTCCCTGCTCAGCGGGAAGCCTGCTTCTCCCTCCCCCACTCCCCCTGCTTGTGTTCCCTCTCTCGCTGTGTATCTCTCTGTCAAATAAATAAATAAAATCTTACAAAAAAAAAAAAGAGAGAGAGAAGGGAGGGTCTTCTGGGCCCTCCTGGGGACGACACTCAGCTGGTGGGTCCTCGTGCAGTAAGTCCAGTCTATCTTGCCCACCTTCTAACCCCTCCCTACTCTCTTCCAGGGCGTTTCAGCATCACACCCTCCCTGACAGCAGGCCGTCACTGTGTCTAAGCTTTAAGCACCAGCCAACTCCCTTGTGTGTTAGGACCAGCTCCAGGGGGGCCTTGCCGGGATGTTCAATCCTGAGTTAAGACAGAGAGGCCTCCATACAAGCTCTCTTTATCCAGCCCGTATTCCTCATCTCTCCCAGCCCTGGCCCATTGCCTTGAGACCTCTCATGTGTGTTTCCCTGGCCCTACCAATACTTACTAGCCAGATTGTCGCTTTTTTTGGTAAGTAATTTCCCCCAGTAATAGAGCCTGTACTTTCCTGCTGAGACCTGACTCTCATTATTCATCTAGAGAAGGGGGAGCAAACCACAACCCTGTGAACCAGGGGCCTGTTTTGTATAAAGTTTTATGGGAAAGCAGACATGCCCATTTGCTAACTTATTGTCCATGGCCGGCTTTGCCCTGTTATTTTAAGGTGTGCAAAAGCTGAACTGAGTAGTTGCAACAGAGACCACGTGGCTCACAGACCTAAAATATTTACCATCAAGTCCTTGAAGAGAACATTTGCTGCCTCTGGTCTAGAAGCCATGAGGGAAGGTGGAAGGGATCTTGGGGAAGATAAGCCTCACCTTGTGCGGCATTCACCCCCGGGGAGTCCTCTGTGTGGGCTGCAGCTAGTGTGAAAGCATCCTTCTCTAGCGAGGGAGGGGGTGCTTCTGCCGGCCTGGAGGGCTTGGGGGCGTGGGGTATGGGCTCCTGAGGGCATCCATCCACATAGCTCTATTCCAGGCCTCAGGGCACCCCCCTTCCCCACTTTTCCTGCTGGCTGGGGCCATGCATCGAGCCTCCCTGCAGCTCCACCACCTTGTGATGGAATCCTGGGGCTGATTATCCACACGGCCTGTCGGTGGGCCACAGAAATGAGGGCCATTTAGAATGCTCCTCTGGGGGGCGCCTGGGTGGCTCAGTCGGTTGAGTGTCTGCCTTCGGCTCGGGTCATGATCCCGGGGTCCTGGGATGGAGTCCTGCGTCGGGCTTCTTGCTCAGCGGGGAGCCTGCTTCTCCCTCTCCCTCTGCCCCTCCCCCTGCTCGTGCTCTCTCACTCTCTCTCTCGCTCACTCTCCCTGTCAAATAAATAAATAAAATATTAAAAAATAAATAAAATATTCTGATGGGGTTCTCCCATCTCCCACAACGTGCTCTAAGTTGAGCCGGTCATTCTCTTTCTTCAAGACCTCTAGGGCAGTTAACCAAAGCCAGCCAAGTGCATGCTCCTCATCGTGACCACCGCCCCCTGTCTCTCCAGCGTTAGACCTACTGCATAAGTCAGTGTTGCCCTTGAATCCCACCTGTCCCCCACTCCAATCCGCCTCACACAGCTGAGTGCTGGTCCTTGTGCGGCCACAGCCTGTCGCGGGTGTCACCACCCTGCTCCCCGCCAGCAGTCAGGTCCCCCTTGTCATTGCACTGGCGAGGGACCCATCTTCAGAAGCCCATCCTGTTGTCTGTCATTTCTGGTACCACCCGTCTTAGATTTTTTTCTCCCCTCAAAAGGAACCTGAGACGAGGATTTGTGTGCAGGAGGTTTATTTGGGAGGTCGTCTCTGGAAGCACAGGGAGGAGAGAAAAGAATGTGAGAAAGGGAAGGAAAAAGCCATAAAGGTGCTGGTGGGCCAGTTCTGCTGTGTACTCCTGGGACTAGACCCACCAGGGAGGTCGGAGGAGCCATGTGGAACGTGCTGGAGAATTGTCCCTCTGGGGTCCTTGTCTGTGGGGTACTTAACTGCGGACGCCACCCAGCACTGCCTGAGGGCTTCCTCCAGGGGCAAGTTTGGGTGGCCCCTCACAGGTGGAGCGGGTCCCCGTGATGCTGGAGAAAACCGGAAGGAATAAGCAGCTGTAGCATTGCCGGGAACCAAAGCTTCAGGTGAACACAGATGTGGTCTGGTGGGGGACACGGGTGGCGCATCAGCAGCGGCTTCTGGAACTTCCCTTCAGCCAGCTCCGTGCCTAGATGAGCCAGTTGGCGAAAATCACCGCGGCTTTACCCTCTCCCATCAGCCCACGGAAGTGTGAGCTCCACGAGGGGAGGACTTCGCCCGTTTAGTTTGCTACTGTATCCCAGCACCTAAAGAGTGCCCGACGCAGAGCAGGTGGTCAATAAGTATTTGTCGCATGAATGAATTATTCCCTGTGGCTTGAATTTCCTGCCTGACCCCAGCATTCATCTCTCAAACCCCACCCTGGCTCCCATCCTCCACCCCACCCCAGGCCGTCCCCTCTCTCAGGTCCCAGGTCACTGCCCCTCATCACTTGCCAATCAGTCCGGCATATGAACGGGGCCATCTGCCAGTTGGCAGGCTGGGCAAGTTGGAGATTCTCTAACTCCGTCTCCTTCTTTCAACAGCCACAAAAATAACATCATCTGCCTAACTTGGTTTCCAAATGCTTTATGCGGTTTACAGCATTTAATCCTGACAACAAGCCTACGAGGTGGGCGCTGCTGTTGCCTGTGTTTCACAGGCGAGAAACTGAGGCAATAAGCCCTGAAGTTGCTCGCCTGAGGCCACACCTCTAGGAAGTGGTGGGAAGCCAGGGCATTCACGCCGATGACCCAGGTCAAGTTGCCTGCTCCATAAACCAGAAAGGGGAAGTGTCTCGCCCAGGGCCACTACCATGGTGACAGCTCTGCGGAGGTTTTTGGGCACCTGCCTCCGCTGTGCCCCTCCTCCGCCTCTGACGCAACTCAGGTTTTCTCAAGCCTACGGAAAGCGTGCTATATAAATGCAAATTCGCACCACGCTCCCCGGCCCTGGTTCCCTGCGCAGAAGTGCCCGCTGCCTACGTTCCTTCTCGAGCTAGTTTGGAGCCAGCGGCTGGAGGCAGGGGAGTCCCAGCTCTTGACACCGCACCTCAGGACAGAGAGTATTTTGCTTCAGGGTTTACTGAGCTGGGAAGTGAATTCAAGCATCTTTTGGGAATTGAAAAACAGCGAGTGTGAAACGTTCCCATTCATAAAGCAGTCTCGCTGTCTTGGATCCTCGTTCGTTCACTCAGTTTTTGAAAAATGTAGTTTCTGAGCTCAGTGTTTTTAAGTCCAGCGACACTGTATTTTAAAATTAGCTCCACTGTTTCCAAAAAGGCCTGGAGCTAACGTTTTCCTCGGCACTTGGCCACGGCCTCCGGTCAGCTGGCTCCCCGGCGGGTTCTCCCTGGGGCTGCTGCGGAGGGCGGCCAGGCTGAGCTCTGAGCACTCGGGCTTCACCCGAGGCAGGGACAACTCCTGCTTTCTCCGTGCCCCCTTTATGTCCATGGTTGGGAGGTGGGTCGTGGGGATGGGGGGCAAATGAACTCAGGGAGTTTGAGATCCTGGGGGCTGGGTTTTAAAAATCCAACCTCACTCTGTTTCCCAGGGAAATGGCAAAAACCCCCTCACTGCTGAGAAAAAGGTCTTGGATTTGTTGCAGCTGCCTCACCCAGCGGCAGACACTGTTGGCCCTACTTTCAAAATATATCCAGAGTCCTCTCGCCATCACCTCCACCACTGCCCTCCTGGTCCAAAGCATCTCTTCTTGTCTGAATTATCCTAACAGCCTCCTCACTGGTCTCCCTGCTTCTGCCCTTGCCTAGTACAGTCTATTATCCACAATGAAGGATCATGTCACCCTCCAAATGGCTTCCACCTCACTCTAAGAACCCAGGTCTTCACGTGGCCTATAGGTCCTCCTGTCTGTTACTTCTGACCTCATCTTCTCTACTTTTCCCTCTTCCCTCCATTACCTGCTCCAGCTACACAGGTCTCCTCACTGTTCCTCAGGAACACAAAGCATGTTCCTGCCTCAGGGCCTTTGCACTCACTGTTCCTTCTCCCTGAACACTCTTCTTCTAGATTTTCTTCCTCATAAGCTCTCTTCCAATATCACCTCCTCAGACAGGCCTCCTCCAGCCACCCCATCTAAAGTATGCTTCCCACCCTTTTATTCAGTCACTTTGCTTTACTTTTCTTCATAGCACTTATTGCTACCAGACATTATATGACATATCGTTTTTTTTTTTTCCCCCTCAGTTTTGTATCCTCAGTGCCTAGCACAGTGCCTGGCACATATTAGGTGCTCAATAAATATTTTTGAATAAAAAAATCAATGCCTTATTTAATTCAATAAAGCTATAGAAACTCTCTGAGTATTAATTTCCTCAGCCGTGAAAATGGGGTAAAAAGGATGGTTCGTTGGGAGAATATATATTAATTTAGAAATTAAATTTATTAAATTTTTTTAAGGTTTTTTAATTTATTTGACAAAGAGAGACACAGCGAGAGAGGGAACACAAGTAGGGGGAGTGGGAGAGGGAGAAGCAGGCTTCCTGCTGAGCAGAGAGCCTGATGCGGGACTCGATCCCAGGACCCTGGGATCATAACCTGAGCCGAAGGCAGATGCTTAACGACTGAGCCACCCAGGCGCCCCTAAATTTATTAAATTTTAAAACTTTTTGTTTTGAAATAATTTCAGACACATAGAAAAGCTGCAAAAATAGTAAAATAATTCCCATATACCCTTCACCAATAGTCCCTACATGTGAACATTTTACCACACTTCCTACATCATTCTCTCTCTGAATATGTACAAATTATTTTTACATTTATTTTTGAGTGGATAATGTGTAAAGATGGTACAAAATAAACAGTGGAACCTAAACTTCCCTCCTTCTCTATCCCACTTCTCTCCAGCCCAACTTCTACCAGTTTCTTGTATATTCATCAGAAATATTTGGTGCATTTACAGCCATATATGAAAGCACATGTATTTATAGAGCATAAATTTCATCCACACACTTTTTTTTCTTCATGCAAAGCATACTAGACTCACTTGTTCTAGCACCTTGCTTTTTTTTTTTTTTTTTAAAGTAATCTCCACACCCAATATGGGGCTCGAACTTACAACCCTGAGATCAAGAGTCCTACAGTCTGCTGACTGAGCCAGCCAGGTGCCCCTGTACCTGGCCTTTTTGTTGTTTTTTTTTTTAAGATTTTATTTATTTATTTGAGAGAGAGAAATAGAACGAGTAGGGGGAGGGGCAAAGGGAAAGAATCTCAAGCAGACTCCCCACCAAACGTGGAGCCCAGTGAGACCCGATTCCATGACCCGTGAGATCATGACCTAAGCAGAAACCAAGAGTCTGACGCTTAACTGACTGAGCCACCCAGTCGTCCCTGAAATGCCACTTTTAACATACATGAAATTCCCATATGTACTTGAGTCTATTCCTGTCAATTCTGTTCCATTGATTCATCCTTGTATATTCATGCACGGGTACCACACTCTTCTGGTGGTTGTACCTCTACAGTATATTTTGGTATTAAGTTAGACTATTCTCTAAAAGATGATTTGGATGTAGGCCTGCCCTGGTTTTCCTCACCGTCTGAGGTCGAGGACGTGAGGGAAGGCACGGTGTGCAGTTACCCAGGACAGTCCATATACCCAGCTTTAGCCAGAACCGTGCCTATCAACGCTCTGGCTGAGATAAGACATAGCATCATGCTGGCAACCAGAGCCTCGGGTCCAAGTTCTGGTTTTGCCCCTGAGAGCTGAGTGACCTTGACCAGCCCATCTTGCCCTTCAGAGCCTCTGCTTACAAGGACCTCCCTCCCATTTCTAGCAGTCTCCAGTTCTAAGAGTCTAGGGTGAGGGGTCTGGGGAGTACCAGGCAAGATTACGAAAGGACACCCAGTGCTCACTTCTACAGGAAGTCCCATAGATAACACAGGAGATTGGCTTGTTGGGGAACGGAAAGAGTGATTAAGCAAGAGACAAGACTGTTAACAGTTCCAGAGCTCGTGGGCTCCTGGGGGCAGCGGTTGCCTCATCAGCAGGTCCAGGAGGCCAGGACTGTGCGCACGACGGGGAGCCTTTGAGAGGTGGGAGCCACCTGGAGTTGCGATGCTTCTTTTCTTTGGAGGGGGTGAGGATGGGAGAAGGAGCAGTCTGGGTCTCCACCTGGCTCTTATGACCAGGGTACAAAGGTCTGAGCCCTCTTTTTTCGAGAGTTTGGAGCTCCCTGCATGGTCTCATGAGGGCACTTGGGCAGGGGACTGGGATAGATTGCCTACCTTAAATGGCCGTGTGACCTTGGGCAAGTCACCTGGCTTCTCAGAGCCTTGGTTTTTCTATCGAGTTGGTGAGGGGAAGAGAGGGTAACTAGGCTGGAGCAAGGCACTGGGTGGTCTCTCAGACCCACCAACTTGGACAATTTGGGTTCAGTGACCATCGCTATTACTTGCAGTTATTGAAGTAAGTGGAGTGAAGAGCAGACCCAGTTCCTTGTCCCTTTGGTGAGAGAATGAAGGAATTGGGGGAAACCTAGCACAGCTGCCCCCTACCCCATTTTTCTTATGTGGCTCTCCCATCCTTCCCTGACCCAAAGCCTGTGGTGTCTGCTCCCCTAACCCAATCCCCCAGTGGGGAGCTGATTCCTACAGTGGCCTGGGAGGAGGATCCATTTGCTCTCAAGTTTGGCTTCCAACTTTGTATGATTTCTTGGGCGAGGAATGTGGGGAGACGTGGGAGTGCTGAGGGTGCGAATGTGTGTTCCTGGTCACGAGGGGCTTCTGACTGTTAAGGGCGTGAGGTCGCCGTGATCCAGCGAGGGGAATGTGGCAGAGGAGGGGGGGTGCCCCCGCCAGCTGACCCCGAGGGGCGTTGTTGTGAGTGACTCTGAAGGTGGCGCCTGGGTGGCTCAGTCGTTAAGCGTCTGCCTTCGGCTCAGGTCCTGATCCCAGGGTCCTGGGACTGAGCCCCGCATCGGGCTCCCTGCTCTGCGGGAAGCCTGCTTCTCCCTCTCCCACTCTGCCTGCTTGTGTTCCCTCTCTCTCTCTCTCTCTCTGTCAAATAAGTGAGTGACTCTGAGTGGGCAGGGACCTCCATACATGCGAACGATCTGTGAGGAAGGTCCTGTCAGACCCGTGAGCGCGTGGTCGGTGGTGGGAGCCGCTGAGGAGGGAGTGTGCGCGTGTGTGTGTGCGCGCGTGTGTGTGCGTGTGCGTGTGTGTGAGCACCCGTGTACACGCACGTGAGGAGTGACTGAGGATGTCCCCACTATCTCTGGGTAGTCATGCTTGGCCGTGAAAGGGGTGCAGACTACTTTTAGGGTGTGCTATGAGGCCATGAAGGGGGAGTTCGCCATCCCCGATGGATGGTGGTTATACTTTGAGGCAGTGCTCGGGGTAGGGCACGGGCTGCCTTTCCACCCCAGGCCTCCTGGGTGGCCTCCAGGGAGGGAAGGACTGATCGCTGAGGCTGTGGCAGGGCGGGAGCTGGTGAGGTGTCCAGAGGATGCTCTCTTCTTCCTTCCTTCCTCCCTCCCTCCCTTCCTTCCTTCCTTCCTTCCTTTTAGAGAGAGAGAGAGAGAGAGAGCAGGGGAGGAGCAGGGGGGCAGAGAGAGATAATATCAAGCAGACTCCCCGCTGAGCGCAGAGCCTGACGATCTCACAACCCTGAGAGCATGACCTGAGCCGAAACCAAGAGCCGAACCCTCAACCGAATGAGCCACCCAGGCGCCCCAGAAGGTGCTCCTTTCTTATGAAACGCCAGGGGACTGTTGGAAATGTGCTGTGGAAGTGCAGCCCGACGAGGAACTCCCTGAAAGCCATGTCAAAAACATCCCATATCCTGGGATATGGCCACAGGGAATGTACTTCTAATTTCCTTTACTTGTGGGAGCCTGGCAGACTTAGTGACGTGGCACCCATATCATTATAAACTCTTCTCCCAAGGCTTCAGTTCTAGAAGCTTCTGCACTGAGAATCTTATCTTGCTGCCTCTTGTATGTTATCTTCAACGGAAGTACATGTGCAACTTGAGTTTCTAAGTCTTTTTCTTTTTTTTAAAGATTTTATTTATTTATTTGACAGAGAGAGGGAGAGCACAAGCAGGGGGAGGGCCAGAGGGAGAGGGAGACGCAGGCTCCCCACTCAGCGGGGAGCCCCATGCGGGGCTCGATCCCAGGACCCTGGGACCATGACCTGAGCTGAAGGCAGACGTTTCACCGACTGAGCCACCCAGGCATCCCGAGTTTCCAAGTCTTACACCGACAAGCAAAGCTGGCCCACTCCACCCTGCTCCAGAAGCCTTTGTCCCACGCATGCTCTGTCTGGCATTCCACACAGGGGCCTTCAGCCACCAAGGAGGTACCTCTCCAGGAAGTGGTTTTGGGGCACGGCTTGGGCAGGCCTCTGCATCTCAGAGCCTCCCTCGGTTTCCTCACAGGTCCAGTGGGAGGAAATAGTATCTGTACAGTACTCAGTTTTGCTGAGGCTCCAATGGAATTTCGCGCCCCCCCACCCCCTGCCATGTGGTCACCACTATTGTCAATGCCACCTTTATCCAGCAGCCACTGTGGGCTGTGCATAGCTGTGGACGCTTCATGTGTGTTATATAGTCAACCAGGGTTTGCAGAACGCCAACTGTATGCAGGGCACTGTTCTAGGCATTTGGTAATTAGAGCAGTAAACGGAAGAGTATACTTTCAACTCACGTGAAGCTGACATTTCAGTAAGAAGCGGTGGAAAATTTACCAGCTAAATAAAACACTATCCTGAGAACATGACACGTGCTAAGAGAAAGCAAAGCCAGAAAGGGAGGTGGGCCATGCTAGGAATGGGAGGTGGTGTTTCAACTTGAATGATCGGGTCCAATCCTCACAGCAACCTTCTGGGGTAGATACCAGTCCCACGTTCCAGTAAGGAAGCTGAGACACGGGAACGTTAAGTGACTTGCCCAAGGTCACACAGCTTGCAAGCGGCAGGCCTGGGAGAGACAGAGGTCTGTCTGACTCAGAGCAGTGTGACTGGAAGTCACTTCCTCTCTTGGGCCTCCTTTTCCACATCTGTGAATCAAGATGGTGGGATGGACTGCCTGGAAGAAGGCAGACCTCTTCCTAATTCACTTGATGGAACCAGTGCGTTGTGGCAGGAGGGCTCACCACTGTGCCAGCCTTCAGCTGGTCCTCAGTAAGTGCTTGTCACCCGAGCGCATGCTAGATCTTGGGAACGGTTTGGGCAGAAGAATGTCTTCTTGGCAGAGGTATGCTGTACTGCTAACTGTTCTTTGAGGGGGAAAAAGCCCTGATTTGTAGTGTTTGCTGGCTCATGTGGTGTAAATAGTCCCGCGGTGGCTGATCCCAAGCCACTGGGCTAGGAAGAAATGTGCGCAATTGGCTTTTGCAAAGCCCCTCAGATCTGGCTCTGCAGCTTTCATCTATGATCTTAAAACTGCATCTGGGGGCGCCTGAGTGGCTCAGTCGGTTAAGGGTCTGCCTTCACCTCAGCTCATGGTCCCAAGGTCCTGGAATCGAGTCCCACATCTGGCTCTCTGCTCAGCAGGGGGCTTGCTTCTCCCTCTCCCTCTTACCCCACCCCTTCGCTCGTGCTCTCACTCTGTCATAAATAAATAAATACATAAATAAATAAATAAATAAAATCTTAAAAAAAAAAAAACAAACCTGCATCTGAAACAGACTTGGACGGCCCCAAGAGAGAGACAAAGAGACAGCAAGATGTAGAGAAACAGATGGAGTGATAAAACACACAGGAAGAAAGAGAGAGAAAGACTGGCGGAGAGAGAGAGACTCGACTTCACTTTAAAGTGTGGGGATCTCCGCAGGCTGAGGAATTGATTTATTCAAGTCCTATGCAGCTAATGCCAGAGAACTGGCCCGAAGGGAGGCTGGACCAGTGGTGCCAGAGCCCTTGAAGAAGCCCATCATCCCTCCACTCAGCCTGTCTGTGACCTTTAACCTCAGTGGAGAAAGCTCAGAGGGGTCTTCTTGTTCCTGCTGTCTCATGCTGCACATGTTCCTTTGTGCATGCTGTTCACTGCTTCTAAATCCTACCTGCCTTCTTTAGAGCTTGGCTCCAGTCCTGTGGCCTGCAGGAAGCTGCCTGCCCGTGTGCACATTAGGCCCCTCCCACCGCATACAGTTGTATATACCCCATGCTTATTTCCCCCGGGGCAGGCCCAGACTGTACCCCTTCCAGACTCCAGCCTCCCTTTGTTCTGTCCTTGGGGTCTCACCTAGACAAATCCTTATCCATCAGAATCCTTATCAATTGACTGACCTAAGACTTTCTGTGAGAGTTGGGAGGACTCCAATTCGTGAATTGGACAACCCTTACATGAGCACCTACTGTGTGTCAAGGAGTGGGGAGCAATGTGGACCAAGGCGCACAGTGACACCCATAGGGGGAGCCCAGAGCATCATGGGGCCACAGCCTAGGGGGCACTGGACCCTGCTTGAAGCGTGGGGATGGTTGCAGGGAAGGCTTCTTGGAGGACGCAGCCTCGAAGGTGAGGGAGGAAGAGGCATCAACTAGGTGGGGGATAAGAGAGTCGGGGAAGTTGGGACAAAGGGAGCAAGGTGGGAGAAGATCTGATATTCCAGGCATGGAAATGGTTCAGCAGGCTTGACAGACTGAGGGTGTGGGAGGGAGAGGGCTGAAGCAGGTGCAAGGCCATAAGAGCTAACTGATTCCCTGGTGCGTGTGACCAAGGAGCAGTGAGATGGTGTTGAGAAAAAAAAGATTGAAGATTAGGTGAGACAGACGAAGGAGGCAACAGTGGAGGGATCACTCAAGGTGAGATGCGAGGGAATGAGCTGGAGGAGTAGCAAGACAGACAGCTCAGACGGCCAGACCCTGGACAACCCTGTGTCCCCACCCCCGCCTCAAAACAGAACCGATCCTGCACGGGGCTCTTTTATATAACGGCCAGAGAAGACTTTTGACAAGCAAAGATCTAAAAGAGATGAGGGCACACGGATAACTCGAGGGAAAAGCATTCCAGGCAGAAGGAACAGAAAGGGCAAAGGCCTTATGCTGGAGGCCGGGGGGGGGGGGGGGGGGTCACGAGGTCCGAGAGGCCAGCTGGCGTCCAATCAGCTTCATCAGCCGTGGTGTGTTTTCTCCAGGAGCCACGGGAGGGTTTTCAGCAGAGTGACTGGGTGCAGCAGCCCGGTACCACCTCACCATTCCTCTGTCCCCAGGCCAAAGCAGCATGGAGAGTGGACAGAGAGTGCCCCGGAAAGGCCGCAGGCTGGGCTCCAGCCGCCGGCGGCAGATGCGAGAACCAGCTGACGGCCAGGATGCCCCTGTGGCCCCAGAGCCAGAGTCCTTGTCCTCCCCGGAGGCTGCAGAGCTGCAACGCTTTTTCCAGGACTGTGGGGCCAAGGAGAGGGGCTTCGTCACCCGTGAGGACCTGGCGGTGAGTCCAAGCCCCTAGCTCATCCCCCGAATCCCTTTTCTGTAGCCTCCTGAGACTTCCTATCCCATAAAGCAGGGCAGGCCTGCTCTTTCCCCTTTCTCCCATCCAAAATTTGTTCTCAGAGAGGAACCCCCATGCACCCTTGGTGGGAATGCACATGGCGCAGCCGCTGTGGCAAACGGTATGGAGATTCCTCGGAAAATTTGAAATGGAAATATCATGCAATCCAATAATTCCACTACTGGGTATTTACCCAAAGAAAACAAAAACACTAACTCAAAAAGATACATGCAGCCCTATGTTCATTGCTGTGTTATTTACTATAGCCAAGAAATGGAAGCAACCTGGTGTCTGTTGATATGGACTGAATGAATGAATAAGGAAGATGTAGTTTATATACACGATGGAATATTACTCAGCCCCGGAAAAAAATGAGGTCTTCTCATCTGTGACAACATGGATGGACCTAGAGGGTATTATGCGATGTGAAATAAGTCAGACAGAGAAAGACAATTCTGTATGATTTCACTTAGATGCAGAATCAAAAAACAAAACAACCAAAAAAAAAAAAAAGCAGGAACAGACCCATAAATACAGAGAACAAACTGGTGGTTGCCAGAGAGGAGGTGAGTGGAAGGGCAGGTGAAATGGGTGAAGGGAAGTGGGGGATACAGGCTTCTGGTTATGGAATGAGTAAGTCATGGGGATGAAAGGTACAGTACAAGGAATATAGACAAGGGTATTGTAATAGTGTTGTATGGTGTACCACACTTGTGAGCACAACATAACGTATAGACTTGTCAAATCACTATGTTGTACACCTGGAACTAATGTAACATTGTGTGTCAACAATACTTCAATTAAAAATCAATTAACTAGGAGTGCCTGGGTGGCTCAGTTGGTTAAGCGTCCGACTCTTGGTTTCAGCTCAGGTCATGACCTCAGGTTCTGAGATTGAGCCCCATGTCGGGCTCTGTGCTGAGCATGGAGCCTGCTTAAAATTCTCTCTCCCTCTCTCTCTCTCTATGTTCCCCTCCCCCATTCTCTTTGCCTCTCTAAAAAAACCCCAATTAGTTAATTAAACAAAAATATAAAGATCAGTAGGCAAAAAGCATAGTTTACATACAAGTGTTTGTATGCAAAGAAATGTTCTCTGTGTTAAATGAGAAGCACACATGTTTTCTGAGGCAAATAAATAAATATAATAAAATTTGCCCCCAGAAAAGGTAAGGAATTTGTTTATACTAATGTGTAAATGGCTGATAAGGTGTTATGTGTTCCACTCTTTCAGAAACATTTGCATTTTAACATAGGAAAGGACTTTAAACCAAAGATGGAACTTGCAAGTGATACAATTCTAGGCCCATGGAGCAGGGAAGTTTATCCTGGGGAGCAGTCAGAGTCCTGGAAATCAAACCATGTCAACGACTAGAAACGTCAATGACACATAAGATCAGCCATGGTTGTGTGTTCCAGTAAGGAGTCTTGGGCTCTGGCCCAGACCAACACTGACCAGTTTATCTTTGGCTTTTCCTCATTCTCTGCAAAGGGGTCTATGTAGGTTGCTGGAGTCTCCCTGGGACAACTGTCTCCTCCGGATACTGCTCCATGCTCCAGACTTTGTCCTGCCCCCATCAAAACTGACCTTTCCTGTGGTCTGTCCTCGGGGCCACAACAAGGTACCAATGGCCGAAGTTGAAATAGAATTTTCAGGGGCACCTGACTGACTCAGTCAGTGGAGCGTGTGACTCTTGATCTCAGGGGTGGTGAGTTCAAGTCCCACATTGGGCATAGAGATCACTTAAAAATAAATAAATAAATAAATAAATAAATAAATAAGAATGATTTTCTCAGAGGGGCCTTCACCAACTCCCTCAATATGTGTATATATATATCTTATATATATCCCTCAATATATATATTTTATGTGTATATATATAAATTTTTCATTTTTTAAAAAGATTTTATTTATTGTTAGAGAGAGAGCACAAGCAGGGGGAGCGGCAGGCAGAGGGAGAAGCAGGCTTCTGCGGAGCAGGGAGCCTGATGCGGGGCTCGATCTCAGGACCCTGGGATTATGACCTGAGCCGAAGGCAGACTGACTGAGCCACCCAGGCATCCCTATATATAATTTTCAAAAGGGTAAAAAAGTAAATATAAAATCAAGTAAATATAAAATCAACACTTATCAAAGGTCTTATAATTAATTATTATTACTAATTAATGAAGAAACCAGTAAGATGTCACAACTGACTCAAAAGCCTGTGAGAAGCTAGGATACAGTATTTAAAGGCAATCTGACAAGAGAGTGTTAGGATAAGATTGCTGAGTTCAATTTTTAAAATGGCTGATGTCCAACAGGCCGTAAATCTTTGGGGTTATCTGTTGTACTAGACAAAAATTATTTTCATCTCTCCCGGGCAAAAATCTGCAAGTTAACAAGTAACTTCAGCAAGTCTGGGACTTTGAATTAAAGATAAACAATGAGATGGACTGGGTGCATTCCTCTAGTCTAGACAATGCTTGAAAGGACATGCTCTCTACCTTTTGGCCCGGTTTCCAGGTTTCCAATTATTCAGATAATTTTCTGTGATGATAAATAATCTCCCAAGTATATTCCTGATACGGAAAAGCCTATTCTCATTCCACCTATTTCCATCCACACAGCAAGGGTGTAAATGAAACGTGGGCATCCTTGAGGTTGCTCTGCAAATCTAGACTTTGAAAACATGAAGCCATTTTAGCTTCTGTGCAGAAGTTTTCATACAAAATCTTAGATTTCAAACCTCCATTATTTGCTCTTCTACCCAGAGTGAATGTCTGTCCCAGTTTGTCTGGGACTGGAAGGATGCCTGGGTTGTGGGACTTCCAGTGTTAACACTGGGAATGTCTCGGGCAAACTGGGCCAAGCTGGCCACCCTATTTCTATCTTCAGGCCAGGAAACTAAACCCAAGACTCTCTCTTCACCAGCTTTCACCTGCAGCCCCTATAAATGCAAGGGGTTTCCTTTCTTCTTGAGAGTCCCAATTTTTCAAGGTCTCTCTCCTGCCCGGAAGCGGCCTTCCTTATCAACTGGTTCCAGGCCAGGTCGCTGGGAGGGTTTTGCAGACATTGGGGCCATGGCTGTTCCTTACAGTAGACTTGTCACATCTGATTAGTGAGAATCATTCTCCAACATGACCCTCTGGTTACATAATGATTCATCCAACTATATCCCAGCAAAAAAGGAGGACAGATTCTTATTGAATCTGTATCAATCATTATATCACCAGAGAAAGTCAGGAGGTCCAGTAAAAGTGTCAGTTTCTGAATCAGGAGGGGGTCAATGAGATTCAGATCACATTTATAGTGCTTGACTTCAGTTTACAAAAGCAGTAATCTACTAAACTGAACGTTAGACAAGGCTCAAGAAGACGGAGGAAAAACTTCCTCATTAGATCCATAAAGATAGAACAATAAAAAATAATACCAATTATATTCCCAACAAATAACCACAACTCCATTTCCTTGAACCATTCATTCAGTTCTATGTTATTAATTCCTGTTCTGCTGGATCTTGAGTGAGCAGGCCGCTTCTGGACTCAAGAGTCCTGGAAATTGTCAGTCTGCAGCTTTGGCTGAAGGTCCGCTAGCGTCGGCTCGGAAACCTAGTATCCAGGGGAAGCATCAGTAGCTCATAGAACTGGGTCCAGTCCTTTTCCACAAGGCGTTGGGTCTGTCCTTGGTGGCCCGCAGCTCTTAACTGAGACTTCAGGCCAGGGTAGGAAAGAAGGAACGTTTTTGCTAATGAGACTGAAAAGCTGTGGTTACTTATTACATAACTAATAATATCAGAGTGGAAGAGAGTAAAGTTCTCTGTTGGGATACAGCACATAACTATTTCGTAGGGTTTGATCAGTGTTTCCCCTGAAGATAAGCACATATCATGGATCAGCAAATGCACTGAGCAATCTCCAGGGCCTTCCCATAAAGCATGCAATTTCTGAAATATTTATATGAATCGCATTTTACCTATGGAAACTTAGCCTAGGAAAGCCTGAACATCTCTTCTGATTTGACGGTTCTTCCCATGATGTTTTTTTTTTAACCCAAACCATATATATCATACGTATTTATACATATGTAACTATATATATATGTAGATATATATATATAGATAGATAGATAGATAGATAGATGCTTTTTAAAAAATTTAACCTCCACTCTCCTAACCCAAGCCTATCAGATTTTGTTACAGGCTAAAGCCTCAGTTTTTATTTTCATCTATATGCAACAAATATTGCAAGATTTCTCTTTATTGATAATAATCAACTCATCTATTAGGAGCGGGTGCTAAACATAACTGTGTTAATTAATCTTTTTATCATATTAATCAATCTTAATGAACTTTTAAAATACTTCATAAGTTATCTATATTGCCCAAAAGAAGGATTTGAAGAATTTCCTTATGATTTTTGAAAATTATTTTTTCACATATTTTTTATTGCATCATAATTGACATAATATTATATTCGTTTCAGGTATACAATGTAATGATTTGATATCTGTATGTGTTGCAAAATGATCACCACAATAAGTCTAGTTAATAGTCATCACCATACAGTTACAAAATTTTTTTTCTTGTGATGAGAACTTTCAAGATCTACTCTCCTAGCTACTTTCAAAGATGCAATTCAGTATTATTAACCATTGTCACCATGCTGTACATTATATCCCCATGACTTATTCATTTTATAACTGGAAATTGTACTTTTTTTGACATCCCTCCAATCCCTGCCTCAGGCAACTGCCAATATGTTCTCTGTATTCATGAGCTCAGTTTTTCAGTTTATTGGTTGGTTGGTTGGTTGGTTGGTTGGTTGATTTTAGATTCCACATATAAGTGAGCTCATTCAGTATTTCTTTTTTTCTTTTTTTTAAAATTTTATTATGTTAGTAACCATACATTACATCATTAGTTTTTGATGTAGTGTTCCATGATTCATTGTTTGCGTAAGTATTTATCTTTTTCTGTCTGACATAACTTACTTAACATAGTGTCCTCAAAGTCCATCCATGTTGTTGCAAATGGTAAGATTTCATTCTTTTCTATGGCTGAATAATGTCTCATCACACACACACACACACACACCATATCTTTATCCATTCATCCATCTATGAACATTTAGGTTCTTTCTATGCCTTAGCTATTATACATAATGCTGCAGAAAACATGGCAGTACAGATATCTTTTCGTATTAGTGTTTTTGTTATCTTCGGGTAAATATCTAGAAGTGGGATTGCTGGATCCCTAGGGGAGTTCTATTTTTAATTTTTTTAGCAACAGCCATACTGTTTTCCAGAGTGGCTGCACCACTTTACATTCCCACCAACAGTGCACGAGGGTTCCCTTTTCTCCACATTCTTGCCAACACTTGTTATTTCTTGCCCATCCTGCTCTTATAACAATGGTGAAGTATTTAATAAATACAGAGAAGGATATCCTAAAATTTTATTATTTTTTCCCAACATTTAGGATCTTATATTGGGAAAGCAAAATCAGAAGAGCTATCAGAGAAGATTTTGGCCACTAGATTAAGATAGGATCAAAGGAGCCTGAGAAGTAGCACTTGGTTACCTATTGAATCGAAGTGACAATAAAATAAAATATTTTGAGATAAACACAGAAGAAGGTAACATGATTACAAGGATATTTAGCTCTTTCATAAGAGAGGTGCCTTAGATTTTTAATTTCTTTTTTTACTTGAAAACATGATCAAGCCAAAATAAAGTAGAGAAATTTATTCTGTTGACAATATGGAATCATTTATCTGGACAGTTTACACAGAAGATAAATAGTAGCTTCTTTTTAACTCTTGCTAAGAGCTCTATGACCAATTTACCATTTTAATAGAGATACAGCTGAATTCTAGTGTTGCATTAATATAACATGTGGCAGTAAAAGTTTCACAACTTTAAAAAATTATTTATTTTTAAGCCCATCAAAACTGAGCCAGATTTGGCGCTTGGCAAAATGTTAACCTATTTCATAGCTTATTTTCAGACTTAGGTCTTATAAATCAAGGCAACTAAAATTCCCTTTCAGCAAACCCTCTACAACTGTCTGTATCCAATTCAGGTTTGCATTTTCATCCCTTTTCATGTTCTGGAACAATCAGACACTTAAGACAAAACCACTTTCTTATTCTTTGGAAAGTCAGAATGTGTCCCATTTTCCTTGCAGACACAGCCGTATCTCTCTGTCCCTGTTGGTCCTAGTATAGTTTCAAACATCCGTAGTGATTGTAACTTGTAACCGAAGTAACTAACCTCTATTTCACAGAAAGAGCTGGGCTGCAAACAAGTGAGCACCGTCTGTGTTATTCAAGCATTTCAGTAGACTTAGCAAAGCTCACAAACAGGCATAACACAACATTTTACAGCCACGCATATCCCTTGCAAAAGTTTTAAAAAATTGTCATAAAAGGGCCACCTGGGTGGCTCAGTCAGTTAAGCATCTGCCTTCAACTCAGGCCATGATCCCAGGGTCCTGGGATCGAGCCCCACATCGAGGCCCGCATCGGGCGCCCTGCTCGGCGGAAGGCCTGCTTCTCCTTCTCCCTCTGCCCCCCCCACTCGTGCTCTGCCCCCCAAATAAATAAATAAATAATCTTTAAAAAATTGTCATAAAATATACATAACATGAAATTTGCCATTTTAAGCATTTTTATGTGTAGAGCTCAGTGGCATTAGGTACATTTCACAATGTTGTGCAACGATCACCACCGCCTATTTCCAGATCTTCTTCATCTTCCCCAACTGAAACTCTGTCCCAGTTAAACACTAATTGCCATTCTCCTTTCTCCCCATCCCCCAGAAACCCCCATTCTCCTTTCTGTCTCTATGAATTTGATCACTCTACATCCCTCGTATAAGTGGGAAAATATATTTGTCTTTTTGTGACCGGCTTCTTTTACTTAGTATGATGTCCTTAACATTCATTCATACTATAGCAGGGGTCAGAACTGCCTTCCTTTTTAAGGCTGAACAATATTCCACTGTATGCATAGACCACATTTTGTCTTTCTGTTCATCCTTCAGTGGACATTTGAGTTGCTTCCATCCTTTGGCTACTGTGAATAGTGCTGCTATGAACTTGGGTGTACAAATATCTACTTGAGTCTTGAGTCTCTGCTTTGCCATGTACAACTACTTAAAGTGGCAAGAATGGGGGCGCCTGGGTGGCTCAGATGGTTAAGCTTTGGACTCTTGGTTTCGGCTCTGGTGAGGATCTCAGGGTCATGAGATCAAGCCCTGGGTCAGACTCAGGGCTAGGTGGGGAGTCTGCTTGGGATTCTTTCTGTCTCTCTCCCTCTGTCCCTCTCTCCACCCCATCTGCTCTCTGTCTCTCAAATAAACAAATAAATCTTTAAAAAAATAAGGTGGCAAGAATAAATTCACTCATTAACATGGCCCAAAGTTATAGCTGCTCTCTTGCATGTAAAAATAAGAAGTAAAAGGATATAAACTTAAAATTATGCTTAGCAATCACTGTTTCAGTTTTTCTCAGAAATTGTCCAGGTAACCAAAAATTATTTATTAATTAATATTAATTCACATTTTTAAAGTTACCTAAGGATCTTGGAACTGTGTAACGAATCAATGTAGTTGAACACAATTTTACATTTTTCTTATCTTAAAACATTATGTAAGGATAATGTTGGCTTATTTGATCAGTAAGACAAAATCAGAAGTGTAAGAAATTCAGATTAAATAGTTTCTTCACATAAAACAAATCCAGATCTTATAAAAAGTAGAATGTTTAATTGTATTATAATTAACTATATATAGTTAATATAAAGCAAAGAAAACACTGATAGCTATTATTTGCATTTTATAAACAAAATTAAACCAATCTAATTTATCTAAAGATTTACATTAATTATGTTAACCTGGCTCCTCAAAAGTTTTCTGAGCTGGCAATTTCTCATAAGAGGGATTTTTTCTTTTAAAGTTTAGCACATTTAAAGCATTAGAAGTTCAGTTTCTTTATTTTATGTGATTTGGGGGAACATTAAATTTATATAAGCACTTATTTGTCTCTACAAACCAATCAACACAGAACCCCTGTAAGAGACACAGTACTCAAGTCATTAATACCCTCCAGATGTAGAAAAGTATTTCATACTCACAGAAGAGTTAAAGGCTTTTCTGAATTACAGATGTGTAGACACACAGATACACAGACCCAGTGGCTTCATACCCTCAGTTCCAGGCCACAGGTCAAAAGTAAACACAGACACACAAAACTCACCAGTCCAGATCTCAAAGAGTTGTTCTTCCTAGTGAGCACAAAACGCTTCACCAATTTGGAGCACACATGGAAAAACCACCACCCCCACCAACAACAAAGATCAGCAAATCAGATTTTTGGTTGCTTCTCAACCAACAGCACTAGGTCTCCATCATGCATCCCACAGAGATCACCTACGGCCAGTCCATAAAATGGAATTCCCTAACATTGCTGCCACCAAAAATGAAAACACAGAATCAGCAAGAAAAAAAAAAAAAAGACAACAAAATAAACAGCAAACCTAAAGTTCTGTCACACATGGGATTCTCTCCAAGAGCCAAGGGAGGAGGTGCTTGGGTTTCCCACAGCCCACGAGGGGCCCTGCTTCAGCACCCATGTTACTTGGTTCTGATGGCTGAGTTTACTGGGGCGTCTCCATGAAATGTCCAAAACTCTTTTTTTTAAAGATTTTATTTTATTGATTTATTTGACAAAGAGAGTGAGAGCCCAAGCAGGGGGAGTGGTAGAAGGAGAGGGAGAAGCAGACTCCCTGCTGAGCAGGGAGCCCGATGTGGGACTTGATCCCCGGACCCCGGAATCATGACCTGAGCCGAAGGCAGACACTTAGCCAACTGAGCCACCCAGGCGCCCCTCCAAAACTCTTAAGTATAATTTTCAAAAAGATAACATCATGACCCTTGGGCAAAAATAAAATAAATCCCTCTCAAAGATTTTATTTAGCTCATTAACGAGAGATACCATGAATGGTTGAAAGAGCATTTAAAAAAAATGGATAACAAAAAGTGTTAGACCGAGATGGCTGAGTTAGATTTTTTCAAAGCTGGTTAATGTACAACAGGCCATAAATCTTTGAGGTTATCTGTTCCAGCAGACAAAAATTATTTACATCTCTCCTGGACAAAATCTACAAGTTAATAGGTGACTTCATTTAGTCTGGGACTTCCAGTCTGTCCCAGGGGATGAAATGAATGAAGTACATTCCCATAGTCCAGACGATGCTTGGGTAAACTTTGCCCCCATGGAATGCTGTAAGAGTGTGCTGTCCACCTTTTGGACTTATTCTCAAATTTCAGATAATTTTTTGGGATACCAATAAACACATCCTGGGGAGGATTAGCTACTGTCCTTTATTAGGATCCTAAAGGGATGAGACTCAGAAGAGTTAAGTTCTGGTGTTGGATGGAGGAAGGGGAAAGGTGCGGAGGGAGTTCAGGGCCCTGCTGAGAGGGCCATCTTGGGGGGGGTCCCGGAGCTTCCAGGGTAGGCCCTGGGTCAGCTTGGGGCTGGGACTCCAAAGTTGGGGAGAGGGGAGGTAGGGGTGTCTGAAGACAAACACCTCTCTTTTTTGGAGGGTGGCCCAGAGTCCTCCCCAGTGGGAACAGTGCCAACTTACCTCTTCCTTGCAGGTGGCCAAGTTCAGCTTCCTGGGCAGTGCGGAGGAGCTGGAGATGATCTTTGACTGGGTGGATGTGGAGCAGAAGGGACGCCTCTCCCTGGAAGAATTCAGCTCTGGGTTCAGTATGTCTGTCCTGGGAGGGTCTCTGGGGACTTGCCGCCCAGCCAGGCACCCCATGCAGTGTACCCAGTACGGGGAGGCTGGGCGGACAGGAAAGGCAACAGGGCACCTCCACAACAGCCCCGAGAGCAGTTCAGGGCATGGATGATGATTGTACTGGAGATGGGCATACTAAGCCTGTGTGGGCAGGCAGTTGGTTTAAGACGGGGCTGGGCCTTAAGACTAGCCCAGGAGACCCACTCGCTTCCTTTACAACTAGCAAGAGCAGTTCATTGGCTGGGGGGGCAGGGCTCTTCTTAGCAGCCCCCTCCTCCAGGGAGACCTCCAGGCTTACTTTCTGATGCCTTACTTGTCTTCTCCCCAGCAAAAGGCTCCCTTGAACAAGAGGTTAAGCAAGCCCCACTCTTGAGACCACAAGCTTTGTTTCTGCCTGAGAAAGGTCACATTCTGGCTTTGGTGAAGGGAATTCCAGGCCCCAGGGAGCAGCAGAGGGTGATATTTAGTGGTTGGGGGCTTCCTGGGCCCTTTGCCCTGCTTTGGGGAGGGCCACTCCAAAGTCAGCTTCTCAAGACAGGCCCAAAAGGACCTAAAAAGGCCAAGGTCAGCAGGGCACAATATTCCCACTGATCTTCTCAATGCGGGTTGACCTGCCCGCCCAGGGAATGGAAGGTGTGATGTCCTTGCTGAGACCCTGCAAAGCACAGCTCAGGCTTAAATGTCTGCAAAGCCATCCAGAGTTCTCAGGTCTGCCGAGTCTCCAAAAGTTTGGGGGACAACGGAGAGGGAGGCAAGGAATCTGCATTTACAGCTCATAAAATGGGCAGAATGTCAACCTTGAGTAGATTCCCAAGGATGATATGACGAATGTATGAACGTGACCCTGTATATATGTGACCAACACAGATATAATTATTTCCCCAAGGGCTGGAGCAGGGCCAGATGGGAGATCAGGGGGCTGAGCCCCACCCCACTCTGCTGCCTTTTGTCCCCCTCTGTCCCCCAGAGAACATCTTTGGCTCCAGCTTGAGCACCCACAGGCTCCACAGAAAGAGGCCACTGTCCTCCAAGAGAGAATCTGCAGCCACCAGCTTCCCAGTGCTGGAGGAGGCTGACCCTGAGGAGAAGGAGGCGTTCCTTGCCTTCATCCAGCAGCTGGGGGCAGGCCACTTACTTCCGGAGTAAGGCCAGCGCTGCGTGTGGAGGCGTGTGGGGGGGTGGGGGGCAGGGGCAGGCAGTGGGGCGGTCAGTGGGGGCGGAGGACTCGCCTGGACACAGTGCCGAGGTGGGAGGCCACCAAGTAGAGCTGGGTGCAAATCCTGGTTTGGCCACGTGTTAGCTGTTGACCATGGGCAAGTGGCCTAACCTTTGACATCTGTCTTCCAGCTGCAGTGTGATCGTAGGGACAGTTATGAGATTAAATGGAGCCCGTGTGGAGAGTGTCTTTGTGAGGAGTCCCTCCCACCCCCACCCGCTCTCTCCCCGTCCTGCCCTATATGATTGCTCCGCAGGATTAGCGTGTTGGGGTATCAGTCTCCCAAGGGCACTCACGTTCTTAAAAACACAACTGCCTGAAGGGGCCTTTCTTAACCAAAAAAGAGGGTCCCCCAGTGGAGTGATTCAGGTACAACGATGCCCTGGGTTGGACAGGTTTGGAGGCAGGGAGGGCATTTCCTCCAAACTGTCTCAGGCTCTGGGCTCATGGGGTTCACTCAGGCCCAGAGAAAGGGGACCCCTGCCTATAAATGCCCCTCTCACACCCCTCCAGGGTCCCCCGGGTCTCTTAGAGCCAGCGAGGAACTCACCCTTGCCTGTGGTCCCTACAGGCTCTGTGAGGACAAGCTCTCAGAGGGTGGGGCCGAGTGTCGTAGGGCACGCCGGGCAGGACTTAGGGTACCGGCTGGGGGGCGGGTGTGGTGGGGAACCAGTCACCCACTTGGCAGCTTGGCCTGGGCTCAGCCCTCTGGCATCTGTCTTCATGACTTAATGAAATCCAGGTGAAAGCAGTATTAATTGAGTGCCAGCCATGTGCCAGGCCCCAAGCTGGGGCTGTCACTGGGCATGTCTCATTCTGCAGCGACCTTACCGTACCGGGCAGGTATCTGCCTCCTCATTGTACAAAGAAGCCCAGAGAGGGCATGGGAGTTGCCAAAGGTCACACAGCTACCGAGTGGGAGAAGAGAGAAGGCAGATGGCAGCCCTGGGTCGTCAGGCTCCCAATTCCTCCACCCCACCCCACCCCCTGCCATAATTCATCACCAAAGCATGGAGAGGCAAAGTGCTGTGGGGGTTCAGGAAGGGAGAGGGCACATCTGGGAAAGGTTCCTGGAGGAGGCGGCAAGCGGAGTTGTACCCTGTAGGGCATAAACAGATTTCTGTGGCCCAGGTGCCCAAGTCTCTTGGAGTGTTGCCTTAAAATGGAGAAGTGGGCCCCCCTGCTTCTGGGTCCCACCTCATACCTCATGTCTGGCTGTCCCCCTTCCCCAGGCAGGCGGACATCTGGCAGCTGTGGGGGAAGCTGCGGCAGGAGGAGCCCCAGGAGGCAGGCAACCTGGAGGGCTTTCTGGCCAGGATGAGCAGCCGCCTGCAGGAGGCGCGGGCTGACAAGGAGGTTCTGGAGCTGACCCTGAGGAAGTGAGTGGGGCCGGGGTTGGGGGGACGGCCACCTGGTGTCTGGCATGGAGTATGTGCTCCTTACATTTTAGCTGAACGTGAGGGGAATTCCCTCAGTTCCAGAAGCCTGGAGCCCAGGGGTCCACGGCAGACCTGGGAGCCGGTGGGCGGAGCTGAGCTGGAAGAAGGGATGGCTTAGGGGACCTGTTGAAGAGGACAGAGACGGGCCTTGAGTGGGAGTGGGAATGGCCAGTGCGTCTCGGCGCAGGGCCACTGTGGCCCCCACCTCCGGGGGCATTGCTCATGTAGATCACAAAGCATGCGGCGACCCCCGGGGGGGCGTGGACAGAGCCCTGCCCCGGGGTCTGGGTTTGGGGGTGGGGGATGGAGACAGCGGGAAGTGGGGACAGGGTGATGGGGCAATTGGGACCATGGGACGGGGCCACGGGAACCAATATCTTGGTGAGGGTTACGGGAGTCAGCATGATGGGATCAGGATGACCAATGTCAAGGGCGTATGCATCAGGGGCTGTTGTTGGGATGACTGTTCTCAGGGTGACAGGGGTCAGTGACCACTGGCAGAGTGAGGTGAGCAGCGGGATGGACTCCAAACACAGGCCCAAACCACCCCTGCAAGCAGCAGGGTCCCCGGGCGCTCACCCGCTGCCCAGCCCGCCCCCTCCCCTTCCAGGCGGGACTCCGACCACCACCGAGAGGTCCAGCAGCTCTATGAGGAGATGGAGCAGCAGATCCGCCGGGAGAAGCAGCAGCTGCAGGCCGAGGTGGCCTCCCCTGGCAGCCCGCCCTTGACCCCGGCCCTGGGCCCCTCTGCTGGCTGAGTAGTGGGTCCGGGCACTGGCCAGTGTGGGACAGCAGGAGGCCGCTGGGGGAAGGCCCTCTCACCCCCTGCCCAGCTGGCATTCCTCAGAGAGACGTGGGGGGAGCGCTGGGCCTCAGCCCCCTGCCCATCTCGGCCAGGTCTCGCTCTCTGGGCCTCCATCTTGGTGCCACATCTTGGCCTGAGCCAGGGAAGCTGTCCTGAGATCCGGCCTTGCCGGGGCATCCCGGACCCTGTGCCCCAGGCCTGGGTGGAGGTGGAGTGTGGAGAGGGCTGGCCCGGCCTTGCGGGGACTAAGTCAGCAGCTCAGGGGCTGAAACCTCTCTGCTCCCCAGAGCGACTCCCGGGACCTGGCCTTCAGCTCCCAGATGCAGGAGGTCTTGGAGGCCAAGGAGCGCGAATTTCAACGGCTGACGGAGGGCCAGAGGGAGGTGAGTAAGAGCACTTGCCTGGGAGCCCAATTTCTGAGAATTTGCACACTCTGACACCCATCTTCTGAGAATTCATGGGGGTGGTTGGGCCCCCTTTTCTGAGATGAGGCCAGGGAGTGCAGAGGGACCGCCGGGAAAATCCAGGTTCAAATCCCTGCTGTTCCAATTAAGAGCCATGCAAATCTGAGGCAATAACTTTGCTTGTCTTGGCCTTAGTTTCTCCATCTGTAAAATGGGACTAGCCACATCTATTGCATCTCCTAGGCTAGTTGGGTCAAATGACGTAATGAAGGGGAAAGCACATTGAAACGGGAAGGCACTGGGCAAACATGAGGTCCCAGTGTCGGAGAGGCTTAGTGATAAGGTGGTGTTCAACTCTTGTCTCCACTGTCAACTGGGTGACCTGGGGCAGGTTTTTAAGCTATCTGAGACTTGGTTTCCTCATCAGAGAATCGGAGATCAGAACCCTTGCCCTAGAAGGCTGCTGGGATGACTAGAGATACCATGTTTGAGGGCCTAGCGTGGTGCCTGGCACAAAGTAGGTGCTTTACCCATCACAACTGTTACTGTCTCTGAATCTGACCTAGCTCCCTGCTGCCCCGACACCCCAGGTCTTGTAGCCCATAGTCACTGCCAGTTGGCTTTGTGGCTAAGTCTTTGGGTCTGAGACCCTGCCCCGCCATCTCTCCCTTTCTCAACTCCCAGACCACTGACCTTAGTTCCACCATGTGGTGGAACCAGGGCAACCAGCTTTCCTTCAGCACTGGACAAGGTTCCCGGAGCCTTTTCCACCGTTGCCTTGCCTGGCTCCGTCACCTGGTCTCAGCTTTCCAACACGGGCTGATTTCCAGATGCCTCTGCAGCAGCTGCTCCTTGGAAATTGAGGCTGGCCCCATCAGCCAAGGGAGGAGATTGGCCTTTCCACATGGGGCCATTTCGTCCTGTCCCCCGTGGACGTGAAGCCTCTCCCCCCGAGGTCATTCTTTCCCTCACCCGGCGATTATTTGTGGTGTGTCCTCTAGTGCCTGGCACTGTTCTCGGTCCTGAGGAACGTGACAGACACAAACCCCTGCCCACGGAGTTGTAACCTTAGTCAGGAAGATGGATGATAAACAAAGTAAGCCAGTAAAATCTATAACATGCTGGAGAGTGAAGGTGCTAAGGAGAATGAAGGGAAGCAGGGCAGGGGGCTAGAGGGTTTTGACAGGGGAATCCAGGAAGGCCTCACTGAGTTGCTGACATTGGAGTAAAGGCCTGAAGGAGACGAAGAGTGGGCCGTGTGGTACCTGGGGAAGGGCTGTCCAGGTGGAGAGAACAGTGAGTGCAAAGGCCCTGAGGCGGGTGTGTGCCGTGAAGGTTCCAGGAGCAGCGAGGAGACCCGTGGGCTGGAGCAGACCGAGGAAGGGGAGAGTAGTGGGAGAGGAGGGCAGAGACCTCATGAGGTGGGAGGGACTGAGCAGGGCACTGGATGCCACTGTGAGGGCTTCACCTTCCCTGCTGAGTGCTCACACCTCGCTCTATCCCCGAGTCCTGTGCCTTGCTGTTGGCTCCAGAGCTCCCCGTGGACCAGATGGGGTTCAGAGACGAGCAATCAGGGCAGCGCTCTGGGCAGAGGAGGGTGTGATCCCGTCTACATGTTGGGCCCTTGTGGTTCTGGCAGTTCGTGTGTCTTACCCAGTTCCTTCAATTCCAATGTCTCTCCCGGATGGCAGGTAACGGAGCTAATTAGGCCAACAAGGGGTAACCCCCCGCCCAATCCTTTGTTGAAGCTGGGTCTCCAGGAGCCTGGAGTCGAGGCCCCATGGTGGCCTGCGGAGGCTGGTCGTTGCCCTGGAGGACACCCGGGCTTCCCTCCTCCTCACATTTCCACCTCCCGCAGCTGGAGGCCCAGCTGCACCACCTCAGCGGCACCCGCCAGGAGGCCAACTCAGAGAACCAGCAGCTTTGGGACACGGAGCGTGAGCTGGCTGCGCGGCTGGAGGAGGCGCAGGGGCAGCTGCAGGCGACCAGGGGGCGTCTGAGCGCCGCCAGGGGCCACGCGTCCTGGCAGGTAGAGGAGGAACCCAGGCAAGTAGCTGCCGCCCTGGGCCAAGGTGGGGAGCAGGGCTTCCCGAAAACGGGGGAGGGAGGCTCTGAGTTCTCTGAGGCCCTGGTCAGCACGCAGAACACGCCCAGAGTTTCCCTCCTTAAACTTCACAACAATCCTGCCAGGCCGACATGCTCAGGCCCACTTCTCAGACCAGGGAACTAAGGCACAGAGAGGGGGAAAGTCATGTGCCCAATCCCACAACTGGGATTCAAACACACACACACACACACACACACACACACACACACACGCACACAGTCTAGCGTGGTAATGGATCCCAGGCAGACACTCACTCTACCTGTTACAGCTCATAGGAGTGGGATGGACCAGAAAGGTCAGGGAAGGCTTCCTGGAGGAGGTGAGGCTTCACATAGGCCCTGAAAGATGGGCAGGATTGGATGAAGGGGAGGAATGGGGGTGCATGCAGGGTGAGAAGGACTGCCTGAGCAGAGACTGGGGAAAGGGGTCAACTGTGAGGTGTTACCGATTGGGAGAGATTCCTCTGACCTTAGCTTCCTAAACCCTTCCTAGTGTCCCCAGAGCAGGTGACGAGAAGGCTCTAGACGTCCAGGCAGTCTCCTCTGAGGAGGCTACCCTGCCCCGACTGTTTGGGGAGGAGGATGACTGGGACCAGCTCCTAAGCGACTTCAACACCTCCTCGCGCAGAGCCCTGCAGCTCTCCTGGAGCCCACCTCCGACCCCGAAGACCCCTTCAGGCCCCCAGACACCCCAAGTAGTCAGGCCGATCTCCATCTCAGAGCCACATGCTTTGCTGCTTGGTCAGGAGGCACCTTCAGATCTGGCCGGGGCCCCAAGGAGCCCCACTGGGGTGCCCTCCGGGGCCAAGGAAGGGAAAGGAGTGGGCCCGGACGAGCAGGACAGCAGACCAGAGCAGCCTGTCCAGCCTCACAGCCTGGAACCTAAGGAGGAGTCAGGGCCTGGCCCCGAGGCCCTCTCCCACTGGAGTTTCCCAGGGGCCCCAACTGAGGAGTCAGGGAGCCTGGTGTCAGCCGCCCTCAAAATGCTTGTTCCTTTGGAGGATGCACCCCCTCCCCAGGTGATCTCCCCCCCTCCCCAGGCCCCAGCTGGGCCCAGTGAAGCACTCCAGGCCTCACAACCAGATGACAAGAGCCCCGGGCCTGGGCCTGTCCCAGACAAGCAGCCCAGGCAGAGCGAGGCCCTCTATCAGGACCTGCACGTCCCTGGGCCTGAGCCAGGACTGGGGTCCCCAGGAGCCCGAGCCCTCACACTAGGGCCGGCTGGGCCCTCCCAGGATCTGGAGCCTGTGGGTCAGCCTCCCACAGAGGGATTGGAGCAGGGCCAGCTGGGCCCGGGTGTGCAGGAGGGCCCTCCTGGGGGGCCAAGAGAAGCTCATGGCCAGGTCCTTGGGCCAGATGGGCTGCCTGCCCTTTCCCACGAGCATCTGGGAGAAGAGCCCAGGGTGGAGGAAAGGAAACAGGTGGGCCAAGGAGGGCAAGACCTCAGTTCAGAGCAGTCAAGTGAGGCTCATGGCCTGAAAGCTGGGCATTCAGAACTCCCCCAGCGAGATCATCTGCCTGCTCCTCTCCCGTGTGACACACCACGGGCTGAGGCTGAAGCAGAAGCTCCTAGCACACGGCCACCTCCCCTGGACTCTCGCCAGGAGGGTGCTCAGCCTGGGGGTGGAGCAGGGCCCCAGGAGCACACACAGAGCCCCCCCACCATGGTTGAGCTGGAAGCCCAACCCACGGCCTCACCTACTACTGCTCGTGCAGAAGAACAAGGCTCCCTTCGATCCAGGGAGCCCACGGCAGATCACAGGCCTCCAGACCCAGGGACTGACGCCAGGGAGGCTGCGCCGACCTCATCCCCAGGGTCCCCCAGCGCCAGCGAGCCTCCCGCCGACCCTGATTACCTCTTCCATGTCATCTTCCTGGGAGACTCAAACGTGGGCAAAACCTCCTTCCTGCACCTGCTGCACCAGAGCTCCTTCGCCACCGGGCTGACAGCTACCGTGGGTAAGGGCCCACCCGGGGAGCGAGGCTGCGGAGGTGGGGGAGAGCCAGGGCCCGGCGCCCAGGAGCCGGAGGGGGGCCGCAGAGAGCCATCTCCCGGGGAAGCTGCAGGTTCTGTCCTGGCCACAGCCCCTGCATTAGACTTTATTTTATATGGGCATAATCTTACTATTTTACTAATTATCTCTAATTATAGGTAATTTGCTTTGCTGCATTGATCTGATTAGCTTATAATGCGCCACATCAACAAAGCACCCTGCAATTTAGGTGCCAGAGCTGGTTGCTAGTGAAAACAAGCAAGTCCCCACCCACATGGCTTGTGGGCAGGCCAATGCAGGGTCCTTGTTGGCTGCCTTTGTTCACGATTAGCCCCAGCCCCGGCAGCCAAGCTCTGGCAGGAAGTTGCCTTGGGCAAGTTGAGTATTTTACACAGAATGTATTTCTAGAGTACGGTCAGTTAGGAACTCAGATACCTGAGTTCAAATCCCATCTCTGCCACTGATGAGCAGGATGAACTTGGGCAGATTATTTAACCCCTCTGAGCTCCCAATCCCTCATCTGCATAACGGGGACAAGAGTACTGGCTTCCTAGAATAGTTGTGAGGATGAGTCAGTTACTACATGTCAAGCTCTTAGAATATCTGGCATGTGGCAAGGGCTCAATAAATATTATTTTTATTGCTATTATTATAAGTAAATATTTGATCATGTCTAATTCAGTGGCCCCCCCAAATAAGATGTTCCCAAACACAAAGACTCCCCTACCTACAAACTTTGGGATCTGTGACCATTTGGCATTGTATAGAGCCACAGAAATGCAAGCTCAGGAATGAAGAGGGGGCCACTTAGGCACAGAGATGGGGGGGAATCCATGTGTTTGTGTCGTCAAAGTGCATGCCGACTGGGGACCAGCGCCAGACCAGTGGGTAGACGATAGTCTTCATACAACAGTAGCTCCAGGATGGGTTCTCAGATTTTTCTCTAAGAGTCCTCACCGGGGGAACCACTTAAAAATTCAGTGTCCTGGGGAACCGAGAACCCATAGCAGGCCTGGTCTGCTGTTGGGCAGGGTCACAGGGTCTGCAAGGCCTGAATCACCTAAGGTCCTGGTTACTGACCACCTACGGTGAGCCAAAGCATCTTCCAAGCCTCCTTCCTTACAAAACCCTCCCTATCTAACTGACCTGCCCCCATTATTATGTGATAAGAAGGTTCCACAGAATTCAATCAGGAAAAACACAGGTTGCGTAACTGTGAAAAGACAGGACAAGCCTGCACGCACTGCTGGGAGCGTCCGGGATCCAGGGGGGAGAGCCACGTCGGCCCGGCGCCAGCTGCGGTTTGGCGCCCCCTGGCGGCGGTCATCCACCGGGCTTCACTATCAATGGGGCCGATTCTGGCTTCCTGGGTCGAGAACATTGCTGCGCTCTCGGCCTCACCTCCTCCATTCCCACCCCCTCTCTCAGAAGATAAGAACTCTAGCCTGCGGGCATTCGAGAACAGGGCTGGGTGGAGGACCAGAGCCAATGGAGTTATAGCTGAATGTGCATTTTTGGCCAGGCTTTTGCATATCCCCATTTTACAGATGAGGGAAACAGATCAGTGAGGACCTGCTTAAGGGTCCTGCCCTTGCTGGGGCCCGAAGTTCAGACCCACGGTCTCCTGCCTTCAGGGCACATGGCTCACCCCAGAAGTTTTAGCCTGTGCTGGGTTCAGCGTGACTCTCTCCCTGGGGCTGCTCCTGTTAAGTAGCAGATTCCTTGGGGAGGAGATAACCGTTATATTCTTAGCGATTTGTGTGGGTGAGTTATAACATGTTTGGGGGACGGTATGGGGGGCCACGTGGGTGGACTGAGGAGGGGGTGGGTAGGGAGGAGGAACGGTGGGCTTTAATGGCGGAGTTAGGAAAGGCGAGACATACTTGTTAAAGTCGTTCATAGACTACACGGTGGGGATTTAAGCCGAGGCTGGGCATTATCACTGTGGGGGGGGGGGGTCAGATAATCTCAGAGGTTCCTGCAGACCCTGGGCTTCCTAAGACGTTCAGGAAAGAGGGCAATAAAGGGAAGCGGATGTTACAGACAAACTTCTGCTTCGCCATTTTGCTGAGTCAGGCCCCCCAGGCTGCCACTTCCTGCGGAGAGCATGGCTGGGGGGGCTGGGGGGGCGGGGGGGGACCAGGTTTGCAACCACTGCCAGGGGCAGCAGCAGATGGAAAAGTCTCTACCAGCTCAGGGCTGGTATGAGGAGGCACCCCTTCCCCCCGCCCTAGCTGGTCTGGGGCCTGTGGTGGGCTCTGCATCCTCAGGGCTTCCTTAGGAAAGGGAGTGGGGATGGAGAAGAAGTCCCTCTCATCACTCCTTACGCTGCCGGAATTCCTTGGGGGTTGTCAGGAAGGTGCACCCCCAAAGCTTCTAAACCCTCCTGGGATTTCACTATTACCTTCATATTTTCAGGGACAGGAAGGGTCTGGAGGCATGACCACAGCGAGGTGGGGGGCTGTGAGCTTTGAAGGGCTGTGCCTCGGGGAGATGAGAATAATGATGAAAATGATCGCTTCCCAAGCGCCCCTGGGCCAAACCTCAAACATGAGTCATTCAGTCCTCCCAACCACCTTGCAATGTAGCCCTTTTTATTTTATTATTGTTATTTTTTCTTACAGATAGTTTTTAAATTTATTTTCAAATAAGCTCTACATCCAGTGTGGGGCTTGAACTCACGACCCTGAGATCAAGAGTTGCATGCTCAACGTGCCCCAATGTGGGTCTTTTTAAATTGTCACCTTGCAAATGAGAAAGGGAGGCTCAGAGAGGTAAAGTGACTTGCCTGAGGTCACACAGCCGTTACAGCGGCAGAGGGTGGACAGCTCCCAGCGCAATCAGTCATCCCCGAAGCCAGCACTCCCCCCACCTTCCTGGGCTGCCTGTTTCTACCCTGCTGTCTGGTTGAAGGGGGAAGAGCCACGCCATAATCAGGCATGAAACAGGGAGTATTATAAAAATAAAATAGTGACCCTGGTTCTCCTGAGTGACCTGAGGAATAACGATTACTGTACAGTTGGGAAGACAGCTATGTTCACAGAGGTCAAAACAATGCAAGGTGCCTTGAATCGGCACTGAGCACGAGGGTGTGGGAGTGCAGCGGGGACCGTGAACCCCACGGGCTAGGTGGTCAGGAAAGGCCTGTTGGAGGATGTGGGCCCTTGTGTGTGGATGGGATTTGGAGAGCTGAGGGGAAGGAAGCCCAGCAGCCAGAGGGGCTGTTGTCGGGGACAGGTATATCCTGGGCGCAGGTTTGGGCTGGAAGTCCTGGTTGGTAACTTAGAAGCAGGCCTGAGCCCGCTCTGTGTGTCCTAGGAGTGGATTTTCGGATCAAAACTCTGCTGGTGGACAACAAATGCTTCGTGCTGCAACTCTGGGACACGGCTGGCCAGGAGAGGTGACGGGCACTGTCCCCGTTCGTGGTATCAGGGCCCCGGGGGGTAAGCCTGAGGCGCAGAGGGATGGAGGGCAGCCCTGACCTTGAAGACTCCACATAGGCAAGAGGCAACCAAGGGCCAAAAAGGCATCCACCCCCCTAAGGACTGAGGAGTTCGGGGAGGCAGAGAGGAGCCAAGCTCCAGCGGGCTGACTGAGGGGGCAGCAGAGCCGGGGGCCCCTTGGCCTAGCATCCCAACATGGCCCCCAGGGCACAGCTGCCTGATCTCCTGTCCTTCCGAAAACGCCGGCCCGCCACTCTCCAGGTAGGCAGTAGCAATCGAAATCTAAAGGGCACCTCTTCTTTGACCGAGCGGCCCCACTCCCAGAAATTCGTTCTGCTGATAAACTCATCCCTGACTGTAATAGCGGCTTATGTCCACAGCAGCATGGTTCATATGGAGAAGCACCGGGAACGGTCTGACCAGGAGGCCAGGTGGCCCAGCTGAGTCAGTCAGAGCCTAGCTGCACAATCCGTAGAATATTATGAAGTCACAAAAAAAGACTGTGGACTCTGTGCACCAATGGGGAAACATCTCCAAGACGTTTTGTTTTTATTTTCTAAAAGATTTTATTTATTTATTTATTTGTTTGTTTGAAAGAGAGAAAGAAAGGCATGAGCGGGGAGGGGCAGAGGGAATGGGCAAGGGAGAAGCAGGCTCCCCACTGAGCAGGGAGCCCGACGCGGGGCTCGATCCCAGGACCCCAGGATCATGACCTGAGCTGAAGGCAGATGCTTAACCGACTGAGCCACCCAGATGCCCCCAAGACATTTTATTAACTGGGAAAGGCGGGGGGGCACGATAGAGTTTTCACTGGGTACTCTTTGGTACCTTTTGAAGCTCGAGCCATGAGAACTGTTACGTATTCAACAATCATACTGCTGTATGCACACTCTGTAGGAAGTAATTGAGGCAGGAAAAGTTAATTCTCCCACTCTGTGCATGAAGTAGCTGAGGCCTGGAGAGGCCAGGGCGAGGGGTCCACCCACCAGGCCTAGCCTCACGCAGACTGTCTGGGCAGGTACCACAGCATGACGCGGCAGCTGCTCCGCAAGGCTGACGGAGTGGTACTCATGTACGACATCACCTCCCAGGAGAGCTTCGCCAACGTGCGCTACTGGCTGGACTGTCTCCGGGTAAGCGGCCATCGTAGCCACCTGCAGATGGCTGTTGGGGTTGGCCCGGTTTGTGGAGTCAAGAGGGAACTTGTATCCTGCCCATGCCCCCTTTTTTCCCAGGATTACAAATGACACGACAGACATGTGGGTGATGTGACCCACTGAGGGCATGTGGCTGGATGAGCTGGGAGCATAGTCATAGGAAGAAACCACAACCACATAGTACAGCCTCCAAAACAAACTACTTCCTTTATCCTCCAAACATTTCTTTCCTGTATACAGCAGCTAGGTGATGTCTTCTTAACGCCTGGGGATAATGCAAGTCTCGTACCACTCTAGGTGACAATTCCTCTGTCCACACATCTCTAGTTCTTTCCCCCATGTACTTAATTGAGACATATATACTGAAATTCTGCAGTATGTACTAGTATGTGCTAGTGCACAGCAGAGAGGTATGAAGAAAGACATGTTGTCTTCTCTCTGGAAGTTTCTAGTCTAGTTGAAGAGAAGCAAAAGCAGTGAGATAAGGTAATGTATGAAGGAGGCTGGGCTCTGAGTCTGACAGGACCTAGGTTTGAACCCCAACTACCCTGCCCCAACTCTGTCATCTTGGACAAGTGACTTAACTTCTCTGAACTTCAATTTTCCAACTTCTCTCATACAGTTATTAGTATTAACTGATAAAATTGCCTTTAGAACAACACTGGGTGCATAGTAAGCACTCAGTAAACAGAAGCTAGTCGTCGTCATCGTCATGAAACAATTAGGAAATGAGCCAAGCCAGCCTGTGTAATCAAGCGCTGGGCTGTTCGGCACAGGCAAGAAGAGAGGAGCATGGGCAGGAACAATCCTGGAAGGCTTCCTGGGGGAGGCAGCTTTGAGGCTGGCCTTGGAAAATGGGTGACACGTTTGCAGGCAGAAAGGAAGGGCAGACTCACTGTAGATTGAAGGGAAGATGTCATGGGTGGGGGAAGGGTGTGGAGTGAGTGTGACATGGAAAGGCGGTGGAGGGGGTGTGTACCCTGTCAGCTTCCTGGAGGGCAGGGCCAAATCCAGCCAGGGCCTGGCACAGCAGAGCAGGCCCTCAACATGTGTAGCTGAGGGCATGTGTTCAATACGCAGGAATCAGGGCCCGATGGGGTGGTCATCCTTCTCCTGGGAAACAAGATGGACTGTGAGGAGGAGCGGCAGGTGCCCATCGAGGCTGGGCAGCAACTGGCCCAGGTGAGCACCTGGACATCAACCCCCCACCCAGCCTGGACTGGACAGACCCCTCCCTAGAGGGTAGTGAACAGGTCCCCCTGGCCTGGGCAACTGAGAAGGACCCACTGCCCGTTCCTGCCCCTGCGCTGCCAAAGGCCGGGTCAGAGTGGACAGCAGCCTGGCCACCTCCGCCTCCCACCCACCCTGTTCTTAGACCCAAACATAAGGCTGTCTCGGCGGGCATGACATTGACCCTCACGTTGAATTAGCAGATCCCCACACAACATTCTGACCTATATAAAAATATCTTCAGAGTAAAAAAAAAAAAAAATGTTTTAAAAGCTTCACTTAAAATTCCCAATCAAATCTGAATTTTCTCTCCAGTCTCTAATTAACAGAACATTCCTTCTAATTTATTCTATCTTAGGACCCAAATTCTTCCCTGGCAAGATTGCATCAAAAGCCCCACCAGCAGACAGTGGATACTATTTATTTATGAATAGAAGTTGACCACATTCCAGAAACTCTGGGGAATAATAAGGAAGGAAAAAAGAACCCAGCCCTTACCCCACCTCTGCCACAGCCCCTCTCGGCATTTCCATCTTGTATTTCTTTCCCCTTCTCCTCTCCTTTCTCAGAATCATGAGGTCATCATTGTGGCTCCTGGTTGGCGGGTTTTTTTTTCCCGGTTAAATGTAGTGGCTCATCTCTTTGACATAGTAATTCCTCCTCTAGCAATTTATCCTAAGGAAAGAATCAGAAATAACAATCCCTAAGAGAATAGCATAATGGATACCCGCGTATAGTGTATAATCAAGCATGTTTATATGAGGATGTTCTTCACAGCATTATTTATAAGAACAAACATTTGGCAGCAGTTGGTGGTTAAGTTGTGGAGGTTCATGTGAGAGGCTGGCATTTGCCATTAAGAATCCTGTCCCGGAAAAATGTCTGAGGGCGTGGAGGAAATGCTCACAATGAAATGTGGACTCAGAAGAGCAGCTGCAAGCCGGGGTTTAGGTTGGGTTGAACCCTGCGAGGTTGCCCATACTCCACGGGGCCTGCCTGGGCAGCCGGTTCCGGGGGTTTAATCCCACAGCGCGATGATGTGGAGCCCACTCGCCTCCAGGAAAAGGGTTCCGTAAAACAGAATGGAAATATATATCAAACGCTAACAGGAGGGGTTTATATTTTGCTCTTACGCTTCTTGAATACTGTATTTTCCAATATTCCGGCCCCTCCCCAGCTGAATTTTTTTGATTTTTTTGAAATCAAAAAAGCATAACTAACAGTTTAAAATGTCCCCAAGGGACGTTTCTCCAAGTTGGGACACAGGCTTCCCACCATCACTCCCAGCGAGGGCTGTGGAAAGTCGCCGGGGTGGCATCTTTGACCGGTGGCCAGCGCGGGGAGGGGGCGTGGGGGGGGGGTAGGGGGCGGGGCTGCCTCCCCTCCTCCCCCTCCCCCGTCGGGGTTGGCCCAGGGGCGCACTGGGTGGGGCTCTGTCTGCTGGCTAGACCACCAGGGCTGGCCGGGGCGCTCAGAGGGCTCTCCCAGGGCCCCCACACCCCTGTCTGCCTGCAGGAGCTGGGGGTCTCCTTTGGAGAGTGCAGCGCTGCCCTGGGTCACAACATCCTGGAGCCCGTGGTGAACCTGGCCCGGTGAGTACCGCCCGCTGCCCCCCATCCAGAGTCCCCTGGGCAGCCTCCAGAGCCCTCCTGTGGGAAGGGAAGGCCCGCTCTGAGGAAGCACCGTGAAGCCACAGAGAGAAGGAGAGAGAGCACTGTGCGAAGAGTCTGAGTCCAGTTCTACCAGTCCCGCTGACCATATGGCCTCCTGAAAGGCTCGCGCGCTCTCTCAGCCTCAGCCTGCTTTCTCATCTGCACAGTGCAGTGAGACAGAGGGTCACCTTCCTGCTCTCCACCTTCTAGTCACTTCCACTAGATGTTTTTTTTTTCAACTTTTTATTTTTATTTACTTAAGTAATTTCTACACCCAATGTGGGGCTCCCACTCATGACTCCGAGATCACGAGTCGCATCCCCTTCCAACTGAGCCAGGCAGGTGCCCCAACTTCCACTAGATTTAGAATAACATCCAAACGCCTGGAAATGGCCTTCATCTTGGAGGTCCGGTCCCCACGCACACACATGTGCACTCACTCTCTCAGCTTCAGCCCCTCAGAGGGGCCGTACCTGACCACTCTCCGTCCCACCACTCTTCTGGATCCCTGTCCCCTGCTTGTGTCCTTCAAAGCCCTTCTGGACAAACTGTAATTATGCGTGCATCTGTCCGGCTCCCAGTTGGGGGCTGCCTCCTGCCCGAGGCTGTGGCTCCAGGAGGGCAAGGCCGGGTCTGTTTTGTCCAGCCCCCTCCCGGCACACCCAGGGCCTGGCACATACCGGGAGCCCAGTGAATGAAGGAAATGAGTAAGGTGGAAGGGGTCCTAGGCCAGATGACCTGGAAGCCCCTTCTGCGACAAAGCAGCCAGGGCGAGTCTGCGAAACGGCTCACCTGGTCACGCCGTGATGTCCTCTGATGGACAACTGCTCAACAGCTTCCCTTTGCTTCAGGACAAAAGCCCAAGTTCCTGAATGTGGCTTCCAGGCCCCCAGGGCCCTGAACCCCTGTAGCCTCGAGGCTTCTTTCTGGCCAGTCTTTAGGCTTTGTGATTCGGCGGCGCAGTGGTCCGCACTCAGTAAATATATCATGAGTGAATGAATGAATGAGCTTCTTTTACTTCCGCAGCCCCCAAGCTCTCTGTCTCTCACTGAGCCTTTGCCCTCTGCCGGGAACGCACCCCCCTTTGCTGCTAGCGGACCCTTCTCCACTGCTTGGTCTCAGCTCTGACGCTGCCTCCTTCCTCCTTCGACGACCTTCGAGGACACGTCCCTCTGTGTGCTTCCTCATTCCTGGGTTCTGACGGCCCCTCCTCTCTCTGGCTCCTCATCTCTCGAGGCAAGGACATGCCGGCTTCGTTGTCCTATTCAGAGTCCCTTGCACCGTGTCTGGCGCACAGGAGGCTGGAAAGAACGCTAGGAAAGAGACAGAAGACCAAAGTCTCTGTGGCCCCATTTCTCGGGTGCTGTGTGGGATGCAGCGCAAGGGCAGGGGAAGTGGGAAGAGAGGAAGCTCGGGGGGCGCAATCCCCCAGCCCCACAGCTGCACCCACGGGCCCCTCCCTGCTGCCCTTGGAAGGGGAGACAGAGGACTGATGTCTGGTGTCATCATACAGGGCCCTCAAGATGCAGGAGGACCGCCTGAAGGACTCAGTGGTGGAGGTGACCCCCAAGAGGCCACAGAAGAGAACTGAATGCTGCTTCTGACCCTCCAGCCCAGCCAGGGGTGGGGGGACAGCCACCCCTGGGGTTTCCTGTCCCACCTTGCCAGGATGCAGCCATGACAGAGATGGCCAGCTTGGAAGTTCAGGACAATCCCCCTCAGGTCAGGACTTGGATCCCAGGGCAGGGGCTGTGCTAAGGCTGCCCTTTGCACGCTGAAGGATTTGAGGGGGTGGTGGGTAGTGGTGGTGGTGGTTAAAACTTTCAAAAGAAAGAAAAAGTCAAAAATGAATTAAGGAAAACACACCATATTATTGGCCACACATCTCTGTGGGGTAAAATCATAGGGTGAATGTGTGGGGGTGTTATTGCCCTTTTTATATGTATTTGTATTTCTAGATCTTCTGCAACGCCTGGGTATTCCTTACATAATGTGAAATATAACTAAGCGTCACGGGGAGGGAAAGAAACTTTCCGAGGAGCTTGCTTTGGGGCTGATTACCAAGTGCTGCAACCCGTTCATTATGAGACGCTTTATTAAAGCAGTCCCACTGTTCCGTGCCTGCGAAGCTCGTGAACCTTGTCTCACCACCTGTTTGCGAGCAGAATCCGATTCCTGAGGAAGAGCAGTGTTTCGATGGCCCCTGATAGGCCCTATTACCCCTGTCTCCCTGAGCCCCGACCCCACTCCCTTTCCCCAAGACCCTGCTCTAATGTCGTGATGTTGCCTGGTGCAGCCCTCTGCCCTGAGGTGTGGCTGGGGGGTGGTTGGGGGGGGCCTGCGGAGCAGCGGAGAAACTAGATTCAGATCACTCGTGGGCTCCCCTTTGGAGCTTTGGTTGGAGTTCCCAGAACCGCCTACCATTCACCTCCCGGAAGGTGGCTGCCCATTATAAGCCGGGCTGGGGTCCTCAGTGCCCTTAAGGAGGCTGCTTTGAGAGATGGCCCCTCATTGTTGGACTGTCTTCTGTCATGTACGTTTGCTGCAACTATTGTCCCTGTCATCCTACTGTTAACCGCAATGACGCTCGCCACGTCCTGCAGCCCGGTGCATGCAGGACTCTGACAAGTAATCACTCAGTACTGGGGAATCAGAGGAAACCCCAGTTTCACAGAGAGACAAGCAGAGACAGTTCGAGAGCAAGAGGTACAGAGCGAGAGACTGCAGGAGAGAGAGAGGGCAGGAAGTAGAAGACAGAGCCTTCCGACTGGCTTAATCAGTCTCCAGTCTTTGCCCCTACCCCCCTGCTCAGTTCTGAAAGGGACGCCTCTGCAGCAGTGAGCTCTTTGTCGTTAGCGGCATACAAGGGGAAGTCGGGTGACACTTTGCCAAGAGGCAAGGTAGAAAAGATTCAGGCGTCAGAAGCCTGAGGTTGGATCAGATGCCCTAATGGGCCCCATTCAGCCTCTAGTCAATATGCAGGATGATTTCGTGATCAGCTAGTTCTCTTACTGGCCTCCCTCACGGATTCTTTCTTACCTTCTCCCTTCCTGGATCCTGTCAGCCCACAAGCCTCCCCTTGCTCTGAGCAGTTTCTAGGCTGTAGTACGTTCTAAGACAGACAGACAGACAGGGAGAGGTGGGCTGGAGTGAGTGATGCCTGGCCATGGGTGGGGGTGGGGGGGCCGGTCCTGCTGTTGCTAATGGCTCTCTCTGGGGTCTGGGGACCTGGTAGGCCCCGACATCTCTGCCCTGTAGGCCAGCGAGTTAATGAGGCAGGTAAGCAGGGTGTGATTCCTGGGGGAGCCAGTAGAGCGGATAGAGCCCCCCATGTCCTTCGGGGAACCTGAAGGGATCCCCCGGGCCTGCCCCTCCCATCTCAGCTCTGCCCCAGCTGTGGGCAGCCGGCTCAGGTTCCCTAGAGGTGGGGTGTGAGAAGGGACCGCACACCTGTCCGGAACCATCTCTTAGCTTTCTCTGGCAAGATCCAGCTTCTGCGCAGAGCAGAGCTGTGGAGGGGCCGCCAGCCCTGCTTGGTGTCAGAGGCCCCCAAGTCAGCAAGCAGGGCCCAGGAACCTCAGAGCAGCACGATGCAAGTGAGAGCAGCAGGAGGGACCCAAGGTAGATTTCAGAGTGAACTTCCAGGCAAGTGGTAAGTTCTCAGGGCATGTCTGCCAAGGGGGCTCTGGTCACACCTTAGCTTGAGGCTGATTAAGAAAAGGAAGGCCGGACTGGGCTGATGGGGCTCAGGATGTGGAGTGAGAAGGGGAGGGCAGGGGGACAAAATGGAGCCTGGACAGAGGCGTTAGGGGAGAGAGCTTTTTGGAGCTGAGGGTGGGCAGGACCTAACAGCCCACATTTATAAAGCACCTACTTCGTGCCAGGCACTATTCTGAGCACCTAACTTGTCCTACCCCATTTAATCCTCACATCAACCCTAGGAGATGGGGCTTGCTTATCCCCACTTTACAGATGAGGAAAATGAGGCACAGAGGTTAAGTAGCTTGTCCACAGTCAACGCAGCTAGAAAGTGGTACAGCGGGGCTTTGAACCCAGGCCCCAGCAGCCACAAGCTTCACCATGAAGTTAGGGGGCTTCTTATAGGAAGGTAAATATTTATATAAATATTTATTTATTGAGTTAATGGGCAAATCTCGTCCCAAGAAAGCTAGGGATTCTGGCCTGGTCTGTGGGGTGACAGGTGGAGATACTGGCCCCTGGGCTGACTCGGGGATGTCTAGACCCCATTTCTCAGCCTGACCCCTCTCAATCGGGGGCTCCCCATGTCCTCAGCATGTAGGATGGAGTGAGGGTGAGGAGGAAGCTGGGGTGCGGCTCTTCCCCCAGCCCCTGCCAGCTAACCAGCACAGCACAGCTGGAGAGGGCAAGCTGCTCTGCCCTGGAGAGTCCTCTGGGATCTTTCGAAAATGCCAAAGCCCAGACCAGCTAAATCCCGTCCCTAGGGTGGGACCTGTGGATTAGTATTTTTGAAACTCCCCAGGTGATCCCACTGTGCAGACAAGCTTGGGAACCCCTGACAGGGGCTTCACGCCTTCTCAAAGCCCCTGCATATCCATCTTCTTGCTGAACCTCAAATTAATATCTGCCTGTTTCATAGGCAGGCAAGGTTTTGTTTAAAAAAAAAAATACATATATATATATATATGTAGGGCACCTGGGTGGCTCAGTCGGTTGAGCATCCGACTCTGGATTTCGGCTCAGGTCACGATCTCCAAGTCTTGAGATCAAGCCCACATCGGGCTCTGCACTCAGCAGGGAGTCTGCTTCTCTCCCTCTGCCCCTCCCCCAACTCTCTAAATAAATAAATAATAAATTAATCTAAAAAATACACACACACACCCCAAATTCAATTTCTTCTCCCTGCAGAAATTGTAGAAATAAATTACAAAGAGGAAAATGAAAATTACCTGCACCACACCCTTTTGTAGCAGTTATGTTGACATCTGTTTTATTTTATTTCCTTCCTTCTTCACAGTTGAGGAAACTGAGGTGGGGAAGCTGGGTAACTTTCCCAAAGTCACGGAGCTCCGAAGTAGCCTAGTCGGGATTCGAACCTGGGGCGCTGACCGAGGCCGTCCTGTCGGGTTGTTGTGAGGTGTCACGTGACTGACTCCCAGCAAGGGCCCCCACTGGACGCAGGGGGCTGTGAAAGGAGGGGGGCTCTCCAGGGAAAGAGGAAGGTGGCCCTCGGGCTGGTTTCCACACTGTCCTTGTGTGTCCGGAGCGGGAGCATGGAGCGGGGGCGGAGCCCAAGGCCACGTTCAGCGCCGCCCGGCTCACAGCCGCACCCGAGCAACTGCCCCGACGGCTCTGCGGCCTCATCCTGCTGGCGGGGCTGCGGGCCAACGGGCTGATGTGCTGCTGGCGGCCCCGAGCTCAGGCGCCTCCCGGCCACTCCGCGCCCTGACCACCAGCCTCATGGTGAACATCGCGCTGTCCGACCTGCTCTTCCTGGCCTGCGTGGTACCCGTGCTGCCGCTGAGCTTCCTGCGGCCCGACTGGTGGCTGGGCCCTGTCATCTGCATCACCAGCCAGGCCACCAACAGCGCCACCACGTTCTGCACCTTCTACAGCATGGTGGCCACGGCTTTTCTGCGCCACGTGGCGGTGGCCCGGCTGATGTGGCCCTCCCGGCTGGCCGGGGCGCCCGCCTGCTGCTCTGTGGGGCCATGTGGGTCCTGGGCCTCACCGCGTCGTTGCCCACCTGGCTGTTCCAAAGTGTGGTGGTGCAGGAGGGGGCAGCTGGAGTCCGGGCCTGCGTCCGATCCCTGCCCAGACCTCCTGCTACTTCCCCCTGCTGGGAGCCTGGCCTTCCTGCCTTGTATGTGCGGGCTGGGCTGCTCTTTCAGCCACGCGGGCTGGCTCATGTGGACACAACCTCGTGGCCCCAGGGGGGAGAGCATCCAGGAGCACCAGGAGAACACAGGGCTCATCCTTGTGGTGCTGGTGGTCTTTGTGCTGATGTGGGGGCCCTGCTCCATGCTGGGCTATGTGGCAGCCGTGGGTGGCCTCCCTGCCATGCTGGTGGCTTTCGTGGCATCCAGCCTCTGTACCATCCTGTCCTACTCCAATTGTGCCATCAGCCTCAACCTCTGCTTCTACCTCTCCCGCCACTTCCAGGCAGGGCTCAGGGATCTCTTCCGAAGGCCAGTGGCAGCCAGGCACCCTGGGGGTGTGGCCGGGGCCAGTATGGTGCTGGAGAGCATCCAGCCCCACCAGGAAAGGGCCCCAGGAGGCCTATGGGGTCTGGTGGGGGTCTGAGAAGATAGGCTGACGGGAGAGAGGGCTGAGAGTCAAGAGAGGTGGGAAGACCCTTAGGGACGCTAGAGCCTGTCCCCTCCATTTTACCAGTGGGGAGACAGATCCAGAGAGGGCAGGTGGCCCAGCCAAGGTGACACAGCAACTAAAATGGCAACTAGATTGATGCTCCCATTCCACCTTGGGACTCAGATCCTTATAGATTCTACCACTTCCTAGTTGTATGACCTTGAACAAGTCCCTTCACCTCTCTATGACTCTTCTCTCGTCTGGAAAATGGGATAATGATCACACCTTCTTCATAGGGTTGTTATAAAGATAAACGTAACACATATAATTTGTTTAGAAGAATGCCTGCTGCTTCGTAAGTGCATTTGAGTGTTGGTCATTACTCTTACTATTATCATCATTTTATTTTTATTAATTCAGGAACATTTGAGGTGAGGACACAAGAGGTCGGTAAAGGGATTCCAAAGGCAGAGAAGTGTGTAGAGGAATGACCCAGAGAATGACAGCCCAGGTCCTTAATCCTGAAAGCCTGGGGAGCAAATGGGGGTGAGGGGAGGAGACCGCTGCAGCTGGGGTGGGGGCCCAGAGGCCAGGAGAGCCTTTCAGGGACCTCTCCCTTCTTTGCCTGCCCTCCCCTAGCTCAGTCACACACATACCTCTCAGCCCAACAAGGGAATACAAAGTCAACCTTGGAGTTGTGGATTTCTGAACGCCCTCCTTTCTTCTCTGTGGTTACTCTTCCCAGTGTGGCACGCCCCTTCCTTCTTTCCAGAGCAACTGAAGGTCTCCACCTCTCCTACCCCATCTCCTCTGAGAAGTTCCCAAACTCCAGGCCCTCCCTCTGGCCTCCTGGGAGCAGGCCTCAGAATCTGTGTTAGCCTGGGAACCAGGGAGATTGTCTTTACTTAAAGTCCCAAGACATGTTCTGCTTGGTAACAGTGTTACAGCTAAACACACACACACACACACACACACACACACACAGACACTGTCCCCATGGTCAAAAATCTTTGGAAACAATGGGTTGAACCAAGTTAAACCAGTCTCTTTGCTGCAGGACTTATCAGAGCCTTGAATACCCTAAAGGCCATTGGGGTTCTCTGAGATGGGCTCCCAAAATCCATGTAAGAGAACCAGTGTTCTGTGGAACACACCTTGAGAAATAAGCCAGGAGAGAAGCCACAGTGTCAAGCACAGTAAAGATGCACTCAGCAGCGGCTCTGAGACTTGATTCCCCTGCCAGGTGGGCATCTCCTCTCGACGCTTTCCCACAGGTGCCCAAGGGGAGGCAAAATGGGTTACTGGTTCTGGGAACTTTCCTCTTCCCAAGCTATGACCCCACCCAGTTCTCACTCAAAGCGTATCGGAATGCAAGTCAGAGGGGTATCTAATTATAGGGACAGCCATGAATCAGCTCTAATTTACTATAAAATCATAAGAAGTAAATAAGTCCCAAACTTTGGTATAATTAGTACCAAATTTCTTGTGATGTGCAGATTGGGAATGGCTGGCTGGAGGGCTAATCTGACCGTGAGCTTGCCCAGAGGAGGAAGAAGTCCCCTTTCCCTGTGATCCTGGGCTCTGATGGCCACAGTGACTTATATATGAAGAGGGACCAGGAGGAGAGAGGTGGTGTTTATTGTGCTCAAGTGCCTCCTGTCTGTGCACATCACACACTTCATGTGGGCATATCTCGAGGCCCCGCAGTGTGGCCACACGCTAATCCTGCAAGGAAAGAGGAACGGTCCCATCGAACACAGGAGCAGGAACTCATCCCAGGCGCATGGCCTGTGAGTCGTCCAGGCTGTGCCAGGAGCGCCCCTTTGGTGCCCACAAACCCTGGCCCCTCCCACGGGCTTGGCATCGGTAGCCCAGGGTGGTAGGATTTCCTTGCTCACTGCTCCAAAGTAGGGGTCACTCTCAGAGGGTGCAACCGTGTGTGAATCAGTGTCTTCAAACCTGAGCAGGGCCTGGCACTGGTGCTCGGTAAATACTGGTGGAGCGGTGAGTCAATGAGTGATCAAATGCAATAAAGTGACCCACTTGTTTTCGAGAATAATCTGATCATGTTACTTACCTCTCTCACCTCCTAGCTGGCTCCATTTCACTCAGAGTAACGCTGAAGCCCTTACCATGGCCTACAGGGCTCTATGCATTCTGGATTCTTCACCTCCCTAATCTCATCTCCTGAACTATCCCCCCACCCCGCCCCTCTTAACACAGCTCCAACAGCACAAGCCTCCCTGCTGTCCTTGACATGAAGTATGCTCCTACCTCAGGGCCTTTGCACTCACTGTTCCTTCTACTTGGAGCCCTCCTGCTCTGGATACCAACATGCCTCCTTCTCTCATTTCCTTAGGGCTCATCTCAACCTTCGCCTCCTGAAAGAGGCCCTCCGTGACCACCTCATCTAAAATACCCCACCCTGTCCCTCTCCAGCCCCTTCTTCTCTGTTATTTGTCTTTGTAACCCTTACCACCACCTGAAATTAGGTTATCCCTATTTGTTTATGTGCTTACTGGGTTTTCCCCTGTCTTATTTGTGTGTCTGTTGTAAGCTCTGTGTGGAGACAGGGCCTGCGTTTTGTTCACTGCTGCATCCCGAGTCACCAGCACAGGCCCTGGTACATTGTAGTTGCTCAGGAAATCCTTATCGAACAAAAGAATGGGAGAGAGAGAGAGTGACGAGAACCTGGACCCTGTCAAACAGCAACACATTTGCTATTTTCCACAGGAGAAAGGAAAACAAGGAACTTTACTAAAAGAACCAAGTTTACTTCAGTTTAAGGCAAATTCCACACAGAGACTGCCTCAGAGACGGGCACAGGACCAGACAGCGTAGAAACACCACCATCATGCATGACAGGAAGGGAAGTGGTGTGGGGCAGCGGACAGGGAGGGGGCCTGGTGTCCACCCAGGCATGGGATGTGGAGTGGGCTGAGGAGCCCCATGCTGCGGGAGGGGCTGACATGCACGACTTGCTCCCCATGTGGGTAAAGGCTGGGCAGCTCGGTGGGCCCGGGGGTGAGATCACCCTTCTCACCTTCCCCACAGCAGAGGCAGGGGCTCGGGCTCAGACACCAGAGCCCAAGGCTGAAGGACTAGGGTGGACTTGAGGTGACAGGATGGAACAGGGTGACCTTAAGGGCCAAGACGGCCTGGAGTAAGGGGTCACACTGCTGAGGAGTGGGATGGGGGAAGCTGGGCATGGCATGAATGGACTCTCAGGACACCAGAGCTGAAGGTAAACCTGGGACCATCTGGTCAACCCTCTTGCCCTACTTCTGAGTCCCAGAAGGCAGAAGGGCCTTCCTTGGGTTCCCACAGGCAGGGGCTGTATGCAGGGCTTGAACTCAGGCCTGCTATCTCCTATCCCTGTGGGAGAGAGGGGCAGTGTGGGAGTGCTGGGGCTGGACTATTCCTTCCAAGGCCTCCAGGGGGGCAGCAGAGGACCGGGCTCCAAGGGCCCTGGGCCGCAGGAGAAGGGGATGCCTGGAGCCAGGAGTCAACTGTAAGGTGCCTGTGGGCCCACACCAGGGAGAGGCCTGTGGATCTGTGTATCTAAAACCAGTGTCATTCTGGGCCTGAGAGGCACCAGAAAGGACTCTGTGCCTGAAAAGCCCCCATTCCTAGCCCATCATGTGGCCTATGGCCTCCCCACACAGCCTCCCCTTCATGGGTCCACTGGGCACCCGTGGCATGCAAGTGTCCTGGGAGGGGCCCCATGTTCGGGCATCCCTGCAGACCCATCAGCCTCACAGGGTTCACTGGAAATAGGGATGGGGGAGATATGGGGGGCAGGAGGGCCAGGGTCCAGGTGTAGGAGTGGACTGCACAGGAGGAGGGGAGGGCCTAGGGCCCTGGAGGAGAGAGGCCCAGCTCAGGCTTCAGGGCCACAGAGGAGCACATGGGATTGCCCAGGTGGGCTGAGGGGGACCCCAATCCTCCTGATCATTAACCCCTTCCTGGCTGGGCTAGAACCAGGTGTCAGGGGGACATGAAAAGGGCAGGGGCCCGGAACCTCATCTCCACCACCCATACCCTCCAATTCCCCGGGTTTGGGCCCTGAGGCCAGGAAATGAGAGAGGAGTCTTCAGAGGCCCCGTCCCCCGCTGGCCTCCCAGGCACACACAAAAGGCACACACAAAGGCTAGGCATGGCGTATTTTAAGGGGGGCTGGGGACCCCAGCTGTGCTTCCACTGCCCCACCCAGGGAGCCGCCCGCCACAGGCCAGGGGCCTTCAGGAAGAGTGCTCAGATGTGTGTGTGCAGGGGGGAGGCAGGGGGGGTGCGGGCTGGGGACCGTGGGGGTGAGGGCTCTGGGGCCGCAGGCGGGGGGCGCGGGCGGATGCCCTGTGCCTTCATGTAGGACACCAGCTGGTCAGGGATCTCGGCTAGCACATCGCGGGCCAGGCGTGCCATGCTCAGCACATGGTTGCCTGTGCGGTCCACGTAGTCCCTGAAGGGCACAAACTGGCCAGAGGAAAGGTACGGTCAGGCCGGGTCTCTGGCTGGACCCCAGCTTCCCCCAGTCTCCAGCCCCGGGACCCTGTCCCACGCCTCCCCAGCCTCTGCCCTCTCCACTCAGCCCCTCCGCCTGCTGGTGAATACTGAGGGGCTGTTCTCTCATTGGCTCAACAGATACTTACGGATCACCTATCCCATGCCAGGATGCACCCCTGAACAGGAGCCCTTAAGCTCTGAAGTCTTGGCACCAAGCACAGGGACTCAGCCAGCGCTAGGAAAATGCTGGATGAACCCCCTGGCTTCTGGGAAACCGGCCTTCCCATCTCCCCCAACCTCTCTGTCTCCTTTGCTCTGCTTCTCCTCCTCCGTCTCTGGGCCAAAACCTAAAGTCGGGCCCCTCTGGCTTCCTCCCAGGGGGTGACCCTCCCAACCCCTTGAGTGCCTCAGCTCACTCCTGCCTCCAGGCCTTTCCATACATGGGTCCCCCCTCCCAGACTGCCCCTGCTCTGGGGTCTAGCCTCCTAACTTTGGTCTCCAACCTTGGAATGACCCCTCCCCCACTGCCATTGTTTTAACCCAGGGGTTCTGGGGGATGCCAGTCTTCATTTCCAAACTCCTGAACACTGCAGGAGGTTCAGAGACAGGAGTGCTTACTAAGGTGCATTCTGAGACTTGACTGGGCAGGGACGCCCTGAGGACCAAGACCTGTCAGCTCACTACATGTGCCATCCTACATGAGATGTTAAGACACAGATCCAATGAACCAGGCAATGCCCGTTCCTGGAGAGGGTTACGGCAATAAAGACACCTACTCCACCTCCAGGGGGTTTGCCGTCTCTCTGGGAAGGCAGCCCTGCAGAAGACACTGGAAAGTGCAAGTATTGGGGCATAAGTGCTCTGCAGGAGACCATGGAGGCGTGGCGGCTCAGGGAGATCTTGGCAGAGCATTCTGGTCAGGGCAACAACATTGGGTGGGGAGAGTCTCACACATGGTAGGGAGGGGTTCAACCGGGGGGAGAAGTGTTACCCAAGGACTGATTCCTGTTCCCTTCTTTGGTGGCCAGGCCACTCTGGGGCTCCCTCCAAGGCCCCTTTCCAGAGAAGTCTCTAAAAGCGGGTATGAGGTCAGCCTGGCTAGAGGGGCTCTGGCATTTTCCTTGGGGCAGGCAGGATTTGGGCTTCACCTGGACAATGTCCCGCTCTGCCAGCTTCCCCCGTGAGGAGATCCGCACGTCATCACCATCCAGCTCCACCATGGCTGTGTGAGGAGAGGCATTGGGGGTGGGCTGAATTAATGGTGGGCACCTGGGCCTGGCAGGACAGTGGACTTGTCCTCTAATCCCAGGCCAATCCAGGACAGAGACCATCAGACCAGACCCCCACGTTAGAGATGAGGAGACTGAGGCCAGGAGACAGGAGGAGCCCAACATGGGGAGTCTCTGACTTCTAGCCCAGTGCTCCAGCTCCCCCGCCCTCCGCAGGCAACCAGGGTTGGAGGAGGGAGGAGGGACGGGCCTCCTCCCCACAGCCTTGGGATATGGGTATGGGTGCACACCCTGACACACCCTTCCCTGTGCAAACAAATACACCCTTACACCCCACCTGCTCACCCAGATGGTCACACCCACCCATGAGCTCTCACTCTTTGGGGAAGGGTCATTCCCAAGGGCCTGACGCCTCTGGGGAAACATCTGGGGGATGGGGACTTACCGTCGAACTCCGCCTGGCCCACGCCGATGATGATGATGGACATGGGGAGTTTGGCAGCCTGGGAGATCAGGGGTAGGGACAGAAAGGGGTGGGTCAAAAGAAGAAAGAGAAGAAATGGAAGACAGAAGGATGGAGACACACAGAGAGACACAGGAAAGGGGAGAGGGGGAGGGGCACGGACCAAGGGAAACAGCCATGGGGCCCCAGAGAGGAAGAGAGGGTCAGGAGGGGGAAATGGGTCACAGGTATGCTTCTCTGAGACACCCCCATCCCCTCTCTGTCCCTGGGCCTCCATCAAGTGGGACACATTTTATGTGGGCATCCAGAAGTGCGAGCTGGGGCTGGAGCCCGTTATACAGGGAGACCATCCAGTAGGGGGAGCCAAGTTCCTGGGCCTCCCCGACTCTGGGCTCCTACTTCGCCCTGGCCAGGCTGGGCTGGGGTCTGGGGCAGCGGTCCTAGAGATGGGTTAATGAGGGGGCCATAAGCGTCAGGAGGGAGTAGACCACCCAGGGTGGGTACAGAGCTCATCAGTGGGACCCCTACACCCCCTAAACCCCACTGTCCAGGAAGGCTCGTCCCAAGGGCTTCCCTAAAGAAGTGGGAAGGCATGCCCCCCACCCCCAGCTCACATTGACGATAGCCTCCTTGGTCTGCGCCATGTCCGAGATGACCCCGTCCGTGATGATGAGCAGCACCGAGTACTGGGAGCCGTCCTGCACTGCGGCCGCAGTCCTGGGGGAGGGGGCGGGGGCTGCAGTCTGTCTGGCCTGCTCTGCACCCCTCCCCGCCCCACAACACTTTGGGGAGGGGTATCTCTTTAGGGTCAGGGCTCCCTGAAAGGCGAGTCAATGGAAGAGACGCCCCCCCCCCGCCCGCCACTTTCCCGAGAGGACAGGCGTGGACGGGAACGCTGTGTGAGCCACTGGGATGCGCGTGTAGCGGCCCCGGCACTCACCTGGCCACATGGGTGACCACAGGGGCGAAGTTGGTGGGGCCGTAGAGCTGCACGGTGCGCAGGCTGTGGTGGTAGGCTTCCAGGATGCCGTCGATGCCGCAGCAGGAGGGGTTCTCCTGGTTGCCATTCTGGGGGCACCGGGGATAGGGAGGCTGAGCCCAGTAAGGAGGGAGGAGGCGGAGGGAGGGCAGCTGGGGGCTCTGCGGGGGCGGGGGGGGGGGCAGCCAGTGTGGGGAAGGCCAGCGGGCCTGGGATCTCCTCGACTCTTCTCTGGTCTGGGGTAGGGGCAGGGGAGGGAGTCCCCGGGGCAGCTCATGCTCTGGGTGAGCAGGGCCCAAACCCGCTCCTTGCCCCACGCTCTGGACCTGCTCGGACAGGCCCCCGGAAAGGCCTGGCTGCTTCCCTCAGGGAACCTTGAGCAAACCACCACAGCCTCAAATGACTGCCGGGTCGGAGCAGCTCTGGAAGGACTAGCGGTTGATCTGTCCTCCTGTGTCCGGTGCCCAGCATCGTGCCTGGCACGACGGAGCGTCCCCAGCTTGTGGGAGGGAGGGAGAGGAGGTGGCATTTCCGCAGGGCCCCCGTCTCAGCACCAACTCAGGTTGCTCCTGGGGTGACCTGCAGTTGCCTAGTCCCAGCGCACACCCCTTTACCCTTATTTCTGGGGCCTTGGGGTGGAGCGGTAGTTCAACCATGTCTCCACTCCACCTCTCCTGGGTCTTGTCAGGAAAAGGAGGCCAGAGCCCACTGTGGGTGGCATCAGACATGGAGGGGAGGTGCTGGTGAGCAAGGCGGGGAGTGGGCTTCTGGAGGCCCTGATATAAGCTCCCCCCCATAAGCACAGCAGGCAGCCTACCCACCCCGCCCTCAAAGGCAGCACCATCTGTCCCGGGGCGGGGAGGATGGGAAATGCCCCCGACCCTGGGCTTGTCACCACGCCCCGAGCCTGGTCAGCCCTCAGCCCGCACTCCCAGGACCTCCTACCAGCGGGAACTCGTGGGACACCCTTCCATCAGGGGGCAGCTTGGCCCCGAAGCCTAGGGCGGGAAACATCTTGTCACTGTCGTAGTGCTGGATGATCTCCCCGACGGCAGTCAGCGCCAGCGCATAGGCGTTCAGCTGGTAGGGGCTCATGTAGTGCAGGGACGTGGACTGCGACGGGTTCCCTGCGACACGGGACACGGGAACATTTGCTGGTCTCCACACTCCAAGCACCGCAGGCTCAGAATGCAGAAGGGGGTACCCGAGGGCACCCCTAATTTTCTTTATCCTCGATTCCTTTCTTTCTCTCTTGCCACACCTTCAATCCTTCAGTAAATCCTGGTTGCTAAACCTTCAAAATACATGCAGCAGCTCACCTCCTTCTCCCCTCCTCTGTGACAGCCCCCTCCCCTTGTCTGCAGGAAAGCAGCAACCCAGACCATCAGTCGGCTTCCGCCCTTGCGCCTGGAGTCTGGCCAGAGGAGCCTGTGAAAGCTCAGGCAGCTAAGGCCATGCCCCTTCTCTGCTCCAAAGGGTCCCATTTTGCCCGGAACGAGACACACAGTCCTTATGCGGGGGGGGGGGGGTACAGGCCCCACAGGGTCTGGCTTCCAGTGACCTCCCTCCTTGCCTCTTGCCATCCCCTCCCCTCACTCACTCAGGCCTGGCCCCCTTGCCATCCCCACCTCAGGGCCTCCGCAGTGGCATATCCCTCCGCTCTGGGACACTTTACCGCAGAGGTACACATGGCTTGTTCCCTCTACTCAAGTGTCCCCTTCCCGGTGTGGTCTTCCCTGAGCGGCCTCCTGAAAATCACAGCCTCCCCCAATACTCCCTATCCCTCTTGCTGGCTTAAGTGCCCCCCCCCCCCCCGCCGCCGTAGCCCTCGTCACAACTGGCAATTGCCCACATTTTACTTATTGAATCATCAAGGGCATTACGTCACAGACTGCCAACGATAAGATCCTGTCTCTACCTACCAGCTGTACGCTCTTCCATAGCTCCTTACCTCTCAGCCTCAGTTTCTCGTGTGTGGAGTGGGGGTAACAGTCCCACCTCATGGGATTGTTGTGAGGATGGAGCAGGTGGGCTTCTTACAACTCCCCTCCCAGCTCTGAATCTTACCACTCTAGGACGCTGGGGCCCACCGGAGGAGTCCCAAACCGGGGCTGCTCTGACAGGCATGGGAGAGAGCACAGAGCACCGCTAACGGGGGTCTAGACTCCAAGGGAGATGGTGACTTTTCTAACAGTGTAAAATTGGGCACTGGTCGCTCGTGGTGACTCAGGCAGCCCACCCTGGAGAAGGTCAGTGATGGGAACGGAGCTGGGGAAGCCCCGGCAAGGCTGGGAACTGGGGTTCCTGCCCTCAATGAGGACCAAAGAGCTCCCCTCCAGCCTGGGGGTTGGGCTGAGCAGAGGATGTGAGATTTGATCCTGTAAGGAAACATCTTTTCTCCAGCTCTCTCCATGGGCCCAGAGCCCAGATTTGTTAGTGACCACGGTCCAGTCTGGGGATACCTTCACCATCTTGGTTATCCCTTTGGCTCTCAAGCCTAAGTACCTCCTTTTCAGTGAAGATGAGGCTGGAGAATATGGGCGAGCTGGTTCCCAGCTAGAGCCAACTACCACAGTTTTGAAAAGCCCTCCCTTTTCCAGCCCCCAGCCCCACTTCAGCTCCTCTGCCCATCCCCCCACTCACCATTGGAGGCTGTGAAATCGATGGCCACTGTGAAGTTGATCTGGGTCCTGGAAAAGGAAGAGCACCAGGGGAGTTACCTGGACAGGGAAAAATCTGGCCTCCACCCCAGCGCCACAGCTTGCCAGACACGTGGCCTTGGTAAAGTCACTCATCTTCTTCCAGTTCTGGAAAACGGGGATAGTCATGCCAGCCACGGCCTCCCCACAAAGGATTGTTGTGAGCATAAGAGGTAGGCAGTGTGAAAGCTCTCTGAAGGGACTATGTTCTGTGTGGACACATGGTGACAATTACTTATTTCCTCCCCAAACCCTGCCCCTGGGCCCACCTGAGTCCAGTGGAGTAGGGTCTCACTGTGTTTCTTGCTCAAATTCAGTGTCAGAGGCAGGGTTAAGGCTTATTTGACAAAGAAGAGAGCCAAAGACATATTGTGCATTTCTGAGGAAGAACAAAACATCACCCATGATACTGTCTTGCCAAATACTTGAACCTGAATCCAACTGAGCTTTCTGAGCTATCTCCCAGTTGTTTATAGGAAATACAGGGGACAGAGGAACATGTTCAATGAGAGCTGGGGGATGCAGCCAGCAAAAGCCAGTCCGGGGGAACCTGTGAGAAGTCCAGGCCCCCCACAGATCTCGTGCATCAGAATCCCTTGGTGGGGAGCAGGACTGTGTTTTCGCAAGCCCTCACGAGCTTTGGAGGAATCAACAGATGAAAAGAGAATTAAGGGACAAATCGACCAGTCGCAATATATGGATCTTGCCTGGATTCCTGATTCAAATAAGCCAATTAAACAACTTTATAAGACAACTGGGGATATTAGAACACTGACTAGATATTTGGTATCAAGGAACTATTCAATGTTTAGGTGTAATTACAGTATTGTGGTTATATTTTACAAACAGAAAGTCCTTCTATTTTAGAGCTATATCCTGAAGTATTAGGGGGATAAAATATGATGTCTGTGATTTGCTTCAAAACAATTGGATGAAAGAGAGCATGCATGGAACAAGACTGGTCAGGAGTTGGTTAACTGTTAAATCTGGGTGAAGGGTGCTTGAGAGTTCGTTATACCTTCTCTCTACTTCTGCATGTATTTAGAATTTTTCCATAATGAAAAGTTTGGTTTTGAGGATTCAGATCCAGGGTTGAAGCTTTCTGAGGGTTTGCTGCTCTAGTTCTGTGCTAGATAATGACAGACCAAAGCTGACAAGACAGGAGCCCCCGATAAAGTCTAGTCTTGTGGTCCCCATTCTGCAGTGACCAGAGAGTCACTAGGGGGAGCTTGTTTAAAAAGAAGATCCCAGGGCCCCACTCCCAAGGATGCCAGTTCAGTCGGTCTAAGATGGGGCCCCAGAATCTGCTTCTTCAACAGACATTCCCTGCCCTCATCCAGAGATGGATTCTGAGGAGGGGGTTCTGGGATCACACTGTGGGGACACTCTGTTCTGGTGGTTCTGAGTTGGCATGATGTAAGATCAGCCACAGCCCTCTCTCCACCTGACCACAGATGAGCTGCTACTCATGGAACCATTGCCCCTAGGAAGGGTGAAGGACATGGTGAGCAGGAGACCCAAGGCAGGGTCTGCTGGCCAGAGACGGTCCGGCCCACGCTCTTTCCCTTTGTCTGCTGCCTGGGGGCAGAGCATCCAGCGGACTCCAACCTCTGAGGGAGACAGAGAAACAAGATGGCAAGAGCCTGGGTCCCTAACTGACTGTGTGGAGCTTCTCCCCACCCATCCCTGCCACCCCATGGATGAAAAATAAGCCTTTGTTCGTATTAAGCCTTGAGGTCACAGGATTATTTGTTACAGCGGTTGACCTACCCTATTCAACCGCTGTTTGTTGTCATCTCTCACTGGGGAATAGAGAGATCATGTCTTCTCCATAGGGAAAGAGCTCTGCTCCCAGGGCCACCATGGGGAGGGTGGTTCTGGCCTATGGGACCACAACTGAGGGACACCACTGGCCGGGCTCTTCCGAATCAGGGTGAAGGAAGAGGCAAGCCTTACTCCATAACTGGTTTCCCCCTGCTCTGGGTTCTGAAATGACTTGGGGTAGGAAGGGGCTGGAAAGCAGGTTCTTTTGTGGGACAGCTACTCCCGGCAGGCTCGCCCCTCCTGCCTCAGGGCAGAGCAGGGCAGAACGCGGGCTGCTGAGCACCCAGCCCCATCTCTGACCTGGGGCCAGAGCCGAGGTGGCCGTCCGCACTCTCCGGGGCCAGGTGGGCAGGGGAGGGAAGCCAGGGAGGAGAGGATCCCGAGACAAATGCCTCCATCAGCTGCCTGTCTGGACACGCAGGCCTGAGCGAGCTCTCACTCCCTGGAGCCGGCTCCCTCACTCAGGTCTCTGGCGAGGACAAGCAGGTGTGGGGGGCGGGGGGAGGCCACGGTCGGCACCAGCGTGCTACCCTGCCCGGTGCTTGCGGCGCCGGCTCTGCGCAGAAGGCCGGCCTCTGAGGGCTCCTTCTCCGTGAGACATCACAGCACCCAGCCCTTCCACCCGGCTCAGCCTGCCTGCCTCACACCCCACCTGGGAGCTGTGAGGCAGGCAGGGCCCGGATTACTCAGTACTACGGAAGAAATGCCGCACGCGGGGCCCGGAGGAGGCCGGCCACGGGCTGGGCGTGCGGCCACCAGCAAGTTCTGTAAAATGGAGATCATCATCCTCGCCCTGCCCACTATGTTCTGTAAATGAGGGGCGCTGTGCCAAGAGGAAGGATAAATAGGATGCGGATTGTTTGAAAATTAGCAGGTGCTCTAGAATGTAAGTGCGGGGTGCTTCATGAGCTAGGGAACAGGGCAGTTTTGATGGGGGAAGGGAGCAGGGGCAGGGTCTGGAGTGGGCTCAGAGGAGGGGCAGGTAGAGGCAGCGGGGGCCTCCGGGCGACTGCAGGGAGGTGTGTGCTCAGCGGGTAGGAGAGCTTGCAACCTTGAAACCAGTTTCAAGGCAGCAGGGCGTGGTGTCATGGGAGAGTACGTGTGGCTTCCCAGGGCCTGACTTTTCCCTCTGCCCTGGAGAAGCTGGCAGCCAAATGCCCACTTGGCTGGGATGAGCCTTTGGCACCTGCCCTGCCTGTCTTCTTTCCAGACAGGTGTAGTCACTCACCTGCCTGCATCTGTGGGCTCTCGGCTCCCCACACCCTGACCTGGCCCCTGTTCTGGGAGGGGGCATACTAACCTCACCTCGGAGTCAGGTTCTCTTTCCATGAGCTGTTGGCTGGAGCCCACAGGTTCTCCTGCCTGCCTTGCCTGGATGCCAACCCCTCCGGTTCTTTCTGCTCCTTAAGCTCATATTTGACCACCTGTTGGCTGTGGGACCATCTGATGGCTCATCCCCCAGTGCCTCCTGCCCCTTAGAGGTCCCTGATGCCATTGGGCAGGTTAATCACTGTCCCCACCCCCGACAGACCAGGCATCAGCAGCTCAGAGAAGGAAGGGCCATTAGAATTCACTCCAACCTCTGTGTGTAGAGAGAAGGAAACTGATGCTCAGGGAGGGAAAGTGACCTGCCCAAAGTAATCCAGCAAATTCATGGCTAAGAAGCGCCTAGAGCCTGGGCCTCTCATTCCTAGTCCAGAGCTCCTTCCGTCTCCCTAGGCCCTTGGTTCTCTTTGTCACGGAGTCCGTGCCACCTCGGGGTCCCATCCCTGCAAGGGGACCTGACAGGACCCAGGCTGGCCTCCATGGCTCAGGAGGACCCTCTGTAGCCACTCAGGGTCCAGGGGCATGCAGGGCTCTGGGTGAGTTGTCCGAGGCCAGAAACAGGAGTTTGCTCAGGGCTCACAGGCTATGTCCAGGGCCTCAAAGAGGCCAGAGCTGCTCATGCCCATATGTGGGGCCCCTTCCCTCTCCCTGAAGCCAAAGAAACCGGGCTGGATCTCTTCTCACCCTCCTTTGATGTAGTCAAGAAATGTGCACTCGGACTCCACAGCAAAGGAAAGCAGCGTGACCTTGAAAACAAGAGGGAGCTTGGTCAGTACAGAGCTCAGGGCTGCGGGGAGACGGTTTGCTGAAAGCGAGGGAGAACGCAGCACCCGCCAGGTTTGCCTACTCCACTGCATACGGTACCCACAACCCTATGAAGCACAGCTATTATCCCATTTTCTAGTCAAGGAAACTGAGGTTCAAAGAGGTGATGCAATGTGCCCAAGGACACTGCCGGGACCTGGCCGAGTGAGAAGCGAACTCGGGTCTGACTCCAGAGCCTGCCTTTTTGACCTTGATCCCCACCTGCATCCTGGCAGGGCCCAGTCGCTGTTCCTGGAGCACCGGGGCTCAAACCCAGAGCACAAGTTTCCCCTAAGTGGATACGAGCATGGAGTGTGGAAGGCGAGGGGGTCTTCCCGACACAGGCCTACCAACACGCCATGCTGACAAGCTCCCTGTCCCGCTAACGATCCATCCTAAAACATGCCCCTTTGGTCTGCGCTTAGATCTTCAACCTCGCTGTCCCAACTCACCCCTCGGATGTCTCTTGATCTCTACCTTCTCAGACCCAAGACCCCCATCAGCAGCCTGTTCCTGCCCGGGAGGTAACTGACCTGCGGCCCCCTCTCCAGAGCAGACGCCTTTTGACCTCTGCCCCGTGACGGCTTTGGCATTGACTCTGCCTAGACAGGCAGCTACCTGGCGGCTCATTACAATAATGATTTAGGATCGCGGAGACAAGTAAGTGAAAGCCCGGCTGCCAAAACCAATTAAATGAGGCAAGGTTGGGGCAGGGGAACTTCTACCTGTGTCAGAGAACTCTACCCTAGAATTTGGGGAACCCCCTACTGGTGCAGGTTCTGCTAGCTTTACCAACTCTCTGGGTAGGCCAGGGAGGGCCTCTGCTTGACGTCAGCCCAAATAACAGGAGGGTCTGTGGGTGCGGTGCTGGGCCCTGGAGACCCTACCTGCTGCGGTTAGGGTGTTAGGCGCCTGGATGGACAAAGCGTCCTTTCACTAGGAGTGGACTAGGGCAGTGGCCTCTACCCTGACCGATGACCGCCAGACTCCCTGGGGAGCTCTGAAAACCTCTTGCAGCCTGGGTGAGGACCCCAAACCAGTTACATCAGTTTTGGGGGTAGGCCTCTGGCCTTGGATCTTTTTTTAGCTCCTCACATGAGTCTAACCTGCAGTTGGGGTTGGAACCCCACTCCCCACCTACCACCCCCCCAAGGCCTTGGGATGAAGTACTTCCCTAACTTGCCTGACCATATGGATTCAGCCAGGGCCTTGCTGCTCAAAGTGTGGCCCCTGGACCAGCAGCAGCAGCATCACCCCGATGCTGGTTAGAAATGCAGACATGCGGATTCTTGGCATTTTAACAAGATCCCCAGAAGATTCTGCACATAGTAAGTAAGGTATGAGAAGCACTAAACACAGCTGCCTGGGCCCCAGCCTGGGCCTCCTAAAATGGAACCCCAGGGAGCTGGACTGGGTATATGCATTTTAATAAACATCCTGGGTGGTGCAGTCGGTTAAGTGTCCGACTCTTGATTTCAGCTCAGGTCATGATCTCTGGGTCATGAGATCAAGCCCCGTGTCGGGCTCCACGCTCTGCGAGGAGTCTGTCTGAGAGTCTCTCTCTCCCTCTCCCTCTCCCTCTGCCCATCCCGCTCACGTGAGAGAGCTCTCTCTCTCAAATAAATAAATCTAAAAAAAAAAAAAAAAGCATCCTGGGCCCTGACTGATTTCTTATGGTGAAGACTGACCCGAGACAAATCATCAAATCATGTCCCCTCTCTGGGCCTGTTTCCTTATCTCTAAGAATACTGAAGGAGCTCAGTGGTTTCCAACTTTTTTTTTAAGCTGTACATCCGAGCTTTCTCAGCTGGGCAAGCTGCTGCCTCCCCTAGGGGCAGGGGAACGGGTGGGAAAGTTTCGGGGGTCTGCCAGTGACTGCGGCACCATGGTAGCCAGGGCTCAGGCCGGGGGTGCTAAGCACCCCGCAATGCACAGGAAAGTCCCGGGACATGAAGAATGATCCTGTCCAAAATGCTGACAACATTCCCACTGAGAGACACCGCGGCTTTGGAGGAAGCAAATATTACTCCAAGCCTGACTGGGAAGCTGTTACAATTCGTCTCCTTTGAATGAGCAGAGTACTTCGCAGTTTACTGGAAGGCCTCTCGAGCTCTCTGTCACAGCCAGCCAGTGCAGTAAGCAGGGTAGGGATGATTTATTAGCCCCATTTTACAGATGGAGAAAATAAGGTTCCTCAGAGGAATCCCAGAGCTCCCTGACTAGGACCTCTTCTAGGTCTGGAGTTGCAGTTTGCTTAAATCTAACGACTAAGTGTGGCTGCATTAGCTGACGGGGCTACGGACCTCTACAGTAGGGAGGGACAGGAAGGGTACAACGCTGAATATATTTGCAGGGCAAAGATGCTGGCTTGTTCGAGAAATGCACTGTGGGCTCCACCTCAGGGCCTTTGCACATGTTGATCCCTACAGCTAGAATTCTCTTCCCCCAATATCCTCAATACTTGCTCCCTTACCTTCTTCGAATCTCTGCTCAAACATCACCTTCTCGGAGAAGAGCTTTTCCTTGCCTACTTAATATAAAATAGTAGTTTTGTCTCTGGCATTCCCTAACCCTTTACCTTCTTATACTTTTTTTCCCACAGCAAACATAACCACCTGACAAATACAGGTACGTGTATGCACATATATTTGTTTTCTGTCTCCCCCACTAAAATATAAGTACCAGGAAGGCAGAGATTTGGGTCTGTCTTGTTCCCAGCTTATCCCTCGTGCCTAGAACATGGTAGCACTCAGGAAAGGTTTGCTGTATAAATGCATGAATGTCCTGAAGATCAGCCCCCCAGAAGCCACGGGGCTCGTGTAATCCTAGGATCATCGCGGCAAACAGGGGCATCGCCCGCTGCCAGCTCTCAGTTTAACTGTAGTGCTGACTGCCATCTCTAGCTCTGTAACCTTGGTTGTGCCTCTCTGGCTCTGTGACCTTGGGTGAGTCACTTCCCTGCTGGCAGCCTTGGTTTTCCTCTTTTATGACGAGGGGATGATAATGTCTGCCTCTCAAGGAAACAACCTGTGAAAAGCACCTCAGGGGGGAGTTCCCCAGAGTTAAGGGCCCAATGCACACTATTCCTCTTCCTCTCCCTTTCTGCAGGAAGTCCCCACGGGAGTTTCTCTCTGGGATTTCTCATTCTGTATCACAGCGCCTGTGGTGTGGCCCGTCTCCCGTCTACTGTCTACACTGGCCACCCCCCACCCCCCGGGGCTGTTGCTCCATCCGCCCCACCCGTCTCCACCCCCAACTCTCCAGGTCTGGTTCCCACACCGCACACGAGCCCACACAGGCACACACACACGACTCCTGGCGGGGGACCTAGCTCAGGCCTCAGGATGTTTACACCTGGCTGCAGAGAGGGGCGTGGCTACTCACGGTGCCGGAATTCACGTATTTCTTTTTCTTCATTTTCTTTTTCGGGTTTACCACCTGCAGGAGAAAAAAAGGTACCAGGTGAGAAGCATTTCTAAGCAGTCAGGGGTGGGCTCCTAGAGCTTCTAACGACCCGTGGGTATGGCTCCAGCCCTAGCAAGCAGAATGTGGGGTGTGAAGTCTGGGGGTCCAGGGGAGGAGGGTCCGGGAGGTTTTGTGAGAGACTGGCATTTAGATTTATGCAAGCGGGCTTCCTGATTAGACCCGGTTCCACGACCAAACACACCAGGAATAATATTTATTTAACCTTCTTCCCCACTGCTCCCCCAAACACGCCCTCCACCCAACGCAGCCAAAGGACGCTCCATGTCGCAAAGGGGCCCTGTCTGTGCCTGCCCTTGTATGTCGGCTCAGGCGGCTTCCCTCACCCGAATGCCTTCCCCTCCACCCCCCACCAATTCCCATCCTCCCTGCTCCTCCTTGGAGATCCAGCCCTAGGGCTGCCCTGGGGCCTTTGGGGCTCCCCTTTCCACCTCCCCCAACTACAGTCTAGTTAGAACTTCCTTAACTGTTCCTCATGTGAAAGCTTTCGTTCCAAACCAGACCTGTCATCGGAGAATATATCACAGGCCTATTTAGCAGATGCTAAAAAGTCACTTGTGGGTGGGCTTAACTCAGTGGTCTCAACTGCCCGCGCCCCCCCCCCCGATATTCGGCCATGTTTGGAGACACTTTGGTTGTCATGACTGGGGGAGAAGACAGAGGCCAGGGACGCTGCTGAACATCAGGCCATGCACTGGGCAGCACCCCCCACCCCCACAAAGAATCGTCGAGTCCAAGATGTGGGTAGCGTGGAGACTGAGAAGCCAGGGGGCCCAGTGAGGGGGAGCACCTTCCCCATGAGCCCTCCAGGGGGCTTTCACATGGGCTGCATCTGCACTGGCCAGAAGCCTCACCGCTCTTCTGTTTCCACGGGGGAAGGTCAGGCCCGACCTTGCCCTCATCCCCCATCAAAGGAAGCAAGCGGGTTGATTTCCACACCCGCTCTGTCCTCTCCACGTGTCTGGTGAACTCATGGCCCTTCCCTCCCCCCACCCCCTGTTCTTTTGCTCGCCGGGATGGCCAGGTTTGTCTTCAGCAGAGGCCTCTTCTGTCTGAACGAGTGTTGATACCCATTCCTGGAGATCAGGAAACTAAGGCCCAGGGACAGAAGTGATTTGCCCAAGGTCACGAGGTGCTCTGGGTAGTGACAAAATTAGAAACCAGGTTCCTGCCCCGAGGTCAGTGCTGCCTACCTGGGTGTCACCTTGGTAACAAATACAAACACATTCCTTCACAAATATTTATGGGGTGGGAGTGGGAGACATCAGTTCCTCTCTTCTAGACTCTTCACTCCAGTTGGAGAAAGATTTGTCCTCAGGAGACAGAGGACAAGAGGCACCAAAAAAGGGGAGCCAGAAACGTGAAAGGAGTTGGAGGAAGGAAGGACCATTCCTGGCCGAGCATGAGCGAAGGCCCCCCAGGACAGGTGGGCTGAGGGCAGGTGCTGAGGGCAGGAAGGGTTCGGGCATGGGGAGCTGGAGGGAGGGCATTCCAGTTGGAGGAGATAGTCTGGGGGAGGGGGGACGGCTACAGAACTGGACGGCAGAACCACAGGGTGAAAGAGCAAACTGGGCTGGCTGGAAGAGAGCCTAGAATGCCAAGTTAAACATCTGAACATCACCCAGCAGCCAGCAGGGAACTCTGATGACCTCTAAGCTGGGAGGGGGCCATGATCACAGCAGGCTCTAGGATGCTGGGCCCGGACAGAAATGAGCATGAGGGAGAAGGAGAGATATCAGGGGCATGTCTACCTGCCCGGTTCTGCCACCCAATGGCTGTGTGACCCTAGGCAAGTTACTTGACCTTCCTGTGCCTCAGTTTCCTCATCTATAAAACTGGAATAAAAAGTACCTACCTTATAGAAAGGTATGGGGATTCAATAGGTCAATACAAGTAAAGCGTTTAGGACGTGGTCTGGAATGTAGTGAATACTATGTCACGTGTCAGCCGCTATTAATTTTTATTACTACCACTACTACCACCCCCACGAGTCCAGCAAGGTGAGAGGTAATGAGGGCCTGGGGGTTGTTGGAACAGGTACTGAGCTATGGCAAAACAACATTGTCAAGAAGTGACCACAGATCTCGGGCCCAGGGCGGGCCTGAAGGGGCAGGAGGGAAAGGGGTCAGGGGTGACCAGGTAGACACAGAAGGAAGAGCTGGATTTGGGGTCCCAGGTGGGAAGTTCACGTGGGGAGGGCTGGCGAGCTCTGCAGGTGGAAATTGTGAACCTAGGGAGAGAAGCCCAGAACAATCTCAGAGCCCCCACAGACACGAAGGCCACACAGATGATGTGGTGTTCACAGACACCTTCATGGAAAGTTCCAATGCCGCACGGTGCCTCAGTGTCCCAATCTGTCCCATGAGGGTGTGGAACTTTGAGATCTGAATACATCTCAAACTTTTATTCCCTAGTAGCCCTCCCAGCTGAGGAGAACAAACATGGACTCCTGGGGGTCTGGGTGTCGCCCAAAGACCTGGCCACAAGCGCATTTCTTTGAAGTCTTCTGTGTTACCTTTAAATTAGCCTGTATTCCACATTTCCACTCTCTAATTATAACTGTTTTAATATTAAAGCCATGTTTTGTTCTCAGATCCTCATGTGAAGTGGGCACTGAAGAAACGCCCTGTTTATTCTGAGGTTTCGAGCACTCCCAGCACACACCCCCACCCCCACCAGCGAGCCTCTCCAGCCGGCAGGGACCGCACCCTGATGGTCCATGTGGGGCACCATTGCCCCCTGGGGGCCAGGCCAGGAACTTCCCGGCTCCCAGGCTGGAATTCTCAGCCTTCTCCTCTTCCTGGCCTCACACCCCCAGGAGCCCTAAGGCCCCCAGGGCAGGTCTGGGGTCGGCCCTCCTGTGCAAGCAGGCCACTGAGTGGCTCCCAGGGGCCAGGAGCTGTGCTGGCTTTGGGAATGCAATAGTGAGTGAGACGCCACCCCCACCCTTAGGGCCTCATGGTCTTTAAGGGGGTGGGAAGAATGACAAACAGGTAATAATAGCCAGGGGGGTGGGGGAGGCAGGGAGGGAGCACTGAGGAGAGGTATTTCCCTCAGACTTTGCGGGTGGAGTGAGTGTGCAAGCAGAGAAGGCTTCCTGGAGGAGAAATCATACCCAAAGGGAGTCCCCAAGGATCCACAGGCCCAACCAAGTGAAGAGCAAAGGGGGCCCCAGGGGAGAACCGTGGAGTGAAGCACAGAGGCTGAGCCAGCAGGGAGGTTCAGAGAGCCTCAGAGGGCGTAATGGGGCTGCAAGTCGTGGTGAACAGAGGGAAGGGGCAGGGGCAAGACCCCAGGGGCCTCCTAGGGGTGGGAGGTGTGGCTCTACTTACACACACCCACTGGTTACACAGACTGTAGGTGGCTGGGGCACGGCGCCCGTGTGGAGGAGCCTGGACTCCACCTTGTAGGTCAAAGGCCCTGTAGTATCTCAGCTGGGGTGGGGGCGTCATTCTGAATCTCTTCCCTGCCCCTCTGTGTGAACCCCGGCCAGGCAGTGGGTGGGATGCCCAGCCAAAGGTTAAGCAGAGAGGCCATGTGATCAGATTACCATTTAGGAGGAGGCCTTGGATTACCGAGTGGGGATGGAAGGAGGCGGGAAGGCTGTTAGGGGTGCAGTTGCAAAGCCCCCCACACAGCGGGGAGGGTGGCGGTGGGGGTGGATGGGAGTGAAAGGAACAAAATGTCAGAGTCTGTGGGTAGTAGGAGGAGTGGGAGTTCAGTTGTGGAGTGGATGTGGGATGAGGGGTAACACAGAAGACTTCAAAGGAGGCGTCAAGGATGACTCAAGGATGACTCCCCAGGCCCCCATGATGGCGGCCCAGGAGATGGAGCCGGCTGGCCAGGGAGAGGGCATAGCTGTGGGGAGGCTTCAACCGGTGCCTTCAGTGTGGGAGGGCTGAGTCTGAGCAGGGGCCAGCAGACAGCTGGACATCCGAGTCAGACACGCCAGGGCCCAAGATGGTCTTTCCTGGCAGAAGCCTGTTCTCTCTTCAGGCAGCTGGACTCTAGAAAGGCCTTCCAGTGACACTGCCCACAGGGCAAGGCCGGCCCCCCTGGGACTGCCAGGGTTTAATTCCTTCTCTACCCAAGGGTGTTTCCGATGGAGAAAATGAGTCAATCCAACCTTTTCTGCTTTTAGCTTGAGAGATCATGGCCTCTTCTGAGCCTGTCAAGCACTCTTAAAAGCCAAACTCCAAGAGATATAATCCCTTCCCTTGCCTTCCCTAAAAATCTCCTTAAAGGCAGCCGGAGAAGGATGGAGCCCGCTTCCCTCCGCCTGGGTGGGGGAACGAAGACAGCCTTTCCCTTTGCTGATGCAGAAAACAAAGCAATTAACTGTGAGGATCAGAGCCCTTTCAAAGAAATGCACCCACGCTCCATCTTCACAATGGCCTTGTTCAACTGAATTCAGTACCTGCTTGGATCATAAGCACCTACCGGGTGTCCCTTGCTGCCCAGGCCCACGTGAAGGGAGGCCCCAGGAAGGGCTGTCCCCCAGCCTGCCCTTAGGGAGCTTCCATCTAGCCGGAACTCGAGACCTGCCCACTCAGAACAGAGACCCAGGGTGAGGGAGGGAGAGTGTGGAGCGGTTCAGACTCGGTGATGGGAGTCAAAGCCTGATCTTCAACGTCACTAGCTGAGTGGGTTGTTCCTGTGAGGAGAGAGCCCATCTGTAGGGCTGCTGTGAGATGGAAATCTCCTGGCACACTGGCACTCAACAGATGATACTGGAAGACAGCAGGGGCCAGGCACTGTTCTAGTGACTTCTTTAATTCTCATTGTGCCTGGCACAGAGTGGTTCAGGAACTTAGCCCACATCACGTGGCCAGTATGTGGTAGAGGCAGGGTATGAACCCAAGCAGTTATTAGGGTTAGAAGTATCTGTGGTTGGGGCACCTGGGTGGCTCAGTGGGTTGAGCATCTGCCTTCGGCTCAGGTCATGATCCCAGGGTCCTGGGATTGAGCCCCGTATCATCATCATCGGGCTCCCTGCTCAGTCGAGAGCCTGCTCTCCTTTTCCCTCTGCTCCTCCCCCCCACCCCTCTCGTGCTCTCTCTCACTCTCTATCTCAAATAAATAAATAAAATCTTAAAAAAAAAAAAAGAAGTATCTGCGGTTAAGTGGGTCTAGCACAGACTGTGCTGTCCATGAAGCTCACACGAGGGAGAAAGCACGAGACCAGAGTGCTGGGAAGGCCACCAGAGGAGCTGGAACTCAAGCTAAATTTGGAAGCTGGGAGGGCATTCCAGGAGGGCGAGCACACACAAGCAAAGGCTCAGCGGAAGAAATTGTCCTTGGAGGGCAAACACTATTAAATCTCCAGAAAGATTGGGGGCCTTGTCCAGGTTCTCCAGATCCAGATGGAGGCATCCTGATTCCTGTTCCTCTGATTCTTCCCTTCCAGAAACAGTAAGATACTCATCAGGCCCTGAAATTGTTCTGATTGAAGGCAGAGGGCCACCTTGAGCTCAGGACCTTGGATCTCCCCCACCTTCTGCCCCACTGACACCCCTCCTCACCCATCTTGGAAGAGCGCTTTGTGGGGGCACTAGAACTCAATGATTTGGGGAGCCAGGCAAGCCGACACTGTTTGCCTCTTGATTCTGCCACTTACTGAACCATGTGTCTTTGGGCAAATTCCCTCAATTCTCTGAGACTCAGGCTCCTTTACTGTAGAATGAGACTGTAAGAGCCACCTCCCAGGAGAACATGCAAAACCCCCAGCCCAGCCCATGGCCCACGGTAGTCCTCAGTGGCTGGGAGTTAGGCATGATCAGAGCAAACCCCGGACTTCGGGTGTCCGCCTCACCTCGTAGATGTTGAACTGGCTCTGCCCGCGGGCCAGCTCCCGGTAGCTGGTGGTGAATTCTCCAATGAAGTCGTGGCTGCAAGAGAAGGTCTCTGTGAGATGGTGTGGCCCAGGCCGCGCACTGCCTCTGCCCATCTCCCCACCTCTCACGTCCCTTCCCCTGGCTCCCGATTCTGCCTGGGGCTTCAGCTCCAGGGGCGCATGCCGGCAGAGAGGCTGGGTCTCTGGGAAGAGTCCAGTGTCCCCCGTGGAACAGGAAAGCCAGCGGTCACCTAGCAAAGAGCGGGGCCCCAGAGAAGGGGACCCACTTCTACTTGGAGTCTTGTTTGAACAAAACCAGCAGTGTTGGGGCTTTCGGGGACGACCGGAGAAATTTAAATATGAAATGAATATTAGATGGTATTCAAGAATTATTGTTCAACATGTCAGGTGTGATAATGGCATTCGAGGTTCTGTAGGAAAATGTCCTTATTTTTTTAGACGTTCTCAATGAGATATTTAGAGGTAGAAATGCCTTGATGTCTGTAATTTAAACTACATCAGCAAAACAGATAGAGCAAATGTGGCAACACGTAACGCTTGTTAAATTCAGATGATAGGCTTAAAAGCCTTCATTAAACTCCTCTTTTTCTATGTATTTGTCATTTTTCCAATAACGGTCTTTGAAAAGACCGTCTGTGTCATGTCCATTGAGGTAGCTGGAGGTTTTCAGCAGTGGCCATGCCTTCTGGGACTCTGCCCCCACAGTGTGTGTTCACGTTAAGGGGAGCAAAACCTCTCCACAGGTGAACCCCTGTCTCCCCCACGGCTGGCTGCCTTTCGCTGTCCTGGCCCCGGGAAGAGGCAGCCTGGGGGGCCCCCGGAGCAGCTGGAGAATGAGGCCCAGGAGATGTCCCCAGGGCCTGGCCCTGCCTGGAGCCCACTCTGGATTTTGACTACATATTTATAGCTCTCAGCACTCAAACTACGAGCTCCTTGATGACCCTATGACTGGTGGCTGTCCCCAGTTTTCTCCCTTTACAGGACCCTGTATCCGCATCACAGACCTGAGAGCTACAGATGGAGACTATGGGGCTGAAAGCCCCCTTACAACACCCCTATTGGTGCCACAGAATGGAGGGAGTCCCAAAAGTCAGGATGACATACTGGGTGTGGTCCAACAGACAAGCGGGAGCCAGTGAGGTTTCTGGACTAGAGCCAGGAGAGGCCCATTCTTGTCCTCATCTATGAATTCCCAGTGACACTGCTCCTTGGGGGCACTTACATTCGCAGACAGGGAGGGTACTGGCCTCCCACAACCCCAGTGAGAAGTGCCCTCCTACCTGCCAGGCTTGGCCCAACTCACATACTGGCTCCAGGGACCATTCACGTGCGTCAAAGCTTACCCTTCCCATAGCCCACTCCCTCAGGGCCTGCTCCCTGCAAAAACGTTCCTTTGATACCCCAAGGGCCTCCCCACTAGACTAGGCTGAGCTTGTCTTCTGCACCTCGGTCACCCCACAATGCTTAGCCTCACATGGAGAACATGAATGAATGCTCAGGGGGTCACTCGTATTTGTACGTTCAAATAGGCACATTTCAGAAAATCCTAATTCTCCCAAATGTGGCGAGGTTTTAGGCACTGGGCTGGCTGCTAGGCAGCTATTCGAGGAAAAGAGACCCCTGGAACCATGTCATGCAGGACAGAGAGCCTCTGGTGCCTCAGTGAAGCTGGGCAGGGACAAGCCACTGGGGCAGCGGACCCCCACCCCTGGAAAACCCAGGCGCCCTCACCCCCAGAGGTGCCATGGGCATAGCTCTCCCCATGTGAGGGCAGGGCCCAACCACCCCTTGGGGCTGCCCTCATCCCTGCTCACCTTCTGTCCTCCTGCCTGCTTACCTGCCATCCCGATCCCAGTCGTACACCTCCACCTTGATGGTCCTGCAAGGCAAAGGGCCCGAGGTGGGGTGGGCTTGCCCCGGCACCTGCGTGGCCCTGAGACCAGGCCCTTCCCATGCTCCTGGGCCAGAAGCGCGTGCAGACACACCCACCAGGCTCCAGGGCCCTCGGTGGAGATGCAGCAGCCCAAGAGACAAAGGAACGATCTTGAGGCCTTTTAGCAAAGGTCTTAGGGACAGAGGCATCCCGAAAGCTGTGTAGCGACTTCCCTGAGTTTCAGGGAGGATGTGGAAAAACAGCCTCAGATTTCAGTTCACCCCACCTTCTCCTTGGCCACCCCAGATGGGACGCAGGTCCCAGGATGAAACCATAGTGTGGATTTATCAAGGGTGGGGGCACTGCAGTGGGAGTGTGGGACCTCAGGCCAGAGCAGCTGGGCTCTCCTGGGGAGGGGTAACAAGACTGCAAGCTGGTGGGACCCCAGTCCGAGGAGTCTGAGCGGTGGGGGACCAGCCCGGCCCGGCAGGGAGGGGCCCAGGGCCCCCCTGAGTCAGGGATGGCCTGCTGAGCTTTTCCATTGCCACGACTGGCTCCTGAGTGAGGGTGTAATTATCTTCACATTTTAGCCTGGCTGCTTTAATTAGTTTGTTTTGACTCCTGTGCATGGGGCTGGGCTTTGGGAGCCCATTTTATTTTTAGCCCGTTTCCATGGCAACAGGCTAGCCGACCAGAGGTGGGAGGAGGGAGGTGGAGGGCTGCGGGTTAACCCTTGGTGCCGGTGGTCCTCCAGGGAGGCCCAGGGAAGGGGGAGCTGCCAGGGTCCCCCTGCAGGCTCAGGGTCCCGGGAGGCGCCAGAGGCGTGGGCAGCCGGGGTCTCCAGCCGTCAGTCCTAAACGGGGCTCGCAGAGGCAGCCGCCTGGGCCGGGAATCTAGTCGCAGATCGTCTCGCCCGGGGCCGCGGCCCGTCTTTGCGGGTGTGCGACGAGTCGGCCTCGGGGTGGCGCGGCCCCCAGCAGGAGGCGCTGTCTCCCCGCAGATGAGCCTTCCCCGGGTCTCCGGGCGGGGTGCGGGTCGGCCCGCCACAGGGCACCCACTGTTCCCCAGGAAGGAACGTCTGGGAGGCCGTGCACCAGCCGGGATTTGTGTGACCGCACTGTTAAATGGGGGCAGGCATGGAAGCCCGTCATTTCAAGGAATCCTCTAAATTCTTGTGAAAAACAAAACACCGTGTTTCTCTGAAGTGAATTGTGAAAGAAAAAAATCTAGGCCCCTGAAGGTGGGCTGGTGAGCTGGAAAGAGAAGAAAGAGGCTGGCATGCAGATGCTGTGGGACCTGGAGAGGTCACTGAACCTCTCTGAGCCACAGACCAACTTTTTCAAGGAGGGATAATAGCGGCTTTGCCGAACAGCTCCAAAGCTGAGTCGCGGAGCCCACCTGGCGCACAGGTGGGTCTCTGTAAAAGGCCTCCTCCTCTCCGCTTTGGCATTCGGCCACACTTGGATTGCTTTTCATAGGAAATTTACTTAAATCAGGGACACTCCTCTCTGGGTACCTGGGCTCCGCGACTTCCAATTCCTGGAATGACACGGCTGGAGGTGACCTCCATGGCATCCAAGCCTGGCCACCTGGCCAATCACCAGGGAGTTTTTCAGACATACACAGCCCCAGGTCCAGGTCCTGGCGGCTCTGGGCAGGGCCCCAGGATCTAGTTTAAAGGCTTCCTAAGCGGCTCTGCTGTGCATGTTCATTTTCAGATGGGGAAGCTGAGCCCTAACAGATGCACCCAGGGTCACAGAGCTGGCGAGGGTAGGAGCCAGGACCCCGCCCCACAATGCCAAAGTCCCCCAGTCCTTCCCAGAGCCGTGCGGCTCTGCAGGGGACTTTCGGGGACCGCAGCAAGGAGTGCCTCTCCTGAGACCACCAACACCAGCCCCTCAGGCAACTGGATCAGTGACAGCCACATGCTCAGAGGCTGTAGGAGGACCCCAGTTACCACCACAGCCTTGGATACCCCAAAAATCACTAAGGAGTTTTGTTTTGTTTTGTTTTTAATCCCAGTGCCCGAGGGCCTGATTGAGCTGGGCTGGATAGTACTCAGGCTCGGCTAGTTTTGGCAAGTCCCCCGGCTGATTGGAATGCACGGCCAGAGCCACCGACCTTCTCTAGAGGAGAGTGCTGGGTTTCCCCCCGGTTGCACACTGGGTCCCCTGGCGCGTGTTAGCAATCCTGACGCCAGCGCCTCACCCCGGAGGTTCAGCATCAGTTGTTCTGGGGTACAGCCTGGGCAGGGGGACTATTAAAAGCTCCCTGGGGAATTTTAACTTGCAGCTGAGGTTGAGACCCCTGGGTGTGAGATTCCTGTGCAAACTCAGCCCGGCCGCAGCAGAGGCTCCAGGGACAGCTGCAGCTTGGGGGTCAGATCAGCTCTGCGGCAGCAGCCTCCAGCACCCAGGGAGGAGGTGAGGGAAACGGTGCCCAGAGCCAGGGCCAGGCAGCGGCAGAAGCCAGACACAGCTCCGACTACTCTAGGGACAGCTCTGTGCCCCTGTGGGCTGTAGGAACAACCCCTTGGCACAGGCCTCATGAAGGCTCACATCAGACCAGCTGTGACTTTTGGCGATGGGACCCTAGAGGAGGGGCTCCTGGGTGTGGCACAATGGGCCTCTGCTACCCATAAGATGAACATCTTATTTGGCATTAAAGGCTCAGAACACAGAGCCCCTAATGTGGGAGGCAGTGAGGGGGCCAGAGAAGGCTGCGGGTACCTGTGCAGCCCTGTGTAACTGGCCTCCCCCCCCAGGGACTCTGTTTACCCCTCTGTAAAATGGGATAATCGCACCCACTTTGGCGTTGTTGTGAGAAGTCAACTACATCAATTCACATGTCATTCACACCAATATTGGACACGTTCTGTTCCATCTAAAACACTCCAGCCTTTCATCCAAGCCCCTGTCTTCCACACAATTGCTATTCACCATGAAAATGTCAGCTCCACGAGACCAGGGAGTTTGGGTTGTTTTGTTCCCCGCTGTATCTTCAGCTTCCAGAACAGTGCCTGGCATACAGTAGGTAACATAAATACTATTAAATACCCATCCCCTGCCTGAGATCTCACGACTTGGGGAAGCTACCATGCAGTAACAACTCGCTCCTTCCACAAAATCACAAAGGGAAGCCCGGACTGTGTGTGTGGCTTTCCCCACATCACACAGGGGCTCGGCGGGGAAGCCAGGCCTGGGGCCGGGAGCCAGTGTCCTGTGGGTCTCTGGACGCCTGGGGCTGCGGTGACGGAGCTGGGTCTGTGTGAGCCTCAGCAGGCCAGCAGGGCTGAGGGACGCCGGCAGAGCCCGCAGGCTTCCCTCTCGGCACACCCACACACCCACAGCTCTATCTATAGTCTCCTCGGAGCAGAGCTGCCCGCCTGCCTCCTAATGAGCCTCTCCAGGGCTGACAGGTCCCCGGGGGTTGGCCCTAAACTGACCGAGTCAGCCCAACAGTCCTAGAGGCTTCAGGGAAGAAGAGGGGTGTCGGGCCTCACTGGGGGGCGGGCAGTGACACTGGATGGCGGGGCCCCGTGCAAGCCCAGCCATAGTGCAGAGGCTTTCCCTCCTCAGTCTGCGTTCAGCTGCTTCTGCATGTGTCAGGTGGTCATACGAAGTGGCTGGGCCCCCTCCCAGGACTCAGCACATGGTGGGGTTCAAGGGAGAAGTATTTCCCTTCTCCAGCAGGCCCTCAAAAGTGTGAAGCTCCTGGGATGTGAGAGCCCCCAGTCCTAGGGGATCCTGTTCCCTCTCCAGGGGAGGACCCAGGACAACTTACTCTCTTCCAATCCACTCATTCAACATTAAGGTGTGAGTGAGGGAGAGGAGTCCGACCAGGAGCATCTGGCTCAAGGGGGAATCAACCCTCAAGTTACAGAATGTTCAAGGGCAGAGTAGAGGGGCTTCAGGAAACGCTGGGGAAGTGCTTCTTGTCATCACCCACTTCACCCCACAGGAGGGCTGGCCTGGCTCTGATCTTGACATCAGCTCCTCTGACTCCAGCTCTGCTCAGCTGGCTCGCTCGGGTTTGGACTGGAGACACAGCAAAGGCAGGGGGGACCTCTGCCTCTGGAGAAGGCAACTTCCGGAGAAAGGGCATGTACCTTCTCCTTGCTTTGGCAAGATACATAAGCTCCAGTCCTCTGTTTCTCCGTCTGTGAAATGGGCATGTCACTAGGACCCAACTTCTAGGGTTGCTGTGAAACTTCAATTCGCAAAATAAAATAATGTATTCAAACCAATTAGGGCACAATTTGATCCATGTCCGAAAGACTTGGTAATCTTGACTGGTTTCCACCCCCATCGTTCCAAGTAAACTGTCCTTCTTCACAGCTCCCTGCTTCTCACCCTCCCGGCCCTCTTCTTCACGGTAGGAGTTGATACTTCTGTTTGGATTCTCCCCTGAGCCCAGGCCTCTGCCCCCAGCTGCCTTCTCCAGGTTCCCTCCCAGCTCTCCGACCATCTCCGCGTCTCTCTCCTGCTCCCGACCTGTGCAGGGCCTCGGGCACCTCACCGCTGCCAGCTCTCTGTCCTCTCCCCTCGGCAGAGCACCACCATGCCTGTCCCACAGCCCACTCTGGCTCCCTTCCATTTCTGTCTCTCAACCCCAGCTCCAAACACAAATGACCTCTACGTCCCTTTCACCTCCAGATCTAGGCTGATGGCAAGGCCTTTGCATCTTCACCTCCAGGCTCAAAGCAGACCTGCCCCGAGTCCCTGGGCAAGCCCTCCACCAAACGGGCCCCACTCACACAGGTCTTGGCCATTTGGAGGCCGCAGAGCATGAGGGTCACGAATACAAATTCTCTAGCCAGCCTGCCTGGCTCCAAATCCTGGTTCTACAATTGACTGGCAGTAAGATCATACGTGAGCCACTTAACCTCTTTGGGCCTCAGTTTCTTTACCTGTAAAATGTGGGTAATATTAGCACATTTTCAGGGGAAACACTAATTGTTGGGAGAATGAAATTAGTTCATATACATAAATCACCACAGGAGTGCTACAGGACCCTTTGCTACTATTCTTATTCTTACTCTTATTCTTCTTCTTCTTCTTCTTCTTATTCTTACTTGTCTGTCTCCCACTCTGGCCTGGGAGCAACCTAACAGGGAGGCTCGGGTCTGATGTTCACTATGCCCACAGCACCCAACATGGTGCCCGGTGCCAGGCTGGCTTGGAAGACATGGCTGCTGGATTAAACTGAATGTGTTTGTGAGCTTCAAGAGGTACCTCGGGGGGAGAGGAAAAGTGGCTTCGTTTTCCTGCACAAACCCGTCCCTCTGCTGCTCTGAGAGGGCCTCCCAGACACTTGCTCCTCCCAAGTGGCTGTTGGGTACATAGGTCACCCTAGAGCCCAGTGGCAGAGGGGCCGCGTGACATGCCTGGCCCCCTCCATTAACACCACTGTCAGTCACGTCACGGTCAATCTGTTCTTGGCTGTGGAGAAGGGCCTGAGCTGCCTGGCCATGCTGGAGGGAGACCAGTCTGGGGCTCAGCCTGTGAGCGGGGGGAATGGGGGCCTCTGGAGGTGTTCCCCACCAGCTATACCCTCACTTCCACTGGTGGCTGAACAGTGAGCCCAGGCCCCTGAGCCCGGCTGCCTTCCTCACTCTCCCTGACAAGGCTGGATTCTCAGGGTGCAGCTGTCGGGGGTCAGCTGGACCCCCAACAACCTCTGGGTAGTGGGGCCACAGATCCCAATTCCTCCCACCCCGTGAGACTTGAACTGCTACGCTCTCCCATCCCCCAGTCTCGAATTTCCCCTCTGTTCCTGTTGCCTCTCGCCATCCCAATCATTCTTCCAGCAACCAATACCCCCCAGCACTTCCCAGCCTTCCCCAAGCCTCCTTCACACGGTACTGCTCCAACCAGGCTGTTCTCCCACTCCGCAGGCCCCCGGAAGCCCCAGGACCCAGCCAGACATGTAACCGGGCTTCGTTTGGCTGGAATGCCTATTTTTGTCTCCAGTCTCATTTTGCACAATTATTTAGCTATCTAAAATGCAGATGTGTGCACATCTGAGCTCCCTGTGGTCAGACTAGAGGCTCCCTAGAGATGGAAACGCGGCTACATTCCCTTGAACGCCACACCCCTGCAGGCGAGGCGTCGCGCACATAGTAGGTGCTCAGTGACCGCCTGTGGAACAGACGGGCAGAGCAGTCCCCGCTAAGAGGCAGGAAAAGGAGCCACCTCATCTCCTGGATCAGCAACCTAATAGGGTGGCCTGAGGGTTTCCTGGAGGGAGACAGGGGTGTCTGAAGGCCATCCGCTCTGTCATTCCCACTCCACTGCGCCACACGTACCCAGTCAGGAGCCACTGTGAGCAGGCCCAGCTTGCTCAAGGCTTCCCCGGGGAGCCCTGGTATGTCCCGTCCCGACTGGCAGCTCATCCGCCAGCAACAGCGATCCCCGGGGAAGCAGGCCAGGTTCTCGTGACTTCACACAGGCCGACGCCATCATACAGCACCCATTTTACGTGCCCCCCACTCCCTGGCACTCAGCACAACATGTAATTATACGTTTCTTTGTGTGATTATCGGATTAATGTCTGCCTCCCCCATGAGAATGTAAACTCCACAAGGTTGGGTGAAGGGTGAAGACTGTGTGTTTGGTTTCCTGCTGATTTCCCGGGAGCTAGCGCAGTGCCCGGCACTCGGTAGGAAGTCAATCAACGTTTGTGGACAAAATGCGGGCTTTGGTATTTTAGGCACACCAGGGCTTTCTTGTGTAGGTTGTGTCATGTGAGCTTCTAAGCAGCCCTTGAAGGTAGGCGGACGTTTAAAACCCATTTTACAGATAAGGAAACTGAGGCTCAGACAGGTCAAAGCTTGCCCAGGTTGACAGCGCTTTTTGGTCACAGAGCCAGGGTTAGAAACCAGGTCCCCAGTGTCTACACCCAACAACCTACACTCAAACAACAATGGTGAGAGCCGACATGTAATCAGAGCAGGGTGCAGCACATCAAAAAAGTTTCCTGAATTTTCTGTACTCCGCCCCTCTACCCCCATTTATCTTGGGATCCTAACTCCCCAGGGTCCATCTGCTAGGAGCCGGGGTTGGTGTGGCCACCTCTGCCTGCCTCTAGAGCCCCCATCCTGTCTCCGCCTGCCCCTCCACTGGAAATCATGAAGAGAAAGGCTGCGGAGCTCCAGGCCGGGACACCCAACACCCACCAGGGCTCCCCGGCATCCCATTCCCCCAGCCTGGGAAGGTCCCCACCAGGGGAGGGCTGCCAGATCAGGGGGACAGCGGCAGGGCAGGGTGGGGAGGCAGGCCTGTGAGGAGGAGGCAGACACTGCCCAGGGGGGCGAGGGGCGGGGACAGCACTGCTCCAGGGGGCTCTGCCATACTGCCCAGGGACAGCCCGCACCTAACACCCGGGAGGGACAGGTTCTCATCTCACCGGTCATAGTCGCCATTGCAGAGCGCTCTCACAGGAATGGAGAAGGTTTGCCAGACTGGGTTTAGGGTGTTCTTCATGACCTCGGTCTTGTGGCAGATGGTGAACCTGGTGAAGGAGAGACGGAAGGTGTCAGGCCTGAACCCAGGGAGGCAGAATCCAGGTCAACAGAGGGGCCAAACGATTAATCTCTGCACTTGCCAGGCAGTGGAAGCCAGAGCTGCATGAGGTGATGAGCTGCCTGTCACTAGCAGCATCCAGGCACTAACTATGGCCATTTTTTTTTAAAGATTTTATTTATTTATTTGAGACAGAGAGAGAGAGCACGCGTGTGCACAAGCAGGGGGAGGGGCAGAGGGAGAAGCAGACTCCCCGCTGAGCAGGGAGCCCAAAGTGGGGCTCAATCCCAAGATCCCGGGATCATGGCCTGAGCTGAAGGCAAACGCATAACCAACTGAGCCACCCAGGCACCACATAGATGGCCATTTCTTGGTAACACTTGAGAGAGGATTCCCAGCAGCAGGTGGGGAGTGTCAGGAGATAATGGGTTCTGCCCCCCTCCCCCACCTCTCTGTGTGACCTTGAGCAAGCCAGCCTCTGTGACCTTGAGCAAGCCGATCCCTCCCCTGTAAACTCAGGGAGCTGGCTGCTGTCAGATGTTCTTCATCTGAAATCCATGGAAGGATCTGTGGATGGGATTTAGGGGTTTGTGAACACCTGAAATCGGGTGAACTTGGGTGGGTGACTTTCATATGTTTGATGTTCCCCTGCCTGGAGCATTGTCTCCCCAGATTTCCATGTTCATGGCTCATCTCCTCACTTCCTTCAGGTCTTTACTCAAATGTCACCCGTCTGATAAAAGCACCTGCCCTGATATAAAATTTATAACCCCTGGTCCCCTGACCCTGACATCCCCCCCTAGTCCCCTCCCATGCTTTTTTTCTACTTTACCTGTTATCTTTTGACATAGTCTATGTTTCTCCTTATTTATTTTATGCTTTGTCACTAAAATGCAAGCTCCGTAAAGGCAAGGGTTTGGTGTCCTTGATCACTGGTGTATCTCTGGTGCCCAGACCACTGCCTGGCACTGAGTAAGCGTTCACTAAATGGTTTTTTTTGGAACAAACTAATGAATAGATGTATGTCTTCGAGGAGAGTTTCCACAGCTTTCACTGGCATTAAAGGCAGTGAAAGTGAGGCCCCTGGCTTAGACAATCTCTAAGACACTTTCGGCTCTCCCAGTGTGAATCCACCGAGCCTGCTTTGCAAACGAAAAGTGCCGAACTGGCTTACCCCGCCGGGCTCCAATCCAGCGTCCCTGCCCACTCCCCACGCCATGCCTGCTGGCCCCGTCCTGGCAGCCTGCCCTGCCAACACGGAGGGGTGGCCAGGAGCCAGAGCCGACCTGGGGGCAGAGGCTGTCCCCCTGAGATTTCCCAGCCTCCCCCCGCCCCAGCCACCTCCCAGCCTGGAAAGGTCACCCCGGAAAGTGCCTGGGCCCCGCCCGTGCCCACACAGCCTCTGCCACTTCTTCTCTGGCAATTTTCAAGTCAAAATGTCATTCCTGTCACCGCGGCTCAGCGTTTCTCTTCTCTGCTCCTTCTCGCCCGCCCACTGGCGTGTGGAGATACATGTGGGAGACCTCCCCACACACCCCGGAGCTGGTGACGAGGACAGGAATGGAGAACAGGGACAGGAGGGGGCCATGGCTGCCCAAGTTGGGGCAGGCAGGTAAGGCAGGAAGAGGAAAGGGTTGGGGAGGGGGGCGCGGGAGGGAGAATCAGGAGCAGCCCCTGGGCTTCAAAAGGAGGGAGTTCGCCTGCCTGTGCAGAAGCCGGGCTGGGCTCCAGAGACCTCCTACCTGGAACAGTTACACCCACCTGCTGTGGAACCCTCCCAGCCCCCTCCATCTCTTTGGACCCACCGACTTCTCTGTCTCTTCTTCCCTTGCCAACCAGTTTCTTGACCCGGGTCTTCTGAGCTATTAGCCCGATTGCCTCCCTCCGTGCTTCTCCCTGAGCCCTGTGTAGTCCTGTTTCTGCTTTCAGACTCTGGTCTGAAGCTGCTTTCTTTAAGGTCCCCCAAGCCCCTCATCACCAAATCCACAGACCCCTCGACTCCCTGCTGCACTTGCCGTGGGGGCCGGGCCCTGGTGTGGAAATGGTCCCTGCAGACATCTCATGGCTCAACTCAATTCACCCCGACTTCCGCTTAGGGCGTGTGGTGTGGGAGAGCATGAGTCGGACTGGTGAGGCTCCATTCCCAGGGCCCCTCCGGCCAGCTGTGCAGTCCTGGGCAAGTGACTTTCTCTCTCTGAGCTTCCCCTTCATTGTAAAATGGGGTGGGGGGGGGAACCAGTTGCCAACACTTCCGGGCCCTGTTCTAATGACATATATGAGCTCATGTGGTCCTCACAGCAACCCTGAGAGGGAGGTGGTGGGATTATCTCCACTGCACATACCAAGAACCTGAGTTGGGGACGTTATAGGTGCACAATCCAATATGGTAGCTTCTAGCCACATGGGACTATTTACCTTTAAATTAATCTAAATTAAATTAAAAATTAAGCTCCTCAGTCACACGAGCCCCGTTTCACAGACTCAACAGCTACGTGTAGCTAATGGTGACTGTACTGGATGGCAAGATGCAGAACATTGCCATCATTCCAGAAAGTTCCACTGGGTTAAGAGACTTGCCTAAAGGTACACAGCAGGCAGCCCGGCGGACCTCTCTGTCACATTCTTACTCCCAGAGCAGAGATTGGGACTGAAGAAGACAAAGTAGGTACAGGGCCAGCAGGACAGTGGGTGCTCTGAAGATGCTTCCTCCCCTTTCCCTCCAGGACATTCCACTCCCTGGGTTCCCTCACCGACCTTCCTCCTGACCTCTTCCTAACTGGGGGTGTCTCCCAAACCTACTCATCTCTCCTCAAACCCTGGGTAACCACCCTGCTTCCACCAGGTCAGCCTCTGACCTGTGCCCGCAGACTGGCCCATCCTTTGGGGGCCTCTGGGTGGGTTTCTCCAGCTGCCTTTGGTGACCGCTCCTGGAGAGATCCAGCCCGTGCTTCAAGTGAAACTCGCCCCCAAATAAACTCCCCTCGCCTCCCCCATCTGACCAGCTCCTTTGCCATTTTTAACACTCTGGGTTTCCCACAGCTCCACTAGCTGGGAGGGGCTCTGACTTCAGTGGCCACCCCAGTCCTGCCTAGTGAGGTCTGCTCACTGTCCTTTTGCCCCCGTCCTCCCCTCCCCACTTCCTCCCTGCATTTCCCGGGCGAGGCTCCGAGGCTCGCCAGCGCTCAGCACCTCCCACCTGTTCACGGTGTCAGTCACGAGTCTCTCCCTCTTCCCTGCCCCCTCCCCACCCATCCTACACAGGCTCTGCTAGAACAATCACTGGCAAACACTTTGCAACACACCCCTTCCCTGCTCCCAACCCCAAATCCCTCTCTCCTGGCCAGCCGGCCTTCACCTCCGAGACAAACCTGGCCTGACCAGGCATCGCCTCTCTGGAGGAGACCTGTGTGGCCATTTCCATGGGCGCCCGGAACATCACTCGGCCCTTTCCCTCCCTCCCTCAAGTCAAGTCAAAGTCAACAAGAATTATTTAAAGAAATCCTGCTGGGAGTCCTTTGGTGAGACAAAGACTCCTTTTGTTATGCAAATGATCACACCTAATTTCCCTTATTTTGTTCGTTCAGGTTTTAAAATCGGTTTTCCCTTGAAGTGAAACACACCTCCTCCCTGCTCCTCCCTGCCCCCCAACACACACACACACGCACGCACACACACACCCAGAGTTCCAGAATCAAGGGGAGCTTGGAGGAGGCCTTTCTGCCCTCCGCTCCGGACACACCTGCTTTGCACTCGCCTTTTCTCTAGCCTGTTATTCATCTGCTCCTCCCCCATGGGCCCATTTTCTCCCTCTCCTTCCAAACCTGCTTCCAAGTTCCCCTTCTCCAGCAGTGTTTCTCTAATTAACCTCCCTGGCCCCATCGCTTCCCGGTTCTGCAGCATCCCAGCTCAAAGTGGCCACAGCCTCCCACAGCTGTGCTGCTTAAAGAGACCGTGGAGACCGCCTAATCCAACTGGTTCATTTTCCTGATGAGAAAATAGGCCCAGAGAGGGGGCATAACTTGCCCCGGGTCACACAGCAAGCCAGTGGGTTGGACCGAGGTCCCCAGACCCTCAATCTAGAATCTGTGCATCCGTGTGCACGGCTGACCTACATTTGCCGATGTGTTGTGTGTGTTTCCGTCATACTGTGGGTGGCTTCCAGATTAGGGAGAGGAGAGGAGGAAATGGGGGCTTTAAAGACGCGTGCGGTTTTCAATGAAGCCTATGGCAAGGTGTGGGACTGGCCAGGTAACAGGGTCCGGATTTGCCATGCTGGGCGTGTGGTAGTTGGGTGGGGGGCACGTGTGGTAGTGGGGTGTTCAGAGGGCTGCTGGCGGAGGAGGGGTGGGCTGGAGATATGTGCTGATTTGTGTGGAAGAAGGAAGGGGCTATTCGGAGGAACCCCTCATTCCCACCCTAGCCCCGCTTTCACCCACTCCCCTCACCTCCAACATACCTAGCACCCACCATTGCTGAGACCCTCAGAATGGCACTGCTGGCTTGGGAGCTGCCCGTACCCCCCACCGGTCCCAACCGCGTGTCAGGGCACTACCCAGGAGCCCCGGCTGCTACTGTGAGCAGGAGGCCCAGGCGGCACTGGGAAGAGGCAGGCCCAAGCCCCCCTGCCTGGAAGGTCACCACACCCCTCCATCCCTGATGCCGGAAAGGGGGTGAAGTGCTGTCAGGGGACTTACGTTCCATCCTCATTGCTTCTGTAGAACACCAAGAAGGGGTCGGACTTCCCAAAGAAATCCTTTTTGTCCAGCTTGTTGGCACAGAACTGCATTGTGGCTACATCCTGGTGGGAAGGAGGGAGAACAGGGGTGAGGCAGGAGACGGCTGGAGGGCGCCCCAATCCCTGTGGAAACACAGCCCCAAGGCCCTGGAAGATAGGAGGATTCTGAGTACCAAGCTGGTTAAAGGGCAGCATGTTACGTTTGCCCTGCACCAACCAAGGGCCAGGCCCTGGGCTAATACTGGGGGGGGGGGGGTCTCATTTCATCTTCGAACAACCCCACTGGGCAGGTCTGATGGAGCAGTGTGGGGTGGGGTGGGGGGTTGATTCTGGAGCCAGTTGCCCCAGCTGAAGCAGGTGGATTCTGGAGCCAGCTGCCCCAGTTTGAATTCTGGCTCTGCCACTTTCTAGCTGTGTGACCTCAGACAAGGGAGGCAACCGCTTGGAGCCTCAGTTTCCCCTCTGTACCACGAGGCTGATCACAGCAGCCACCTCAAAGGGCTATTGCGAGGACTAAAGGCAAAGCACTCGGCAGAGTGCAGGCCCATCAGTGTTGATGTGCGTGAGTCCACTACTGTTTTACCCAGTGGCTCAGACAGGTGAAGCGACTCACCCAAGGCTACTCTGACCTTGGTCTGCCAACCTCAGAGCCCTCGCTCTGTCCACAGCACCTCATCCCCTCACACACTGGGTGGCTCCAAGAAGACTGTCAAGATGAAACACCACTGGGGCTCCTGGGTGGCGCAGTCGGTTAAGCGCCCGACTCTTGGTTTCACCTCAGGTCATGATCTCAGGGTCACGGGATTGAGCCCCTGTGCTGAGTGGGGAGTCTACTTGGGATTCTCCCTCTCCCTCTGCTCCTCCCCTTGCTCTCTCTCTCAAATAAATACATCTTAAAAAAAAAAAAAAAAAAAAGATGAGACATCACTTTCACACCCACTAAGCCATGAGAGGCCCACCCAACTCTCTAAGGTAGGTGCGGCCCATTTTACAGCTGAGGAGCCTAAGGCTCAAAGCAGGGAGCAACTCCCCTAAGTTCACCAGGCAGAGCCCTGGGATCTGACTGCCGTGACTAACTCACGGCCCCAGCGGACACAACACTCAGCCCAAGAGCACAAAGAAGGTAGCCAGGCCCTGGTGAGGATTGCTGGACCCCTCCCCTCACATGGCCCCCAGTTCCTCAGTTTGCTGCGGCTGACAGGACACTGGGCAGAGATGCCCCCATGTCCTCCTCTTCATCCATCCCCACGTGACCTCTTCAACCTGAAAGGTCTGCATCCTGACAAATCAGCTGCCAGGTGGCCAGAGCTCAGAGCTTTGTTGTCTAGTCCCTGGGGCCTGGCTTGCCCTTCAGGGCCAGGGCCTGTCAGGAAGTCACTTAGCTCTCTCACTGCCCCCTTCCTGTCACTGGGAAAGACCGTCTCGTGAGATGAGTGTCCTACAGGCCTGTGAGGACCAAAATGGTGGCAGAGATGAAAAGGCAACCTCCCACATGTTTGAAGGACATGCTCAAAGGTTTGGGAGTGGGTATGATATAATGGTTAAGAATATGATTGCTGGGGAAAAGAAAAAAAAAGAATATGGTTGCTGGAGCCAGGCTGCCTGCTTCAGCTCCATCCCTTTCTAGCTGTGTGACCCAGAGCAAGTTGTTCACCCTCTCTGGCCTCAGTTTTCTCATCTGTAAAATTGGGTACCGGCAGCCTACCTCATAGGTTTGTTGTGAGGTTGAAATGAGTCAATATGACGATAGTGCTGGAAATATTGTATGGCGCACGCCAGGTGCCTTGTACGTGCAAGCTATTTGCACACTTGCCCCTCCCTGTACACACAATGTGTGTGGCCTCTGTCCCTGCCCCACCCCCTCAAATGCCCTCCCTCAAGGACATCTGACAATAGCAAACACAGAGCATCCTTCCCTTCACTCATTCGTTCCTTCAACACACATTTACTAGATACCGTACGTATGGCCAAGTCACTGATCTCCTTATCACCTTTAGCCCTTGAAGTAATCCTTTGTCGCTTTTTTATAAATGAGGGAGCAGGGGGTAGAAGCAGCTAACCTGCCCAAGATCACCAGGTGGTAACTGGTCGAGTGGCAATTCAACACGTATGAACTGATCTCAAAGTCACGTCCCTTCCGGCACACCACTCCGCTCCCTGAGAGAGAGCGCAGTCCAGTTCGGGAGGCCCCCTTCCTTGGTTTCTTTGGACAGACTCCGGGGCGGGTATGGACGGGAAGGGGCTGGCCTCTGGTTAACCTGGGCCGGAAGTGCCCACTCAAGGGAGGCCCTGAGGAGGGGCAGGCCTGAGGCACAGCAGCCCGCACACAGAGGGGCCCAGGTAATGACGACTTTCATCATGTCTTTCTTCGTGGCCTACCCGAGAGGAAGAAGGAGCTGGACTGGGGGCTTGCAAGGCCTAGGAGCCCCGGGAATCCTAGAGCCTCCAGAGAAACCTAGGACATCAGACCTGGAATAAGAGACCGGCCGACTTATGGAGCACTTACTACATGCAAGTCACTACGTGAAGCCTTCTCTTTACGCACATTATTTCACTGAATCCGCATCACAACCATATGAAGTAACTCTGCTACTCTCTCCATTTTACAGATGAGGAAACTGAGGCTTTTAAATCCTGTCATATGCCCAAGGTCACATAGGGGGTCACCCAGGCGGGGCTTTCTCCCTCAGCCTCCCAGAAAGATCTCTCACCTTCTAAACCCGCTCCATGCAGTCACTGTATCTCCACAGTAGAAAGTTCCAATCCCATCCCATGTTGGAGGGAGGGAGCATTTTATTTTATTTTATTTTATTTTTTAAAGATTTTATTTATTTATTTGAGACAGAGAGAATGAGAGAGAGAGAGCACATGAGAGGGGGGAGGGTCAGACGGAGAAGCAGGCTCCCTGCCGAGCAGGGAGCCCGATGCGGGACTCGATCCAGGGACTCCAGGATCATGACCTGAGCCGAAGGCAGTCGCTTAACCAACTGAGCCACCCAGGCGCCCGGGAGGGAGCATTTTAAATGCCTCCCTGGGGAGCTCTATCCCATGGCCTAGAAAAAGGAGGAGGCCTAGGACCAGGTGGGCTCCTCCCAACGCTGGCTATAGAATTGGTGAGGCCCATGGGAAAGGGGAAATGTGACAGCAGGGCATTGCATTAAACCGAGCATAGGCCCTACGGGACCGCACCGCTCATAGGCCCACCAAGCCGGCCCTCGCTCCTCCCACAGGGCAGCGGGCGTGGCACCAGAAAACACCGCCCTTCAGACTCTGCTGAGGACAGCAGAGGGGGATAGCCCAGCAAGGCTCCCTGAGTTCTGGGCTCTCAGCCTCAGTTTCCTTCTCCATAAAGTGACCTGCTGGGCAGGCCGATGACACTGTCCTTTAATGCCAGGCAATTTAGGCTTCCGTGCCGATGGCACTGGGAGCATAAGGGGACAGGGACGACACTGGGGAGGCTGGCACTCAGGAGACAGTCCGGGAGTCCAGACCCCCTCCAGCTTCCCCAGGATACGGCTGGGTTGGAACTCCAAATGTGACCCCACCCATCTGGAGGTCACCTGAATGAACTCAGGCAGGCCACATGCAACAACCTGCACTGGTTGACTATAAAATACACACTTATATTGAAACAACCAAAACCGATGCCACAAAATCCAGGGGCAAAAGCTCTTAGTGTCGCTTCCTAGGAGAACCCCTCAAGGCCCTGCAGGATCAGGAAGGGAAGCAGAACGTAACAGATCATCACGCCCAGAACCATTCAGCCAAGGCCACCTGTTTGGAGCCGCACTTCTGCCACCTATCCGCTGAGCGGCCTGTTGCAAGCGATGTCACCTAAGCCTGGGTGTTCTCTTCTGGAAAAATGGAGTAGCTGGGATGCCTGGGTGGCTCAGTCGGTTAAGCGTCTGCCTTCGGCTCAGGTCATGATCCCAGGGTCCTGGGATCGAGTCCCGCATTGGGCTCCCTGCTCCGCGGGGAGCCTGTTTCTCCCTCTGCCTCTGTCTCTCTCTCTGTCTCTCATGAATAAATAAATAAAATCTTTAAAAAAAAAAAAAAATGGAGTAGCAATGGCCCCCTGAGATCCCATCCTGAAGAGTAAAGCAAAGGGCCTTTGTGAAACACCGGTCCACAGTGCAGAGCATGGAGCAGCTGCAAGAACGGGCGCCAAGTCTTGTGGAGAGCCATCTATTCTTGCGCTGAACTCTATGCCACCGCCAATGTTTAACTGGTGTCTACCTATGAAAATGGCAGTAGAATAGGGCTCTACCTAATCTGTGCCAAGCAGATATTTTTATGCCTATCAGTTCCTTTAATCTTCTCACCAACCCCAAGAGGTAGGAACTATTATTATTCCCATTTTAAAGATGGGGAAACTGAGGCCCAGAGAGGTTAACACCCTTGCCCGAAGCCACACAGCTATTAGGAGGAGAAGCTGGGATCGGAGCAAGACAGTCTGGCTCCAAAGCTTAATAACTGAGATTCCAAATGATGACCCCAAATCATCCCGATAAGTTTAATTATGTTCTGTAGCCTCAGTTTGAGGAGTCAGAGAAGTGTGAAATCCATTTTAGAAAGGCCTCCTCCGTGCAAACTAGTTAAAATTACAGGGAAAAAAAAAAAAAAAAAAAGCCTGGCTCTGAAATTCAGCTAACTGGAAAAATCCTCCAATGAGCCACACCTCATTCCCGCTGATGGCAAATCCATGAGGTGTTGCTGGCAGCTTATTCTGCCGCTCAACCTGATCTGCCCTCCCTAACACAATCTAGACCCAGGAACATTCACCAAAAGCGCTTTGCGATCATCAGTACTGTTGTGCCACTGTTGAATCCATGGGGATAAAACAGACCTGCAGTGAGACTTCTAGGCTGTGACCACGGCCAGCTTCTTCCCTCATGAGTGCGCACCCGTTGGGGAGTCCTTGAGACAAGGCACCGTAGCTGTCTTGGGACTGTGCTTTTTTTTTTTTAATTTTAATTAAATTCAATTAATGAACATAGAGTGTATTATTAGTTTCAGAGGTAGAGTTCAGCAATTCATCAGTCGCATAGAACACCCAGTGCTCATTCCATCATGCACCCTCTTTAATGCCCATCACCCAGTTATCCCATTCCTCCACCACCCTTCCGGGGACTGTGCTTTTGAAGGTGGCTCTGAGTTATGTCAATAGTCATATCACACAGACAAGGCTTTGACCGCTCCCCTTAAATGCAGGTTAGTGAATGGACCCCAGGAAGAGTCTGGGGAGTGGCTATAGATGGACTGGGCCAGCAGGATTAGGAAGCAGCCAATCCTGGCTAAGGTCAGAGGTCCCGCTGTTTAAAGCCTCAGCTGGAGGGTGGGGCTCTCTGAGCACGTGAAATGCTCTTCCCAAACCAGAAGCATCTCTGGAATCAACTGTGGAGAAGATAAACAACTCCTGCAATATATAATTTCCAGCAATTTCTGCCTTTTCGCCCTATCTTTTTAAAAAACATATTAAGTTCTTCTAAAACAGCAGGATTGCCTCAATTTGCATCTTCCCGCATGTTAATCAGGCTGCTGGGGAGACTACAGCAAACAGCCTTTCACTCCAGGGTGGCCTGGCCTACTCCAGAGCGTTAGCCCTCCCTGCCCCAGGAGGTCAGAGTTCAGGCCCAGAGGACAGCAGGTGAGCTGAAGGCCAGGAGAGGGTAGCAGCACCCAGGAAGGGAGAACGGAGGCTGGGTCTTGCTGGCATGCTCCAGTATCAGAATAAGAGTACGGTAAGTGCAAAATTTAGAAGGTGCCCAAAAGCCCAGTCATCAAAATCAAGATTTTAATGTGACATCTTGAAAAGTCAAAATCAATGCAAAAACCCATGACAAACAAAACATCCACAATTCAAATAAAGCCATTTTACAAATGAAGAAACGGAGGCACAGAAAAGTCAAGTAACTTGCCCAGAGTCACATAGCTAGTAAGCAATGGCATTTGGTCTGGATCCAGAGCCCAAGTTCTTAACTTTGCCCTCCTGCTCACACGCTACACCCTAAAAAAGATGGTGGAACCATGATGACATTTATTGGCTTCTCTTCAAAGTTTGCGGAAAAAAAGATATCAATTAAAAAGATAAAGAATCATTAGCCACAACTCTGAAATTCAGCACGCCAGCAGGAGGGAACACAACCCAGAGTTGACAGTGATTCTGTGAGCTGTAACCTCTGGGAGGGCTCCCACATTCACAGAAGGGTCCAGAGCCCCAGCTCACCAGGATAACACTGCAGAAGCAGGGGGCCTGGGGTGCAGGCGTTTTGGGATATCCACAAAGACCCTGTAGGTTAGAGCTGATTTGAACCCAGATGGTGGGTGTAGGAGTTTGTCTAGGAGATTGGGCCTGTCACTACACATTGACTGTAATGACCACGTGGGGGTCAAGCTGGGTTTTCTCTGCCGTCTTAATGACTGACTTCTCAAATAATCTCATCAGCTGTGCATCTGTTGATTTGGTCATTCAGACGCTGTAAACCCCAGATTGGCCGTTTTCCCTCCCACGCATGGAGCCTATGTGTCTGGGATACTAACCAAAATCCATCACTAAAGTTCAAAAGAAAAATGGAATGATTTGGCTAGGAGGAGATATTCATGGCAGTGTGAATGATACTGTTTCCTATAAGAGAATAGATTTAATAAATTATGGCCATCCATATAATGGAGGCATAATATATAGCTATTAAATACGTTTTCAAAGAATATCTAATGACATGGGAACATAAATCTGGATACCACATTCTACTAATTAGAAGAAAAAAACCATACACAGAAACACCTAGAAGAAAGGAGGAAATGCAGCAAATGCACCAAAATGTGAACAATGATGATCTCTTTGTATTTTCTGTCATGTCCACTATGAACATGTTATTTTTTAGCATCAGGAAAAAATGTTTTTGTTTTGTTTTTTTTCTTTAAACCAGAGGGATGATTTCTAAGACCAAAAAAAAATTACCAACTAACTTGTAAAAGGGTGGTGTGTACCTGCTCATCACGGATCACGCATCTGTGCCACAACACATGTCTTTCCCAAATACCAACCTGCATGCTTCTGAGTCTCAGAAAAGCTTCACCGCTTCCCCCGCTTCACCTTACCTCTTTCTCCTTATCTTTCTCCCTTTCTCCCAGGACTCTTCCCTAGGCTCCCACATGGAAACACTGGGCTCTCCCTGATGTCAGTCCTGAGAACAGTGAGAGTTCTGACTTTATCAAGATTCAAACCTGCTAAGCAGGTCCGCTACAAGGTCCCGCACCATCTAGCCTCCCACCCCACCTACTCTCTCACCTCTCCAGTGTCACTCATCACTATCTCCTTGCCCCAGGGCCTTTGCACAAGCTGTTCTCTTTGCCTGGACCCATCTTCTTCCAGGTAGCTGCACAGGCTTATTCCTTCACCTGTATGTATTTGGGCCTCTTATATGGTATTATCCATGGATTTTCCTTCAGGATAGTAAAGAGTGCTATAAAATACTTGCTACTAAAAAAAGAGGCAATGGGTCTGATGAAGTTAAGGACCCCTGCTGTACCGTGATTGCTGGTTGGCATTTCTGTCTCTCACACTAAATTGGAAACTCTGGGAGGGGGGGCAAGAACTGACCCAAGACATATTTGCTAAAACGAATGAACACATGAGCAAGCTGGTGATACCTAAGGCGGGGGGGGGGGGGGGGGGGGGGGGGGGG